>NC_088362.1:64915352-65000352 GCF_034508935.2 Berghia stephanieae
GTATGAAGACATGAGACACTAAGAATATTGACACAGCAAATAAGCAGTGATTAGATGGGATGGTAATAGGGTTGAGAAGTCGTGACGTCACACTATTTCCTTTACTGGATATTATTATTATTATTATTATTATTATTATTATTATTATTATTATTATTATTATTATTATTATTATTATTATTATTATTATTATATTATTATTATTATTATTATTATTATTATTATTATTATTATTATTTATTATTATTATTAGTTATTATTATTATTATTAGTATTATTATTATTATTATTATTATTATTATTATTATTATTATTATTATTATTATATTATTATTATTATTATTATTATTATTATTATTATTATTATTATTATTATTATTATTGTGCGGCTCTATTGTCTTGTGGTACGACACTCGTTTTCAGATCGGAAGGTCCTGGTTTCGAGCCTCGCTCGGTGCATAGTTGATTCCTCGGAAAAGGCTATTTACTCACAGTCTCTTACCGTACTCAGGTGTAAAACGAGTACCTGGCCGTTAACAGCGTTGTCTTTGTCCATAAAAGATGTAGTATCGCCTAACAAGCGTCATGTCCGTCCTACGTGTTAAGTGTTGCTGTTGGCTCGGGATGCCTTGTAAAGCGCTTTGAGCACACTTAGTGGATATTGCGCTATATAAAGATAATTTATTATTATTATCATCATCATCATCATCATCATCATCATCGTCGTCGTCGTCGTCGTCATCATCATCATCATCACCATTGTTATTATTATATTATATATTATTATTATTATTATTATTATTATTATTATTATTATTATTATTTTTATTATTATTATTATTATTATTATTATTATTATTATTCATTATTATCATTATTATCATTATTATTATTATTATTATTATTATTATTATTATTATTATTATTATTTATCATCATCATTATTATTATTATTATTATTATTATTATTATTATTGTTATTATTATTATTATTATTATTAATTATTATTATTATTATTATTATTATTATTATTATTATTATTATTATTATTATTTTACCGTTATCATCAATATCACTGACCACTGAATCAATGCTTTTTCTCATTTTGGACGTAGGTTAAAGTTTCTGACTTCAAATACCGGATGTTTTATGATAACTCCCAACTTTTTAATAATTCTAATATCTGAGTCTTTAAAGTCGCCTCAGATTATAAAGCAGTAAAGTTAGGTGCCCTAACGTAAACAATAAAAGTTGCTAGTGATTCGTTAGGGACCGGAACAATTTACGCACAAAATAGGTCTCCCAATTTTGTAGTTTGAGTTGTAGGCAATACACTTTCAGTATTGAAAATATGTTTACATAAATCTAACAGTTGCAGAAATAATAATATAAGGCTAAATTATTATGAAATCAGGCTCCGAATAATTCTCGTTTTGTTCACACCAGCGCAATAATTGCTCTGGTCTAAAAATAGATAGACTGTAACTTTGATAAATTTTAGAAAATTTTACCTTTTGTTCCATAAAATATCCATATCTAGACATTATTGATGCATGATCGAGTATTTATGAATATGTGTTTCTATTGCCACCTAACAGCCAAATTTTAAAGGTTATTTTTTTCTATTATTTACATTGGAACGTGAGCTGTCAAGACAGGAACATGTGGTTTGCCACGTGCTTCTCGATCTTTGTTTACGTTTGGGCACCTAACTTTACTGCTCTATAAGGTATTTCACGAGTAGGGGGGGGGGGGGGGGCTTTAGAACTTTTAAAAATCCATTAATATTTGAAGTTGGGAATGTTCTGGGTAAATCTTGTAATAAGTTGTTTTTGTCGTGTATAGCAGAGTATTTGATTACCCAGAGGACCTGGGGAATGGATTTTATCGCAAACCGACGAAGACAACTTGGTATCGATACCAGAGGCTGGGAAGGCGAATGGAATGTGTGCGTTTTACATTGAAATCGGATTTTTAACCCTTTAACGATGAGCACTGTGTTTTTAGATAAGAAACTTTGCGATTGCTCATGCCAGGAAGAAGTATTCTAATTGTCCCAACTATCGGGAAGCCTCTGTGGAGTAATGGTAGCACGTCTGAACGATAATCAGAAGGTCTGAGGTTCGATCCCATGTCGAGGTAAAAAAAAAAAACAAAAAAAAAAAACAAAAAACAAACAAACAAAAAAAAAATTGAGCTTTTTTATAGAGCAATATCCACTAAACGTGCTCAAAGCGCTTTACAAGGGGTCCCTGGCCAACAGCAACACATAACATGTAGGACGAGACATGACGCCTGTCAGGCGATATTACAAATTTTTGGGACAGAGACAACGCTGTTAACGGCCAGGTACTCATTTTACACCTGAGTACGGTGAGAGAATGTGAGTAAAGAACCTTCTCCAAGGACTCAACTATGCGCCGAGCGAGGCACGAACCCAGGACCTTCCGATCCGAAAGCGAGTGTCATACCACTAGACCACATAACCGCACGTAGACTGATTTTTTGAGATTTTTTTTTCTTTCTTTGTCTGGCACCTTTCATATACACTTGTTCAGATCTTTATCTTGCAATGCCCGCTTGACATTGACCGATCTCTGGAGTCATCGTCGTTTCTTTTTGAACCCTTCAAACATCGATGGGTTTAAATGACCTCGTCTTGGTAAAAACAATCCCTGAGAGTTTTTTTGCCAAGAAGAGAGACAATTAAATCAATCGATTTTTAAAGGGCGAGTTTTCTGGCCCAAATTTTAAATTCGAGTTTTTCTTGGGTACGGCAGGAAACTTGTTAAAGTAGCATAAACTAGATATGTTTACATTATTCCGTATCTTATCGTGTATCGTATCGTATCGTACCGTTTTAGAGCAAATAGGCTTTAAAATCCTACTTTAAATCTTCTTGACTTTCTGAATCGATAATATATTTCAAAGTTATATAAATGACATTAATTGTACATTTGACAATATTCGGTAGATACAACTATTGCAGGTTCAAATGATCAAATAACTACTACTACTACTACTACTACTACTACTACTACCACTACTACTACTACTACTACTACTACTACTACTACTACTACTACTACTATTACTACTACTACTACTACTACTACTACTACATACTACTCCTACTACTACTACTACTACTACTACTACTACTACTACTACTACGACGACGACGACTGCTACTACTGCTGCTATTACTACTACTACTACTACTACTACTACTACTACTACTACTACTACTACTACTACTACTACTACTAATAATAATAATAATAATAATAATAATAATAATAATAATAATAATAATAATAATAATAATAATATTACTATTACTATTAATAATACTAATACCACTAATGCTACTATTACTAAAACTACCACTGCTACTACTACTTCTTCTTCTTCTACTTCTTCTTCTAGTAGTAGTAGTAGTAGTAGTAGTAGTAGTAGTAGTAGTAGTAGTAGTAGTAGTAGTAGTAGTAGTCGTAGTAGTAGTAGTAGTAGTAGTAGTAGTAGTAGTAGTAGTAGTAGTAGTAGTAGTAGTAGTAGTAGTAGTAGTAGTAGTAGTAGTAGTAGTAGTAGTAGGCATCCTTCCGTCTGGAGAAACCAAGGTTGTGCCCTGTGTATTCTGGCCTCATCAGTCTTGTGAAAGCATCGACGGGTGTGACTCGGCATTCCGATCCATACATGGCAGTCTCTACCGCAGTTGCTGCATACATAGTTTGTGTGTTTAGTGCTTGGTTCTGTTGCCTCTCTTTCCTCTTCGCTCTCCACTCCTGAAACTTCCTTTTACTTGAAAATCATTTTAATCACTTGATAGACCGCGAAATAATACCATACCGTTGTGAGGCAGTGAGTCACATCCTATTTTATTTTCACAGTTCTAGTAGTCTCGATACCGACTGATGAGCGCATTATTTCTATGTGCATGTCTGAAATGTTTCGTTATCAAATTCTGCTATAATAAAGAACACCATGGCCCAATAATTAGGAAAACAAATTCAACTTTTATATGTCATTAAAATGCATTATATTATTTTGATTCGTTGTTGTTTTTTTTCGTATTTTGTTTGTGGGTTTTCATTGCGGGGACAGGAGGGGTTATTGTACGATATTATTGTTCTTAAGATCTCGTATGGTATCGTGAGATTTTACACACAAACTATAAGAAGATCTATAAGAAGATCTCGTGGATTATCGTGAGATATTACACACAAACTATAAAGAGATCTCGTATGTTATCGTGAGATATTACACACAAACTGTAAGGTCTCGTTGATTACCCCATGTTTACACTTTCTGCATCACTGCTAATACATTATTAGAGTTAAAACCAATAGCATTAAAAATTGTGTTTTCCTGGAACACAGATCTCTGTGTTGTTTATGACACGGCTGCCATCTTGGTATTCTTTGCTACATAAATTAGAGTTAGAGTATTTTCTTTAAATTTACCATACACACTGCTGTCCTTCCTATACATGGGACAACAGTGAAGTAAATTAGGATCACAGATTTGTTATAGTTTGTCAATATCAGAAAATGACAGTTTCCTGTTTCGGGGGTACCAAGAAATAATTCTAGTCTACATCACAATACAAAATAATCCCGGGATAAACTCGTGCGTTATCGTGAGATATTAGCTACAAATTGTAAGGGGATCTCGTATATCGTGAGATATTACACACCAACTATAAGAAGATCTCGTAGATTATCGTGAGATATAACACACAATCTATAAGAAGATCTCGTATATTATCGTGAGATATTACACACAAACTATAAGGTCTCGTTGATTACCCCATGTTTACTCTTTCTGCATCACTGCTAACACATTATTAGAGTTAAAACCAATAGCATTAAAAATTGTGTTGTCCTTGAACACAGATCTCTGAATTATCTTATTTCCATAAAGCTCTTGTATAGGTAAACCAAGTACTTTCCAAAAGCAAATAAATGTGACAATTATCCGTTAATAAGATTGCACACAATCTATAAAAAGATCTCGTATATTTTCGTGAGATCAGACACACAAACTATAAGATCTCGTGGATTATCGTGAGAGATGACACACAATCTATAAGAAGATCTTGAGGGCTATCATTACACCCGAACTGTAGGAAGATTTTGTGGATTATTGTGAGAACATAAATAAAAAGCGAGTGTGAGAATGAATGACTTGAATGTGTTCTACGGCACCAAATGGCATCTAGTTCATAATACATTTTTACTGTTTTGTTGTATAACCATCTACCCTGGTAAATAACTTTATCTTCTACCTTGAGCCATATTTAACATAATGTCATTTCCTGTTTTTGATTCATAAAGTTCATCATATCTTATCTTATCTTATCTTATGTCATAAAGATTTCCTTATTAATTAAATGAAATTTTCATTTAAAACTCAAGTCTCAGAATTTGAGTTGAATAAAATGTCTGGAGTTAGGAGAATTAATTTTGGTTCTTAACTTAGAAAAATTTAGATTTCCTATTTCTGATAACTCGATGCAGGTGTGAATGAGTACCTGGATACAGGTAGTGATGGATACTGTAAGAGTGTTATCACGAAAAGGACGCTTAACTTTTGGCTTGTGCTGTATGGAATGGAAATATTCTTTCTAATGGCCTGTTGGAGGGGACACATATAACACTGTGAGGCGCGTTGAGCATAGTTAATCCGTGGAAAAGCGCTATATAAATGTTCATTTTTGGGGTTCATTTTGACCTTATACTTAATATTTTTTGCACGCAGGATTCTGACATAGCACCAGTTTGACAGGGTTGGTACCATATAAGGAACGCCAATGCTGAAATGAACGAATCGATAACAGCTGAGACATCCCCATTAACCACGTGGAAAATAATAATTTTAGATTTGCCCTGGGCAGCAGCAGCTTCTTATGGTTCACACTATTATGTTATGACGATCGACCCAATCAGCAAAGTCCGGTCCGCATTCGTGCACCGTCGCGAACCCGCCCGGTAGCATCGTCACAACACACCTTTCGACTAGATGCTCTGCCGTTTCGGGTTCTTGCCCACAGCGTGGACATAAAGGACAGGAAGTTAGACCCCACTGATGTAACGCACCGGCCGTTAGGCAGCTCCTCGACCGAAGCCGATTCGCAGCTACCCAGTGTCTCCTCTTACTGGTATCAAAGCCTGGCAACTTCTCACCAAGCTTAGAGGAGTGTAGGTCCCCGCCCCCGCGAGGGATTGAATTCGTCCAAACCGACTTCCATCTCGTATGTGCAGCTCTGTCCGTAGTCAGGGATTCTGCGTACAAGGGTTGCCGGGACTTATTTCGGCTCGAAACGGGGGCACCGTTCATTATGCGCATGAGAGGGGTATCCCCATTCCCTCTCTCTTTGATCTTACTCAGCCAGTTTCCCGTAATGGTCTCCCTCCGGACATCGGGGGGCTGGATCGCTGCCATCACCGGGCCCCATTCTCTAGGGGTTGTTGCTAGCGTTCCCGACACTATGTGCATCGACTTGCGAAGTTTTACATCCACCTTCTCAACGTTTCTGCTTCTACCCCACACTGGAGCGCAATACTCCGCGGTGGAATAGCATAATGCCAGGGCGGATGTTCTCAGGAGCGCTTGGCTAGCGCCCCAAGTCGATCCCGCCAGCTTCCTCAGAAGACTATTCCGCTTCTCTATCTTCCGGGCAACCCCTTCGAGATGAACCCGATAGGTAAGGCTGCGATCCAGCGTCACCCCTAGGTATTTTGGACGCGGCTCATATGGGAGTGGCTGGTCCCGACTAGGACATTCAGTTTACGGGTGTGCCAACCACTGCATAAGTGAAATGCAGTGGCCACGGTTTTTGAAGTGTTCATCTTCAGGTACCACTTGTCAAAGTAGGATTTGAGTCTGGTGACGTCCTCGCTGAGTACGCTCTCGAGACGGGTCCACACTTTACTCTGAGTAACGAGTGCCCAGTCGTCTGCGTATCCCAGCCTCAGGGAGGAAGTGTTCGGCATATCGCTAATGTAAACGTTAAACAACATTGGCGCAAGTACCGACCCCTGAGGGACCCCATTCTTCAATTTCCTAACTTTGCTCGTGGCGTCTCCCAGCGCGACGTGGAATTGCCTTTCCCCTAAGATCGAAGAGAACAACTTCAAGGTCTTTTTGCACCTTATGATTTTTGCAAGTTTGAGCATTAACCCATCGCACCAGACCGTATCGTACGCCGCTGATAGGTCTATAAACACAGCACCTGTTTGCTGTTTTCTCTCGAACCCGTGCTCAATATGCTCTGTAAGGGCAATGACCTGCTCCGTGGTGCACCTCCCTTCCCTGAAGCCTGCCTGCTCAGGTGGCAGGGCAGCGTCTAGGACCGGCCCCCATCGGTTTAATAGAACACGCTCCAACAGTTTGTAAAGACAGCTCAGCAGCGATATGGGTCTGTAACTGTCTGCCTCCTTCGCCGGCTTCCCTGGCTTCAGGATGGCAACTATCTTCGCATGCTTCCACACTTGTGGAAGCTTTCCGTTTGCAAGGATGTCAGACATTGCCTCTGCTAGCCAGGCCCGTGCCCTGGGGCCCAGATGCGTCACCATATCGGGATATACACCATCTATCCCAGCTGCTTTGCCGTTCTTCACTTCGCTAATGGCTGCACCCACTTCTCGGGGACTGAACGGGGCCGTCCAGTCCGACTCCTCCGCAGGTAGCGAGTCCAAAATCGTACGGTACGCCTTGCGGACACCGCGCTCAAAAGCCTGATTAGGGACCCGCTTGCTACGGTTCTTAATATTCTTGGCAATTGTGTCTGCCTCGCATTCCGGTGCAGCCTTCGCGAAATTCCGATCTGGGTCCAATTTCTTTATCAGACGCCAAGCGTGGCGGCTGGAGTGTGTAAAGTCGAGACTTTCCACGGTCTCCTGCCACCGTTGCTTCCTTCCCTCTGCCAGAGACTGGAGTAGTCTATCGGCTGTGTCCTGGGACTGGGTCTGCTGGTACTCTCGGTACAGCTCTTCCGACTCTGCTGTCCAGCAAGGGGTGTAGAATTTCCGTTTGCCCCGTGGAATAGAGCGTTGAGCGCTCTTAACCAGTAGCCTACTAAATCTGGTTATATTCTTGGACTTGGGAGGAATGGCAGGGCAGACCTGCTCGATATAGGAACTGAATTCCTCCCAGTCAGCCTTCCTGAAATTCCATCTGCAAAGTGGGAGAGACTGCACCCTCGGTATTGTCACCCCAGCTGTGACAAGAACCGGCCTGTGCTGGCTATGCGGAAAGTCCCCGAGGACTGTCCGCTTCACCTGCAACGGTTCACCGTTCGCGCCTTTCGTTACGAGGGTGAGGTCTGGAGTATACTCCTTCTTATGGCGGGTACCCCTGAAGGTACCCTTGGCTGTAGGATCGTACACTAGGTGTAGATCATTACAGTCCATCCATGAGCGGAGTTGTCTTCCTGCCTCGTTGCAGTCTCGGTAGCCCCATTCGTGATGGTGGCTATTAAAGTCTCCCAGACAGATGGAAGGATGGCTGACCACCGGTACCGGTGGTGTAGTCCAAGTCGCTCTAGGTGGTTTGTAAATATTATGCAAACACAGTCCACCTACTTCCACGGAAATTCGGTTCACCCCATTGCTGTCCGTTACGCTCTCAATGACCCTTACCTTCGATGGCTCTTTAGCGTAAACGCTAACCCCTCCTTTGAGCCTCGAAGTGTCCTCGCGTTGGACCACCGTATAGCCTGGGATCTGGAATCGGGAAGATTGCGCGCCTGAATAAAGGTGGGTCTCCTGTAAAAGGAGGATATCAACGCAATGAACGGCCAGTAGCTTTGATAAAAGCTCGTTTTTTGCCATACTCTGGCTCTCGACGTTCAGGGACAATATACGCGTCAGTTCGCCATCCCCGCCGTCGCATTTTCCAATCGGCAGGCCGCGGATCGATTGATGCATGGGACGTTTGCTTTTTTCTCGGACGTGCCGACGACCCGGGCGACACGAACGCGGTATTATTTGGCTAGGCGGCAGACCGCTTCGCCATTGACGGGACTGTTTGGGACTCGACATAAGGACAATAGTGTGGCGCCCGGGATAGGGCTGCTATTCGGGCACCGGGTTTGGATCAAATTTAGTCACACACCGGGGCGAGCAGCTCATGTGGCTCGTTGGCTCGATACCCGGGATGGTCTCGTGACGGTCGACCGGGATTTACACCTTTGCCCTCCCGTGTGCCTCAAGCCCCCTCACCAACTGCAAGGTAAAGATCCACGAGGGGGGCCCTGGGCACACCTTTGGATCGAATACCTGAAATAATTGTCGTCCGAGATATTCCATGGCTTGGATTTTATCATCAAAGATCAAGGGAGATCGATGAATTATTTCCCTTTGCTGCTCCCTGTCTATTCCATCTGTATTGGGAATTGTTGTCATTATCGTTAGCGACATCTAGGCAAACAGTGGCAGGCTTAAGCTGATAATCATTATAATTATCATTAGTGTTGTCGTTCTTGGGGGTCCCGATAGCTCAGTTGGCAGAGCACTCGCTTCATTCGCAAAGGGAATGAGACCGGTAGATCAAGGGTTTCATTTCCGCTTTGATCGGAGCAAAGTGGGGTCCTTTAACTCACATTTCCTCATTGTACTTGGGTGCAAATTGAGTACCCAATCGTCTACAGCGTTGTCTCCGTCGAAAAAAAAGAATTATAATATCGCTTTACAGGCGTCATGTCTCGTCCTATATGTTAAGTGTTCCTATTGGTCAGGGGCCCCTTGTAAAGCAATTTGAGCACGTATATTGCATATTGCTCTATATAAAATCTCAAAAATGTGTTTTTGCTTATAATTTTGTATGGATTTACCCTTTTTTTGTCAATCACTCCAAAGTTTCAGATCTGATCTTACCAGTTAATTGCCGTTTTCTGGAAAAATATTCGTATTTAAAAATTTGGCAAGAAAACTCATCGATTTAAGGGATTCTCATTTTGGCAAAACCTGGGACTTCCGGACGTCTTTATTCAAATCCCATGTTTGAGTGTCTTTGCCAAGATGAGTTTCATTTTAAACGATCGATATTTGAAGGACAAGTTTTCTGGTCAAATTTCTAAATACGAGATTTGTCCAGAGTACAGCAGAAAACTGGAAAAATGAAAGAAACTGGATTTCCCTCAGGATTTCCTCTAGCTTTTCTCTGACAACGACAGGACGAGATTACGTTTCCTGCTCTGCGACTTCAGTGGGAGATTAATTCTGTTCACCGTTGTTTAATTGTATTTTTTTTTAAAATCCCTTTATTCATTCCATAGGGAAAATTTGTCTCAAGGGTCTATTCCAAATTGAGCTAGGGCGCAACGGCGGGTGATGGAGCTCGGTACCTTTCGGTTTCAAAGCAGGGACCACTGTTGAGTCACGCAGCCCTTTTCAATATATCTTAATAGAACTTACAACAAGAAATGACGTGGGTAGGAAAGTGCCGGAAGACAAAAGAGAATAAAAATTTCGCGGCGGCGATGGGGGTTCGAACCCGCGACCTTATTGGTACGACAACTCCGCCTGGCCGGGGAGAGCGTGACTCTACCGTAAGAGCTATCCACGATCGTACACCATGTCATTACTGAACAATCACTTGAAAACATGAACATGAAACAGTGTCAGACAAAGCAGAGAAAAAATATAGGAAAATCGAAATAATCCCATAAAATCAATTTACATCGACATGCAGGGGATCGAACCCCAGACCTACTGGCGTTCCTGCTCTCTAATTTGTCACTTCACTATTAAATAAAGAACTTACGAACACAATATTTGATTTTGAATCATAATGTAACATGACATTGGATATTATTGTATTTTGTATATCAATTTTTTGAAATTCTCGAATGTACAAGTTGGACATGCCAAATGAATGTAAAGTTAATTATAGTACGAATATTGACTATGACACTTTTTATGTATTACATATTTAATTCTCAATATTATCAATTAATAACATGGAATTCTGTTTAATTGATAAATTGTATCTATGCATAAAAGTTACACAGAGCTTTTAAAGGTTTTAGTACCTATTCGCTCTGAAACGAAACGATACGATAATGACACGGTATTTTCAGTTGATGTAAGTGTCCCATTGTCACAAGACGCTGTTATCTAGGGATGAATCAGTCCCTGAAAAATGAATTTAGGATTCCATACTGTGGGTCTCTTGTAATGTAAGAAACTATATCTGCTCGTTATCATGAAAGGAATGAACAGCAATACAACGAAATATCCACTAAAAACGCCCAAAGCGCTTTTCAGGAAGCATAGAAATAAATCCCATATTTCATATCAGTCACGTTAAAAACTTGATTTCAGGTATCAAGGTCGTCCTGACCTACCAGGGTCATCCTGACCTTATACCTCTTAGAGATGGAGGGTAACATTGATGACTCTTCGCATCCGGACTGACTACATTGATGGCTCTTCAATTTCGGACTGACTGACATAATGTTGATTTTTTACGGATTTTTTTTTTCCACACCATGATTTCAACTTTGCATTACGCTCCTGACTTTTTAAGCGTCCATGGTTCGAATTCATGGCTGAGCTCTTAGAAAAAATCTTCATTCACATTGTTTCACCGTACCCAGGTGTATGATAAGAACCTCGCTTATAATAGCTTTTTCTTTGTCGTGAACAATTGTAAGAACGAACTTCTGGCGTCTGCTCTCATTTTACATCTTAAAGTGTAACTTTTGGCTTGACACCATTTACAAATCGATTGAAGCACGTTCAGCAAATAATGCGCTAAATAAAAGCTCCCTTGTTGTATTGTAAAAAATTATTATTAAACATAAAATCAATACGGACGACAGAGGCTTTATAAATGGACAAGGGTTCATGCTATAAATAGATTAGAAAGAGAGAGAGAGAGAGATAGAGAGAGAGAGAGAGAGAGAGAGAGAGAGAGAGAGAGAGAGAGAGAGAGAGAGAGAGAGAGAGAGAGCTTATACAAGTAAAGTCCATGAAATCAAAGAGTTGTCTTGAGAAAATGTTATAGCGCCTCATTTGATGGGCTGGTTCAATTTGTCAATCCAATCGGTGATATGTCTTTTATTTGGACGCCCGTGAGGCATTCTGATTTCCCTAAAGACTTGCCTTCTATCTGCCGTTTTCATTCAGTCTCTTCGCCCGCCTCCCTATCCCCCTCTTTCTCTCTCTCTCTCTCTGTGTGGTTGCCTGTTTTCTCTCTCCTCTCTCTCGCCTCTTGCTCCCTCTTCCTCTTTCTCTCCCTCCCCTCTCTTTCTCTCTCTCTCGTGTGTTCCCCTCCCCCTCTCTTTCTCTCTCTCTCCCTCCCTCTCTCCATCTCTTCTCTGCTCTTCCTTCTCTTTTCTCCCCTGCTCTTTCTATATCTATTTCCACTCATCATCATCCATTCATCATCATCATCACCTCATCCTCATCATCATCATCATCATCATCTCTCTCTCTCTCTCAGTCCCCCCCCCCTCCATTCCCCATTCCCCCTCTTTCTCATACTCTCTCTCTCTCTCTCTCTCTCTCTCTCTCTCTCTCTCTCTCTCTCTTTCTATCTCTTGCTCTCCCTTGCTCTATTTCTCTCACTCTCTCTCTTATCTATTAATGCGTCCATATCTCTCTCTCTCTCTCTCTCTCTCTCTCTCTCTCTCTCTCTCTCTCTCTCTCTCTCTCTCTCTGACACAAATCAAGAGTAAACAAAGTCCTTGAGACTCTACAAGATGTTATGCTTGTCTCTCCTTGTTAGCATAGTAGTCTTGCTATAGTCTTGCTTCATCACTTCAATTCTAATCAACGTGCACATGTTTGCAGGTCTGATAACACAACGCAACCATGGACTTGATCTTACGTTGGTGTAATTGGAAGTAGTATGCGTTGGTTAGGGAGTAATTCCATTATACAAATCAGCACATAACAATTTGGATTATCAGACCTGAAAATAAGTATGCGTTGGTTATGAGTATATTCTTGAATGGCATAGAAAAGCATTGAAATCGATTCACATGGGTTATCTATTTATTTTTATTCTTCCAGCAGGTCATATGGAATCATACAGTACACGGCGCCATGTTAGACGTCAAATTTGTACAAACACTCTTACAATATCCCTCACTACCTATCCATACCCACCTACTCATTCACGCCTGAGTCGAGTGTTTATATGGCGCAGCTAGTAAAGCCGCCATTTTTGTATGAGTGCTAACTCTTCATCCCCGGTAGACTATAATCCCTAAGCGGCTATGTGGTTGGCGCATAGTTGAGTTCTTGGAAAAGGCTTTTTACTCACATTCTCTCACAGTACTCGGTGTAAAATGAGTACCAGGTCGTTTACTGTCGGATAAGAAAGATGGTAATATCGCCTAACAGGTGTCATGTCTTCTTCTACATGTTACGCGCTGTTATTGGCTAGGGACCGTTTGTAAAAGCACTTTGAGCACGTTTAGTGGATATTGCTCTATATAAAAGCTCAAGTTTTTTAGTCTTTATTTTTATCGTTCCACGCGATGGCCAAGTTGACAAGGCGTTTTGCTTCTAGTTCTAGCCAGGAAAATCAGGCTTCAGTCCCGCTATCGGCATCTCGTTGACTTTCAAGAAATGTCCCTTTTGCATGAATAAATGGACTTTATTATTTATTACAATCAACGTGTTCTTATATACAGGTCCGACAACCCAATTTTTATGGGCTCATTGTTAACATGGAAACACTCTCAAACAACAAACTATTGCCCCTGACAACAATGTTAAATCAAACTCATAATAGCTTATTTTACTGGCCATGATTCTACAACTGTAGACATAGGAGTGGGTTAAAACATTTTATTCTTGATGTTGTTAATTTCAGAACAGCCTGTCACCTTCCATCGCTCCACACTATAGCGACAACTCGGATGTCACGTGTTGCAACGGCGTCCTTGGTTTCGCCTCTGACAACATGTCCTTGAACTACCCGTGTCAGCTCCGACCCTGCTGCAACCAGAGCCACACCCAGGCCGTTGTCCCCGTAGAGTTTGCCTTGGGATTCCGGTTTCAATGTATGGTAGGTGTTCATTGTTTGTCTGAGATTCCGGTTTCAATGTATGGTAGGTGTCCCTTGTTTGTCTGGGATTCCGGTTTCAATGTATGGTAGGTGTTCATTGTTTGTCTGAGATTCCGGTTTCAATGTATGGTAGGTGTCCATTGTTTGTCTGGAATTCCGGTTTCAATGTATGGTAGGTGTCGATTGTTTGTTTGTCTGGGATTTCGGTTTCAATGTATGGGACATCGATCTACACATTGTTTTATGTTCATGGTTTTCTGCCTGCTTGTCTGCCAGTGTTTTTATAAAGCAGGACCTACCATTTGGAACTCGATTCCTTTGTCAGTATGGCTATCGGGCAGCGAAGAAAGTTTTAAGAAAAATCTAAAGACTCATCTTTTCCCGAAATTTTTATCCTAGGCATTTTCTTATTGAATTATACGTTTTATTTCTTGATTCCATTTTGTTGAATGTCAATTTCATTTTGTAAAACTTGCATAGTTAGTGTGTGCGACTGTTGTGTGTCTGTCTGTTTGGCTCGGTACGAGTGTGTTTATGGTTTGATAAGTATATTGTAAAACGCTTTGAGACTTCGGCGTTTAGCGCTATATAAGAACACTTTATTATTATTTTATTCCAGACCTGTCATCTATTACAAAAAAATTCGTAGAATTACGAAATTTTGGCCCTGGTTTCAGACCTTCATGCGCATCTCAAAGTCAATAAAACTTATTGAGAAGGAGGATAGATGCCAGACTATATAACTTTAATGCTTTTTAAAGTATTAATTTAATCATCCTTGTGAGGGCAAATTATTGAAATCTAAAGTTAACAATAGGTACTACAATTAACAATATCTATCTCCTAAAAATTGCGAAATTTTAAATTTTCAAGTTGGCAGGTCTGTTATTCACACCTCTGAGTTTCCCTTTTTTTTTTTTTTTGTCTTCCTCAGCCGAGATCCGCCATCCAGACCATGTGCTACTCCTCAGGATCAGAAGTGAGGACATCCAATCATGACCCAGACTTCATACCACGTGCCTGTTGCCCCGGTTTACGGTTCCACGTGGAGCTGCATAATTGGTACGCCGCTCTCGTAATCAGGTGTGTCGGCATGGAGGACAATGATTCTTGATAGTTACAACAAACCCACGAAGTCCTTTAGAGCCACAAGGCCTATGGAACTGTAGTTCACCTTGGTTCTTATAGTGTTACACGGACAAGAGCAATTGCTTGCTACCCTTTGGATAGGACTTTAGTCTTATGGCAAAGTACTTTTCACCAGATCTAACAGACCCAGCTACCCCAATCACTGCTGGATGAAGGGAAAGGGTCGACTTCACCCAGGATCGATCCTGATCCATTTGAGTGTGAAGCGAAGTGCACGACCGACTGAGCTACCGGGACCACAAATCTTCGTCGCCTCGGGAAGAAAGTCTGTATAATCATTAATTAATTAATTAATCTTCCTGACAATCCGTATTAAACGTAGGCAAATTTTAGTGGAGGTCAAAGGTCAAATGACAACGTACTGGATTCTCTGTCTGACGGCAATCTTCGTTAACTCGTTAGCCTGACACTAAATAACAATGTGAAATTGAATGTAAGCTTCAATTTAATTACGAAAACAGATATAATGGACGTTTCGGGTTTTCCCCTTTATCAACAAAACATGATGAATGAAACACTACAGATGAATTAGATGGTGTGGTAGTGGCGTTCTTAAAATGAATAAACAAAACGTTGCTGGGCAGGAAATAGTATGCTACTTTGTAAGGAAGCACGAATTCGTGCCTATCAACATTTTCTTTATCCATCTTAACATTCATCCACTACCACATCATGTCATTCATCTGTAGCGTTTCATTCATCCTGTTTGTTGATAAAGGGGAAACCCGAAACGTCCATTCTATCTTTTTTCGTAATTAAATTGAAGCTTACATTCAATTTCACATTGTTATTTATTTCTTCGAGCTTCAAGCAGCACCATTTACATTAGACTGACACCAGGACGTGTACAGTGTAGATCGGATATATCGACATCACGTTGGCACCCACTCAGTATTGCAGCCATCAAAACTTGAGCTTTTATATAGAGCACTATCCACTACACGTCTCAGATCGCTTTACAAGGGGTCGCTGGCCAACAGCAACACTTAACATGTAGGACGAGACATGAAGCCTTTTAGGCGACATTACATTCTTTTCCTGACAAAGACAACACTGTTAAGGGCCAGGTACTCATTTTACACCTGAGTACGGTGAGAGAATGTGAATCAAAACTCTTTGTTGCTTTATACAACACCATGAAAACACTTCCTTATTTAACTTCATCGACAGTTTGAGGTCTATAACAATTTTTTTTAAAAATATTCCTGGTCTTCAGAGACAGACGACAGTAACAAAAATCTAGAGGTACCTAAATGAGCCGATGAAGTGTATAGTAAAATAAAATGGTAAAACTGACTCGCGTAAAATAATACAACCCAAAGTGAAAGACGTTTCAGCCTTTAGCCTTCTTCAGGTAAACGTAGATAAGACTAATACGACAAGGACATTTTTATTCCCTTTATTTTGCTCAACGTTAACTTAATTATTTTTTGAAAAAATTAAACAAATTGAAATGTCACAAATTCCAAACTCTCCATTTTGAGGGTCACTAAATCAACCACAGTGACTTCCCTTGTTATATTGCATTTTCCGCTTGTTTCCCTTTCATGACGCACATATCTACATTTTACTGCGGTCCCGACGATGTGATTTTTTAACGGCATTTATAGGTCTGCGCATCGCATAGTGAGTGAGCAGTGGTTAGTTGTGCTCCTGGAATCAAATCATCTCATTGGTTAAACTATTGAATAATACTCACGATTTGTTTTCTTTCATGGTCAAAGATTTTGGTCACGAATAAAAATACTTTTTATTTTCACTGTAAAATCCTCTGTAAAAACTGTAGCAAATTAAAATGAAAACAACAACAATCCGTGACTGGTAATAATAATAATAATAATAATAATAATAATAATAATAATAATAATAATAATTATAATAATAATACTAATAATAATAATAATGATGATGATGATGATGATGATGATGATGATGATGATGATGATGATGATGATGATAATAATAATAATAATAATTGTGCGGCTATGTGGTCTAGTGGTATGAAACATACTTTCGGATCGGAAGGTCCTGGGTTCGAGCCGAGCTCGCTCGGCGCATAGTTAAGTCCTTGGATAAGGCTCTTTACTCACATTCTCCTACCGTACTCAGGTGTAAAAAGAGTACCTGGCCGTTAACAGCGTTGTCTCTGTCCGTAAAAAATTATATCGCCTAAAAGGCTTCATGTCCTGTCCTACATATTAAATGTTGCTGTCGGCTAGGGATCCCTTGTAAAGCGCTTTGAGCATGTTTGGTGGATATTCCTCTATATAAAAGCTCAATTTAAAAAAAAAATTAATAATAATAATGATGATGATGATGAAGATGATAATTACGATTAAAGAAAGGTTGAGAGTTGTTGATTTAGAAAAAAAAAATTGATATAATCATGTTACTGTTACATTTGAATGTGTAAGGTTTTATTGTTACATTTGAACATGTAAGAGTTTGTTACTGTTTCATTTGAATTTGTAACATTTTATTACTGTTGCATTTGAGCGTGTAAGATTTTGTTTGTTACATTTGAATGTGTAAGATTTTGTTACTGTCACATTTGAACGTGTAAGAGATTTTTACTGTTACCTTTTAGTGTGTAAGATTTTGTTTCTGTTACATTTGAACGGGTAAGATTTTGCCTACATATTACATTTGAGTGTGAAAGATTTTGCTTCTATTACATTTGAGTATGTAAGATTTTGCTACTATTACATTTGAGTGTGTAAGATTGTGTTACTGTTAAGCTTTGTCAATGAATTCATATGACATGATTGCTAATTTTTGTTGTCAAACTAAATCATCTGATTTGAGATGCTTGTTTGTTTGTTCTTGTTTTTAAGGATTTTTCAGCGCTTGCAACATATTTAGGGCATATCAGTGCCAGTAAAAAGGAAGGAAATGGGAAAGTCAAACGTTCTAGACTTACAATTAAAACACCCAGGAACAAGCCAGACAAAGGAGAAATGGTACAAATAGGGCTTAATCGCACACCAACTCCGTTAAATCGCCACACCTTTATTGCAGTGACAACCAACAGACATGAAATCAACGATACTGTTCCCATTCCGCACAACGTTTTGGCTGAGGGATTCGATCAATTCTTTACAATGGACAATAATATACCCATCAGCGGTGAACTGATATCTCAGGAGATACTGAGCTCTGTCCAGCCACACATAAGACAATGCCTAGACAATGAAGATGAGGATGAGTCATCGGAATGTGACAAACCACCCCTGACAAACACTGAAAAAAATTGCCATGGTGGACAAACAACATCCACCCCCCCCCCCCCCCCCCCCCCCCCCAACAGATGATCTACAAAACAGTTTGCACAGAATGGAAAGCACTTTTTACAAACAATAATGTCACATTTTGTTGTTGGTAAAACATGGAATGGAAAAGAAAAGAAATTTTTTAAAAAAAAAAAGAAAAAATAAACAAAACAAATAACCAAAAACAACTAAAATCAGGGTGTCCAGGAAAATCTAACCTTAAAATTTCCTACCGAGAAGTGAAATTTCCTTCCAGGTATTTTATCAATTCTCGCTATCCCCACAGCGTTCTATACGCTTAAAATAGACAATCTTACTTAAAATAGGTTTTATCTCAACACAATTCACATTTTAAAGTAAGAGCAGAGGTGAAAATGACTGGTTACAAAAAGGAGGATATTTCTCAGAGCACAGATCATAACCCATCCATGCGACTATAATCTATAAATTTGAATTTCATTAAAATTTACTGAGATGCAACCCAAAATGTGTCTTGCAGCAATTTTTGACAACATTCGGAGGAATTTCAACAGTTTAAAAACTGATAGCAACATATGTATAAAATCTTATCTACTGAGAGAATGGTACCATGTGATTATACAATGCCAAAAGCCACCACCCACCCCCATTTTCACTTTTTAGAAATACTCATATGATTTGTTGGTAGGTATGATGTGGTAGTAAGTTATAGTATTAGTAGTAGAGATGATAGTGTAGTGGTAGTTGTTGTAATAATTGTAGTAGTGGTGATTGTGATAGTGGTAGGGATGATAATGTGGCAGGGGTTGCAATCGTGGTGCTGGTGGTAGGGATGATGATGTGATGATAGTTGTAGTAATGAAGTGGTTGTGGTGGTGGTAGGGATGATGATGATATGGTGGTTGTAGTAACAGTGGTGGTGTTAGGGATAGTGATGTGGTGGTTGTTACAGCAGTGATGATGGTAGTGGTTGTAGTAATGGTAGCATTGGTGGTAGGCATGGTGATGTGGTGGTGGTTATAGTCGTGGAGGTGATAGGGATGATGATGTAGTGGTGGTGAGGGTGCAAAAGATGATGATGAAGTAGTAGTTGTAGCAATGGTGGTGGCTGTACTTGTGGTGGTTGTAGTAGAGGCAGTGGTTGGGATAATGATGTGGTAATAGTTGTAGTAGTAGTAGTGGTGGTGGGAGGTATGATGATATGGTTGCATTTGTAGTAGTGGTAATGGGGATGATGATGTGGTAGTAGTTGCAGTAGTAGAGGTGATAAGGATGATGATGTGGTGGTGGTTGGAGTAGTGGTAGTGATGGGGATGATGATGTGGTGGTGTTGGTGAGAGGGATGATGATGATGTGGGAGTTTGTAGTAGTGGTGGTAGCAGGGATGATGATGTGGTGACAGTTTAGTAGTAAAATAATAAAATTTTGTGCACAGCAGGTGTCCTTCGTACATTTTTGATATCGCATTTTAAGCAAGAAATTCCTAATTTTTCTCATTATACAGGAAATTTCACCCTCAATCCCATTATTTCCAAAATTTCCGACCAAGTATGAAATTTCTGACCAATTTCCAACTTTCCTGGACACCCTGAAAACCAAAGCCAATAAATAAATACAAATTAAGAAACAAACATTTTAATAGAGCAACAGCTTAAATATGACGGTCCCTAGCCACAGAGAACCCAGAAGGGAAGGTCCTACATGAATTGCACATGAAAGCTGTGGTTTAGATGCTTTTAATAGATTCTCTGCTTAATCACATACTCCGCTTAATCGATAGACTAACCCAAACTCCCGAGGGTGTGCGATTAAGTAGTCGACTATATATATATATATATATGTGTGTGTGTGTGTGTGTGTGTGTGTGTGTATAACAAAAACAAAATATCAGGGCATAACAGAGAGATGATTTAAGAAACAAAAAAACATCATCTCCCGAAACTCTATCCATTTAACTGCTTCCTCCGACCAGGGCCCTGACAAGTACAAGTGATCTCATTCCAAGACAAAGACATAAAGCATGTTGAATAACAGATGTAGGGGGATAAAAGACACAGTAATTGCCTCCCTGCCCACTATGGGAGGGCAGGAATCCACCGAGTTGTTTGTTTTGAAGGATGTGATTTCCCTATGTAAATGTCATCATCATCATTAGATCCTTGGAGCTGGAGTTAATCTTGGTTTCTACAGCGTGAAATGGACAATAGCAAGTGCTTGCTACCCTTTGGATAGGACACTTGTCTATCTTCCACCAGATTTGACAGATCAGCTACCCAATTACTGCTAGGTGGTCACTTCACCTGGGATCAATTTTCAGTCCCTTTGCATGTGAAGCAAGTGCTATAAAACTGAGCTAACTGGACACTCCATGCCAACATACAGATAAAGATGCAATTATTGTCCCCCCCCCCCCCCCCCCCCCCCCCACACACACACACATACAATATCGTACAATGTATTTTATACTGGGCTGTAGAAATAAAAAAAAAAAGGACAGGTTTTGGAGGGAAAAAATACAAAGGACAAAATTTTTTTAATACCCCCAAAACCTTAGCTTTTATATAGTGCAATATCCACTAGACGTGATCAAAGCACTTTACAAAGGGTCCATAACCAACAGCAACATGTAACATGTAACAGTTTGTATCGTTTCCATCCTATGCCTTTCCAGTTGTATTTTTACAATCCCAGACTTCAGGCAGCTTCTTTATCACTGGTTCCAAGCCGAAAGGGACTGTGAACATTTCTTATCCCCAGTTCCAATCCTAAAGGGACGGTGAACATTTCTTTATCACTGGTTCCAATCCTAAAGGGACGGTGAACATTTCTTTATCCCCAGTTCCAATCCTAAAGGGACGGTGAACATTTCTTTATCCCCAGTTCCAATCCTAAAGGGACTGTGAACATTTCTTTATCCCCAGTTCCATTCCTAAAGGGACGGTGAACATTTCTTTATCACCAGTTCCAATCCTAAAGGGACGGTGAACATTTCTTTATCACTGGTTCCAATCCTAAAGGGATGGTGAAATTTCTTTATCACTGGTTCCAATCCTAAAGGGACGGTGAACATTTCTTTATCCCAGTTCCAATCCTAAAGGGACGGTGAACATTTCTTTATCACCAGTTCCAATCCTAAAGGGACGGTGAACATTTCTTTATCACTGGTTCCAATCCTAAAGGGATGGTGAAATTTCTTAGACATGGTTCCAATCCTAAAGGGATGTGACATTTCTTATCCATTCCATCCTAAGGATGGTGAACATTCTATCATGGTTCCATCCTAAGGGATGGTGAGATTTCTTTTCACCCGTCCAATAAAGGGACGGTGAACATTTCTTTATCACCAGTTCCAATCCTAAAGGGACGGTGAAAATGTTCGACAAGACATGACGACTCCCAGGGTTTATATTTCTTTTTGACAGAAACAATGATGTTTATCAGCCAGGTGTTTATTTTACACCTGAGAGAGAGGGAGAGAGAGAGAGGAGATAGGGAGAGAGAGAGAGGGGGAGAGAGGGAGAGAGAGAGAGGAGAGAGGAGGGGAGAGAGAGAGGGGAGAGAGAGGAGTGAGATAGGATCAAATGATCCTCCAACCAAGTTATCGACTTTCTTACCTAAGAAGGAGTTGGTAACCTACTAGAATCTGTGAACTGCATTCTCGACAATGTATTTGACTACAATAACCCAAGCAAAATGAACAAATCGCGCTCAAAACCCCTTACAGCACAAGAAAAAAACAATAGAAAACAAAAACAATAGTAATCGGTTAATTTGTTGCAGAAAAAGTTAAAGCTCAAAACATTCCTGTGAATTTTAGTCTTCTGTTGGCAGTTTTAATTTCATTTTATTTATGACTCTTTCTCCATCTCAAGCTGCCATCAACCTATTCTTATCTTCCATGTTTCCCTATCTAATCCTATAAAAAAAAGACATTTTAAAAATGAAGAAAATAACAATCAAAACTACTAAAATCCATCCCATTTATTAATTAATGATTCCTTCTTTCCTAAACAAACAGTCATATCGTAACAGACATACACTAAATTCAACTTGCGTATAGATTAAATAAGCTTTTATAACCATTAGAATCACAAGCGTTTATTTAAAACACAATATTATGTACTGACATTCCATGATCAATCCAAAGGCAACATTTCCAAATACATGGGACAGGCAAAACACGGCTTCAGTCTGTAAACTGAGTGCATTACGCATGTCTTTCATTATACGAAAACTTCAAATTTCTGTCGTAAGAACATAATTTGGTGAGAGCACCTCAAGTTTGGTTCTTTATTTTGGTATCTCCCATGCTATATAACACATTTTGTATATATTTTCCTTACAAACAAACATTAAAAAAAAAGTTAAAATCATTGGTTTTCATCACTCGTTCTTGATAAAAGACTCCTTGAGTTGTGCTATAGCCAAGAACTCGATGCCAAAAACCAATACAAGTTCAAAAATTGTATAGTACAGACAAAAAGTATGATTAAGAGTAAGAGGATAAAAACTTGTATGGACTAAAGTAATTAAAACAAGTTCCTGCAGAGTGGACATGACGACTTCTGGCTGGTGTAGAACCATTTGTACTGGAATAGAGATGACATAAAAACATGATGAAAGGCAGGGAAACACAAACTACAAAGAATTGATAAAAAGGGACTTGCTATGTTTTGGTTTAAAATAAATAAATAAATAAATAAATAACAAACTATATCGTGTCCACCTAACATGTTCAATGACAATTTACAAGATTTCGGTGATCTGAGAATTTTAGACAAAAAAGGTAAATGTTAAAAATTTAAGAAAATTAACGGTTACAACTTGAGATGATCTATATTAAAAAATTGGTGCTTGAAAAGAGAATATACACAAGAGTAACACAATCTTCGGTTGTCCATGGTAATTACAGCATATTGTACTCTACAAGTTTGTATTGTTAATCCTTTACACAGGCCTGTAAATCATCTTTTTCAAAATTGTCTGAAACTTTCTTGTAACCGTCCATGAATTCAACAGACATTGATAATGGCATGACATAGACATCCTGGTCGGTGTATCAATCAAATAACTAATAATATACTTTTAAAAAGGCAGCCCATTTGTACCGTAATTCAATCTGGCTTTGCACAATAGACAGTAAGCTGTCCCAGCAAAACTTAATCGGGCAGAAAGTCTCCATTTTTGTCTTTAATTTCCAGCCAAATTTATTTTTGACTTTGCTTTCTATTGAATTAAAGTCACTCTGCAATCGACAAATATTTCGGGCATGTTTCAGTATTGTTTATTTTGTTCTTGTATTTCTTCTTTGTCTTAAAGAGAATGAGCTTTTTTTTTTGAAAATAAAAAATAAAATAAAGTTAAAAGAATTCAGAGGGAAGTCAGCAAAATGACAACAACAAAATAAATAAATAACAAAGACCGCCATTTCGGTTTCGAATTAAATATTCGCTTTTACATTTTAAAAATAGCTGAAAAACTTTGCCTGCAATGTTTAGACAAACATTTGTAAATTACAAAGAAAGATGTCGGAAATCGTTTGTGGGAACCCATTACAAAGAAATATAGCAAATTGAGTCAAAATGTTTGTACTGACATACAATAAGAGGGGTTTCGAATGTGTGTTGGACAACTTGTGCACACGACAGGCAGAGAACCACAGGCGTGTTGATGGAAGTGAGAGACACAGCCACCAATTGGACAGGTAGAGACAATGACCAAGAAGATGGGAATCTCCATGACGGGTGCTCACTGGACACTTAATGAATGAAGAGAAACAGAGAGAGAGAGAGAGAGAGAGAGAGAGAGAGAGAGAGAGAGAGAGGTACATGATGTAAATATAGTCATACTCTACAGTTTTGTAATGCTCTGCTATAATCATCCAGTTTCACGTTTCCTGTGATTTTTAATTTAGGCTTATACATTTTCGTTTTCATGAAGGGGCCAATCTTCGAATTAACCCATTGCTGCCCGGGCATAATCTGAAAAAATGTCTCTCACAGACCATGCGAGGGGAGATAACTCTTCCAAATGTCATAGTACACTTCATTAAAAAATTAATTGCAAGAATGTGAGGCATGCTAGAAACAAAATAAAAGCTGTTTTGGAAAGAAGAATGAATGGCCTTTAATTTGATGTATTGTTTTGGACTATTGATTCATATTTTGCTTTGAAAAAAAATGTTAAAGTTGAAAAATATGTAATATTATTAAAACACATGAAATCCATTGTCAATGTCATGAAAATACGCATCCAACTCAACCTCAATGTCTGATTCAGTGTCTGAATGAGCACTATTATCATCACTATCCATTAAAAAACGTTGATCACGCCCGAGAATTGAGGAATTCAAACGCCATTCCAGGGAGAAAAAAAAAAGGATGTTACCACAACCGATTTGGTCGACAAACTTCAAAAAATCACAGCAGACAAACGAATTGAGATAAAAACGATCGGGAAATTTCTAGTTTCACTTTCACTCTTTCTCTACTTTCGTTTGCTAAAGAAAAAGAAGTGGTTCTACACACGTTTTTAGTTTACGGGTTCAAAGATGCTGGGTACCTGGTGGGTGATATCGGGCGATTTGGACTGTTTGAGATGTTTTTTGAGCGGGCGATTACGGGCAATTTGGGCGGCAATGGGTTAATTTTGTCCAATATGTGGCCAGTGATAGAGAATAATGGATTATCTGATGTCAAGCAATTGCCTGTGAATTTACGGGCCTGTTCTCAATATGTATGTCAAAATAAAAATAATGAAGTAATTTTTTTTAAACCTCTTCTCCCGACCCCCATTGAAAATGTTTCTCCCCCTCCCACCTTCCAAATTGAAATTGTTACCAACCCTCCCATCCCCCTATGAAAGTTTTGCCAACTCCCCCCTTACAAAATCGTCTCTGACTCCCCCTCCCCCTCTATGAAATTGTTACAAACTCCCCCCCCCCCCTATGAAATTGTTACCAACTCACCAAACAAGAAGAATGGAATTTTTTCTTGCAAGTTCTACAGGTGAGTCGAGGTAACTGGAAAGTCGTGCCATGGATGACAGAGAAGCAAATCATACAGTCATCGATTCCTTCAAATTTTTTGTCTATGTTTCGTTTCCACAGTTTCAAACCCTCCACTATGCTGCCATTCTGTCAAACATTAGAAAACGACAAAAACATTCAATGATCACATATAAATCTAACTCAAATCAAATATTAGCTCATTAAATACATACCAACTATTTACAGTTAAAAACCATTGTTAACAGTTTATAGCAAGATAAGTTGTCATGTTAAACAATTAAACACAAACATCTACAGCTAAAACCATTGCTAACAGTTTATAGCAGGATTGGTTGTTACACAAATAAATAAATACCAACTATTTACAGCTAAAACCAATGTTAACAGTTTTAATAGGCTTCGTTTTTACATTATTAAATACCAACCAACCATTTACAGTTAAAACATTGTAGTTTATATCAGGCTTGGTTGTTACACAAATAAATACATACCAACCATTTACAATTAAAACCATTGTTACATTATTAAATACTAATCAACCATTTACAGCTAAAACCATTGTTAACAGTTTATAATAGGATTAGTTGTTACAAAATTAAGACTACAATAAACATTTTCTACATATAATTCAATTGAAAAGATTATTTGTGAACAAAACCCTTTTCATTCCTTCTTTCATGAGTCTCCACGGTAAATGTAAGCTAAAATAAAAGTTAGTTCCTGATAATCACTTAATACAAAAGAAAATAATCTTTTTAAGATAAAACCAAAAATAAAATCCATAATAATCCGTTAATTAGAATTTAAAATTAAGGGAAAAAATGATAAGGAAAAAAAATCTGACCAAATTTAAGTCCATAATATCTGATCACTTTTTACTCCATAAAATCTGACTAAATTTTAGCCCATAAAATCAAACCATATTATATATAGTCCATAATATCTGACCAAATAATTTTAGTCCCTAAAATTTGACCAAATTTTAATCCAGAAAATCTTACCAAATTTAAGTCAATCAATGAATTACAAAGACCACCAATGAATTACAAGACCACCAATGAATTACAAAGACCACTAAGAAATTAAAACGACCACTAATGAATTATAACGACCACCAATGAATTACAAAGACCACTAATGAATTACAAAGACCACCATCGAATTACAACGAGAAGCAATGAATTGCAATGACTACCAATGAATTATAACAACCACCATCTTATCACAACTTTCTAAAGCTGAGAAATCTTAGTGTCCCTACAGAAAATTTTAAAAGACAGCAAAACAGACCTGGTGTTGCAAGAAGATGTTGAGCTGTAACATCCATCTGTCCCACTGTGCCTGGTTGACCCCAACCCTTTTGTCACAGGAAACCTCCATCTTGCCAAGGGGGTAATTCTCCGGTAGTTTGATGGTCATACTCACTGTCACCTCAGCCATCTCATAAATGGCCAAAACTTCCTTGGCCGCTGGCCTTGGCCGGATCTGTCATAGAAATTCACAGTTTTAAAAAAGTTGTTTGAATCTCTTAAATGTGCTTTTATAATACAATTATATCATCATTTAAACGATTTATGATCCAGACATTTAAAAGAACAAATTATGGTTAATCACCAAAGTAAATATATCTACTGATATAGAACTGTTTTCATTAGAGTTTTTATTTTTCCCCCCCTTTAAAAATATAGCATAAATCTGTTCCAATTTTAAATTCCTAAACAGCTATGTGGTCTTGTGGTATGACACTCGCTTTCGGAAGGTCCTGGACTTGAGCCTCGCTCGACGCATAGTTGAGTCCTTGGAAAAGGCTCTTTACTCATATTCTCTTACTGTACTCAGGTGTAAAATGAGTACCTGGCCGTTAACAGTATTGTCACTGTCCGAAAAAATGTATTACCGCCGAACAGGCATCATGTTGCATCCTACATGTTAAGTGGTGCTGTTGGCCAGGGACTCTTTGTAGAGCGCTTTGAGCACATTTAGTATATATGTTAAATCTGGCTGGGGTACTTTGTGATATCCTATCTAAAAGAAAGTGGAAAGTAGTCCTTCAGAACCATTGGTCCCATGGAGCCAGGAGTTTATCCCGGTTTCTATACCTTGAAACGGATAATATCAATTGCTTGCTATCCTATGGATAGGATGCTAGTCTATCGCAATGTACTTTCTTCCAAATCTACCCATTCACTGCTGGGTGGACAGGAGGTTCAGAAAAAATCTTGACTGCACCCGGGATCGATTTTGGTCCCTTTGTGTGTGAAGCGCGTGCTCGACCAACTGAGCTATCGGGACCCCCACATCTAATTAATTAAATTTTCAGCATTAATCCTTGAAGCACAATATTGGTGGAAGACAAGGGAACTTGCAGCACAATACTGTACGAAGGCAAAGGAACATGCAGCACAATACTGTTAGAAGGCAAAGGAACTTGCAGCACAATACTGCTGGAAGGCAAATGAACTTGCAGCGCAATACTGTAGGAAGGTAAAGGAATTTGCAGCACAATATTGTTGGAAGGCAAAGGAACTTGCAGCACATTACTGTAGGAAGGCAAAGAAACTTGTAGCACAATACTTTAGGAAGGGAAGGAACACAAATATTAAAAATTGAATTTCTTACTGTCATGTCTTCAATGGAGGCTGAAGTCATGTCAGAGGATGTCAGTTGCTGGACACACAGAGAGCTACTAATGTATTCCGTAGTAAATCTGAAAACAAAAGTGTTCCAATGTTAGAAAAATGTAATGAAATGTTTAGGAACATGATACTTGCAAAACGTGGAGCAAAACTAATTAAACGCATGAAAAATATATTATGTTTTTAGTTTTTTTTTAGCACAAATAAAGCTAAATTGAATGTTTACAAAATAAATATTCAATTTAGCTTTATTTGAGCTAAAAAATATATGTAAAATATATAAAAATTTGCAAAGCAGGAATGAAAGGGTGGAGCTAAACATGTCAGCCTAAATGGTGTGAGCACCCAGAAGGACAACAGAGCTGTACAAACTTTTCAAGCTGTCTGAACTAGTGAAAGTATACAAGAAGAAGAGAAAGAATTGAAAGATTAAAATATTAGCAAACACAACAAATATCACAAAAGAAGAGAAAAAATAACTTAGATTTGAATAATGCCTCTGGCAATAGAGAATGACAAATATTTAAGACACCTACCTTGTGACTTATACCCTATGACATGGATATTTGGTTATCTGTATCTGCATCTGTGAAGTACTAGTGCCTGCATGTGGCTAGTCTTTGCATATGTGTGAGTTGAAGACGTCCACAGTTTTACATGTGAACGCACTGTCATCCAGATGATTCCAGTCCTTAAACTTATGAACTAGAAATTAGTGTTTTGGTTTGTTTTGCTGGTAAAATCTTTAAGTTGCAACTGTTAGTTTTCTTTGTGAGACTTGTGTTTATAACAAGCTGTTAAATTCCACTGTGACCAGGCCCTTGACAGTCTTGAATAACAGGATAAGTCTTGCTTCTCTTCTTTGTCTGGAAAGCTCGCTCCATCCCAGGTGGTTCAGCATCTCTATAACACTGCTCGTTTGCCAATAGTCCTTTATCATGAATCGAGTCCTCTTCCAGTTGGTGCTAGTCCTTTGCCAGATATGGATCCCATGCTGATGCTGCATATTCTAGCACTGAATGTACCAGACTCTTGTATGCTGCTGACTGCAAATCCATCAGGCGTTTCCTGAGATTCCACCTCAGGAATCCCAATGTTCGACTGGCTTTTGATGTTATAATGTTCATATGCTTTCCTGGCTTCAGATCGCTGCTAAGCTGGTAACCTAGATATGGGTTACTGTCAACTTCTTGTAGGACATGATTGTCTAAGGTATACATGTGAGTGCCCCATTTCTCAGTCCACTCCTCCAATACCAGTAGGTCATGCTGCAAGCTGAGCTAGTTCTGAGCAGATGTGTTTGGTGTATGCAACTCTCATCTGCGAACATAAATAGCTCTTTGGCATATTTGGCAGGTTGTTGATAAGCAGAGAAACATGATGGGTCCCAACACTCCCGAGTTGACAGTGGATGTCCCTGATGGCTCTCCATCAACCACAACTCTCTGGTGTTTTTTTTATCAAGAAGTTAGTGATCCATGTGTTGACCTGACCTCTGATGCCTAGATGGTAGAGCTTTAAACATTTATGTGGGACCATGTCTAAAGTCTAACATCGCCAAATTTACTTGTTACTTTTGGTCGAAGTGGTGCAGTAGATCCGGGAAGGTGATTACAAGCTGGGTCTCAAAAACAGGTATGGTGTTTGACACTGAATATGGGATAAATAATAGCATTCCACCAGTCTGATGGGAAGTCTCCTGTTTCCAGGGACTGCCTGAAGATTGCCGTTAGGACTGGGCCAAATTCATGAGCTAGGTGTTTGAGGATATGGTTGGGTATGCCATCTAGTCCACTAGCTTTATTCTCATTAAGACCTTGCAGCAGTTTGATGCTGTAATGTTGTAATGTTGAATAGTCCAATGTTAGGGACTAGTAGGCCATTTAGTTCCTGTCCAGACGAGTTGTCCTCTTTCGTGGAATCTGAGCAGAAATGCTTCTTCAAATGTTCAGCCTTGGTTATGCTAAAAAAATGTAGGTCATCTTCATCTTTGATTGGAGCAACCAGATGCTGTCCTGTCGTCTTGCTTTCACATATTTCAAGAATGGATGATTGTTGTTTTCTTCGACGCCTTCCACAGTATCTCATCCCATTGTGCCTTGCATAGGTTCTTCTGTAGCTCTCTCTTGATTTGCTGGTATTTCTCCCAGTTTTGATGACTTCCTGTACATTTGGCCTTAGTAAATAGCTTCAGCTTTTTCCTTGACTGTCTGAGAGATTATACTTTGATGATGTCAGTTTAGTTGGTATGTGTTTGTCCATAATCTGGAACAAGATGTCTCGGAGTGAAAGCCAAGTTTCTTCTACTGGTAGGTCTTGGTATTTCACCAAGAATCCATCCCTGAATTCAATTATATTCTTGGTCAGGCTGTCCCAAGCGGCCTGCTTATACTTGTACACCCTCTCTGGGACTTTACCCTTCACACTCTACAATTTAAAATCAACGTTTGCCAGTTAATTTTTTTTTAATCTGTTGACGAGATGTCCGATCGGAGCCTATCCCTGCTTGTAGAAGAGATGGATCCCATCATGCTTTTTAGTGATGGCAACTTAGGTAGTGTTGTGATGTCTGATGGAAGGCTGTCCCTTGAGAGTGTGTGTTCTGCTGGGGGGAGTATATGAGCCATTGTTACATCCGTTTAGGGAAATGATACTTAAAAAGTTTGTGTGATTTTGTTCTGTTTTCTTTTTTGTTTGTTTGATTCTTTTGTATTTCCGTTTTTTGATATTTAGAAAAAAAAGGTAGCACAAAAAAAAAAAAAATATATATATAATAAATAAATTTATAAGAGTATACGTTCTAACTTTCAACCAAACTCATCCAAACCACTTACTTGTTGACGAATTTGGATGATTTGGTGTTCTGGTCCACCCACCAGGTTCTGACAAGGGCTGGAAGGACTTCCAAACATTGGCTGTACACACTTATGGCAAGGCTACCCAGGACGGATGGGCTCATCTTATCTGGAAGGAAACAATAAACGGGAAAAATGAATAAACTAAAAGATTTTTTTATAGAAAAGGCTACCATGGTAATGTTGATCAGATCGTGATTTCTTTTAAATCAACAAACCAGCAAAATATATGCAGATACAAATAAAAAGAACACAGTTAAAATCGATGGAAATCATATATTTACCTATTAGTCTTTGGATTTTTTTTCTTACTTTCACTACAAAGAACAACTGACGAAAAAAACTACTGATGAAAAAGAACTTCTGATAAAAAGAACAACTGATGAATTACGAAGACCGCCACTAAATTATGAGAGTCACGTTTTCTTTCCACTCTGTATTGTATTCAAATAAGTCAAACCATAGGAAACAGCAGTCTCACACCATAGGAAATGACACATGTCTCACACCAGAGGAAACAGCACATGTCTCACACCATAGAAAACAACACATATCTCACACCTTAGAAAACAGCACATATCTCAGACCATAGGAAACAGCACATCTCTCAAACCATAGGAAATGATACATGTCTCACACCATAGAAAACAGCACATGTCTCACACCTTAGAAAACAGCACATATCTCACACCACAGGAAACAGCACATGTCTCACACCATAGAAAATGACACATGTCTCACACCATATGAAACAGCATGTGTTTCATACCATATGAAACAAATGTACATACTTCTTGTCTAATTTATATGAACAGTGTATGTGTGTGTGAGAGAGAGAGAGAGAGAGAGAGAGAGAGAGAGAGAGAGAGAGAGAGAGAGAGAGAAAGAGAGAAAGAGAGAGAGAAAGAAGAGGGAGACATAGATGGAGATAGAGAGAGGGAGGTAAAGGAACAAAGTTAAAACTATTTAAACTATAAAACCCAAATTCAGGGCTGTTTACCTGTCCCATCAAAAGACAGTTTAAATTCCAGTGTGGACGGGGATGGATGTGAAGGCATCAAGCGGAATAGATGGTCACACAGATGGCTCACATAGTGTTGGATCTTGAAAAATTGGGCATATTGGGCACGTAGCTGAAAAAAAAAAGGTTTGAATCAAGTAAAAACAATTGGCCCAATGTATCAATATTCATTTCTAAATCTTATATCAGAAAGATAAAGTTCCATGTGCAGATTTGTGGTCTTGTGGGATGACACTAGCCTCCGGATGGGTAGGGCCTGGGTTCAAGTCCCTGTGTGTCACTGAGTCCTCAGAACAGACTCTTTACTCACATTCTCTCATTTTACTCAGATGTAAAATGAGTACCTTGCTTGGAACAGCATTGTCTCTGTCAGAATAAAATTGTGATACCGCTTTACAGGAATCATGTGGTTATGCGGCTATGCGGTCTTGTGGTATAAAGACCTTGGGTTCGATCATTAAAAATGAAATCAACCACTGAAAAGCCTGGACATTAATATTGATTCAATTTTTTTTTTAAATGATCACTCAGCTTTAAAAACAGACATATTAAGGATTCTCCAGTCTTTTTACTTTGTTTTATCTTGTCTAATATTTGTTTTTTGTTGTTGTTGTTGTTTTTTTATTTTTTTTTGTTATTTGGATTGGGGGGGGGGGGTGTTCTTCTCTTTTCTTGTTCAGTTAAAATACTGTATTTTTGAATGTGAAAACTAAAGATAATATAATATTGCATTTGTCTCTGTCTTCAAATACAATTAAATCGATCAGTCCAACAATTTTATATTGTTTCCTCCATAGATGTTTTATTTCTAGTATGAATATCTAAACAAAAATATTCGATATTTACAAGCAGACCAACGTTCTTTGTTGCTCTGTAAGCATAGAAGAAGACCTCATTAGAAGAGATATAAGAGACAGAAATCATTAGAAGAGACAGACCTCATTAGAAGAGTCAGACCTCATTAGAAAAGAAATAAGTGACAGACCCCATTAGAAGAGACTAGAGAGACAGACCCCATTAGAAGAGACATAAGAGACAACCTCGCTGGAAGAGACATAAGAGACAGACCTAATTAGAAGAGACATAAGAAACAGATCTCATTAGAAGAGCCAGACCTCATTAGAAGAGACAGACCTCATTAGAAGACACAGAGCTCATTAGAAGAGACAGACCTCATTAGAAGAGACAAACCTTATTAGAAGAGACAGAGCTCATTAGAAGAGACAAACCTTATTAGAAGAGACAGACCTCATTAGAAGAGACAGACCTCATTAGAAGAGACAGATCTCATTAGAGGAGACAGACCTCATTAGAAGAGACATAAGAGACAGACCTCATTAGAAGACACAGAGCTCATTAGAAGAGACAAACCTCATTAGAAGAGACAGACCTCATTAGAAGAGACAGACCTCATTAGAAGAGACAGACCTCATTAGAAGAGACAGATCTCATTAGAGGAGACAGACCTCATTAGAAGAGACATAAGAGACAGACCTCATTAGAAGAGACAAAGCTCATTAGAAGAGACAGACCTCATTAGAAGAGACAGACCTCATTAGAAGAGACAGACCTCGTTAGAAGAGACAGACCTCATTAGAAGCACACTTGAATAGCCTAAGCTGTAACCTCCAGGCCAGCAAATATCCCAAAGCCAGTGAATGTTCCTGTGATCCAATGTCCAAGTCCACATCGTCCTCTATATCCTCTGTCATCAAAAAGGTGTCCAGGCAGGCAGCATTTGCCTCAATAGTCACAGACAACGCCTCTGGCGGGGACCTGGATTGATAAGTTTTAGTATAGGTCATGAATGATTTTTCATTGTAAAAATGTGATCAACTTCAAATCAAATTCTTATGTTATGTCGGGCTGAATCGGATATTAAAAAGTGAATTTTAAGATAAAATTCTGGATGTATTCTAAAAACAATGTATGTGTTGAATACAGAAGTAATCTTCCAATGAATAAGTTAAAAAAAAAAGAAGAAAAAAGAAGTCACACATAGCCATTAGGCCCATGGAGCCAGAGTCTATCCCAAATTCCGTGGTGTAAAACGGACAATAGAAATTATTTAAGATGATAGTCAATCGCAACTACTTTCCATTGGATTTAACAGACTCAACTAACCAATCACTGCCGGGTGGACAGAGGGGGGAGAGGGGAGAGGCAGAAAAGAATCTCGACTTTACCCGAACGATCTCTGTCCCTTTGCGGGTGAAACAAGTGCTCTACCAACAGAGCTATGGGGCTATAAATAAAATGTAACTTTCATGAACAGACTAACTTTGAAATCATTTCAGATTTAACGGGTGATTGAAAATGTCTCACATTGTTTCCTCCTCTTGTGAATCGCTTTTATTTCCTTCTGCGGATGCCGCCTCTGACTTTGAAACATCTTCCATTACACTGAGAATAAAACAGAGGTTGTAGAATACTTATTTCAAAGGATCTAAAAAAAACAAAAACAAACAAACATAAAAATCAAATAAAACCTTGAGCATAATATACAAAAAGGGCAATAGCTTTTCAACATGCTCAAAGCCTTTATAAGGGGTACAGGTCTTCCGTAACAATTTCCAATGTCAGACAAGACACAATGCTATTATAATCTATGTTATTCCAACAAGGACAACTTGTTACTGGTCAGATACTCATTTTAAAAAGGCTTTTTTTTGTAATTGGAAATTGAATAATACCATCAATGCCATGTGGATTGATTAATACCATCAATGTAATGTGAATTGATTAACACCATCACTGTAATGAGGATTCGTTAATACCATGACTGTCATGTGGATTGATTGATACCATGACTGTCATGTGGATTGATTAATACCATCAATGTCATGTGGATTTATTAATACCATCAATGCCATTTGGATTGATTAATACCATGACTGCCATGTGGATTGATGATACAATAACTGTTATGTGGATTGATTGATACCATGACTGTTATGTGGATTGATTAATACCATCAATGCCATGTGGATTGATTAACACCATGGATGTAATATGGATTCGTTAATACCATCAATGTAATGTAGATTGATTAATACCATCATTGTAATGTGAATTGATTAATACCATCAATGTAATGTGGATTGATTAATACCATCAATACCATGTGAATTGATTAATACCATCAACGTAATGTGGATTTATCAATGCCATCACTGTAATGTGAATTGATTAATACCATCAATAGAATGTAGATTGATTAATCCCATCAAAATAATGTGGATTGATTAATACCATCAATGAATGTAGATTGATTAATCCCATCAAAATAATGTGAATTGATTAATACCATCAATGTAATGTGGATTGATTAATACCATCAATACCATGTGAATTGATTAATACCATCAACGTAATGTGGATTTATCAATGCCATCACTGTAATGTGAATTGATTAATACCATCAATAGAATGTAGATTGATTAATCCCATCAAAATAATGTGGATTGATTAATACCATCACTGCCATGTGGATAGATTAATACCATCACTGCCATGTGGATAGATTAATACCTTTAATTTAACATTTTGTCAAAATGTCACCAAACCTCTCAAAATGGCATTATGTCTGGATCAACCACACAATGAAAAATGAATTTAAAGTTGAAAACATCAGAAATATGAAATTTTAGTTTTAGCCACTAAAAGAAACAAAATTCAATTCTCATCAAGAAACCATAGTATTTCTCCTCAAAGAAACAAAGATCTTCTTTTTCTTCGTCGTTCCCCTTCATATTGTCTTCATGTTTGACTGTCTAGATGGTGAAGAACACCATTGTCTTCCTCAGATCTTTCAGGGCCCATACAGTTTGGTCTGCAGAGGTGTGGTACCAGGTAAAAAATCCTCTCATGCTGTTGCATACTTTGGACAGGTCTGGAGTATATGGTGGGTGTCTTCTCCTCCTTCAACATAATTACACATGCCTATTTCTCCTATTTTGAAAATCTTGTGCATGTGGTGTTTCAGGAGATTGTGTCCTGATTGCAGTCTAACGATTGTGATTTGGTCTTTTCTATTTAAATAGTTTAATTGGGTCACTTTTATTGAAGCCTAGGTGCGTCTTGTACCAGTTGGCTTTTGCATGGGACTTGATGATAAACTTGATTTCGCTATCTTCATAAACATTTTTATCTTGTGTTTGCTGAGATCCTTTTTTGGCCAAAATATCTGTCATTTCATTTTATATGATGCCCCAGTGATCAGGAATCTATTTAAGTCTCATTTCTTTGGTCCTTGATTTAGTTCCATTAGCTCTGCACTTAAATTATTAATTTCTGTTTGCACTGGGTTGTTTAAAGAGTCTAATACTTGTTTGGCATCAGTTAGGAAGACTATTTTGCCATTGATGGAGGTGTCGGATTCCATGATTAACTTTATTTCTTTGCCAATGCTTCAGCTTTATAGCTCGTACAGTGAGCTCCTGTTGCCCTGTACTTTTCTTGTGATCTCCATTAGGCCATTTAATGTACATTCCAGCTCCTCCAGATTTGCCTGCAGTGCCGTACCATCAGTGTATATTCTATTCTAATCCATTATTTTCTGGGTAATTTCTGTGACTAATTTGAAATTTTGTTTGAGGTTTTGCGATGTCTTGCTGAGGATTCCTTTTATATAATTGATGACAGCTGGTTGTGCCTCCACCAAGGGGGAATGTTGAAAGGCTGTTTCACGTCAATATGCATATCCTTTATGCTAGAAGTGCATTCAATTTTTCTGTCTGTTTCGATGAAATTTGATCCCTTTAGTCTTTGTTTTGACTTATTTTTGGAGCGTTCATGGAGTTGTTGTTTTGGATATGCTTTTATCTTTATAAATTGTCCCAGAATTGTTTGGTTCTTTCTTTCTGACAAAGATTCAAAACAACTCAGTGTTTCCATTTGTATGATTGGGGTTGATCGGATTCCTCCAGTTATACATCTCAGGTTTTGGTTTTGGACCTAATTTAGTTTTTCCATCTGGGTGTTTGTGCATGTACCCCAGGCTGCTATTCCATATTCCAGTGATGGTCGAACATGATCTTGAAATGTCTCCTTCAAGATATTAATGTTTATCCCCCATTTAGTAATGGAGAGCTTGTTCATGATTTTGGGGCGTTTTAGTCCCTTTTTCTGACTTTCATTTATCTGATTTTCCTATGCATGCAGAGTATTACAGAGCACCCCTAAATATTTAGGTGCCTGATTGTTTGCAAGGGATGTCTCCAACTTGGAAACTGATGCTTTCCTTTTTGGTAGACAAACTAAAGATTTGTATAAATTGTTTTTTTGGCCATTGATATTTATGAACCGCATTTGAGTCCTGTGATCTTAATTGTTCAAAGTTATCTGCAATCGTTCTCTTGCTGCTTCAAAATTTTGCGCTGAGCTTAGTAGTGTCAGACCATCTGTATACATGGACATTTTAACTTCTCTGCACAATACATTCAATATGTCATTGATAAAAGTCAGAAACAGAGTTGGAGACAAGACACCCCTTTGCGGTACTCCCTGTTTTAAGTGATGCTTGTCTGCTTTGGATTCCTTGTATTTCTATCTTGCTCTTTCTAGTGTGTAAGGAGCTCTCTATCCAATTGAACATATTATGGGAAATTTTACAGTCTTCGAGTTTGAGTGGTAGCCCATCTTTCCAGACTTTGCAAAAGCTGTATCCATATCAACCCCGAATATCCACGCTAGTCACCTCTGTTAATAAAATACTTTTTTTTCTTCTTCATAATCATTTTTCACTTTTTCAAGCCTAAAGCAGCTATATTTACAACAATGACAATAATACATAGCTAACCTGCTGAGAAGATTGAAGGCAGCAACCTGAACTTTCCATAGACCAGAATTCAGCAGTGGACACAGGTGATTCAAAACAGTTTTCAGGTTGTCAGGTATCCCTGAGTTGTCGGTGAAAGTTAGTCGGGCAGGAAGATCATGGTTGAGGATGAAATTTGGTGGACACAGGCTGACAGCAGATGCTACATTATTTATCACAGAATTCCACGACCTTGATGGGCTACATTTCAAAGATTCCGAAGCTAGATAAAAAAAATCAACAAAGTGTTAATTCAAATTTTTTGGAGCAAAAAATATAAAGTAAATGATAAATTATATACAACAGATCTTTATTCACCATCAAGATAAGGTACACAAAAAATTGAACATTGATTTTAAATGTTGAAAAATATGAACTATGGATTATATATAACATATTTATACAATAAAAATGGTCCAAAAGAAAAAAATCTGTTGGATAAACAACATCTATTTTGTTGTTGCTGTCGCCATACTAAAACAAACTGGTCTGCATACCTGTCTACTTGAACATTTCAAAATCAGTAGCCAATACAAAACTCATCAGTAATAAATGGTACAAGTTAAGTAATACTCACCAATTAACAACAACATCAACAACAACAACAACAAACAAACAAAAACATTTTTTTTAAAAGAAAAGAAAAAAAAATACTGCATACGTTAAATAAATGTTGTTGACCTCCACCATTACGAGCTGGCAATCGACTAAGCTATCATAGGCGTGAACTGAGCAGTAGCCTTTATAACTTTAAGTGAACATTTATTTTTCTTTCTTGGATAACTGTGAGAACTTAAAAGAAAAAAATAATGGGGTTTTTTTTCTCTCACTAACACTATGCCCAAATTGCTGTGAAATCAATATCCTTAATATTTCTTCCATCTCCATATGTCCGAAATTGTTACCTAAGTTCCTTAACAATTACGGACGATCCGTAAAAGTAGGCAGGTATGGGTCTGATTATCTTAATGCACTTGCAAAACTTTTTAAAAAGAAAAACAAGCAAAAAAAACCAAAACAACAGAATGAGAGGAGGATAGCGGGACATATGACAATAAACAAGCACATACTAACCAATGGAAACAAATCTAGTGAGAGTTGGCTGGAAAACTCCTTCAGAAAAGAACTCCTCCCACTCTGTTTTGGTCTTCTGGCTCACGGACATAGAGGGAAGAGAATCGGGCACTTCCTTATCGATGATGTGGGCTGTGGCAAACGTGAATGCTGCAAAATGGGCTAAGTGGTAGGTTGAGGCCATCAACGCGTGCAGCTCCAGACTGGAGACACTGGTGACTTCTACTTCAGATAGAAACTAAAATTACAAACAAATGAAAAGTAATAAGCAAAAACAAGAGAAACAGTAACCGTAGTAACAGCAACAAAACAGTACTAATACTAACAACAACAACAAAAATGACAATAATAATAATAATAATAATAATAATAATAATAATGATGATGATGATGATGATGATGATGATGATGATGATGATCGACATTACAGAGGCCTAGTGCCATACCACAAGACCACAACAGTAACATAAAGAAGAGGTCGATTCAAATCAAGCCATGAGAGAAACAACTGACCTGAATCCATTCGACCATAGTACAAAGAGTAAACTCCCAATATTCATCCATCCCATAGACATGGGTTACAGTCATCGCCCTGGCAACACACGTGTTGTACATCAATTGGTCTGTGTTAGACCAGTCTTTAGCATCACTGAAACAATATGAATAGTAATAATAATAATAATAATAATAATAATAATAATAATAATAATAATAATAATAATAATAATAATAATAATAATAATAATAATAATAATATTGATGATGATGATGATGATGATGATGATAATAATAAAATAATAGTTTTATTTCCTCTGGACAATTCACACTTAGTTGATAATGCTACATATATCAATTTCTGGTTATAAGATAGTGTAACTCTTTCTCTTACATCTGTCATTCAAGGCATGTTATGCTAAAACTTGTTAATTTCATAAGACACATTTAAGAGAAACGAATGGAATATAGTCCTCTATTACTTTATATTATATATAGCTACTTTATCATTATTAAGGGGATATTTTAATATATGATACATAGCTACTATTATAGAATATGCGTGGTATAGTTGTAAAAGGTTGTTCCAATTATGGAGACTATGCACTGAATTAGTTAATACGAACACCACTTAATTGGAACGATCCCTGTGTAATGGTGTTGTTCCAATAAAGCGGCTTGCATTGTACCAATTTCTATAGCGTTAACCAGACAATAGCCATTGCTTGCTACCCTTGGGATAGTATTTTCTTTCATATCTAACAAACAAGTTACCCAAATACTGGACAGATGGGCCAGATAGAAATCTTTATTGCAGCCATAATTGATTCCATTCCCTTTGTATGTGGAGCGAGTACCTTATTGTTTGTTTGTATTTTAAAGGTTTTACGGTGCTTGCAACACACAGAAGTCATATCAGCGCCAGTAAAAAGAAAGAAAATGAGATACAGCTGTGCTATCCCAACCCCATACTGGACCAAATCAATGTTAAATGACTGAACAAAAGGTGACTACATAGCAATCAATCAGGATTTCTTACCTCCCTGTCAAAAGATGTACATCCTTTTCTCTCAATGATTTTGTTATGTTTAGTGTCAGGTTGAAAAAAGATTTCCTGTCCTCATAGGTCACATGTTTACAGTATGACAGGAGATGGATAAAGTGAAACAAACATTCTGTAAGGGAAAACAAGACATTTTATTCTTGTATGATATTAGTAGACCTGCCAACCCTTCATATTCCAAAAGTGGAATCAGAACATCAGAAAATAGGAATTTGAGACAAAAGATAGGAGTCTTTTAACAATGGATAATTCTATATCAAAATTACCACCACTTTGCCCCCAAACTCATAAAGACAGTATTCAGGCACAACTGGAAAAACTACACATCACATGTGTTAAGTAATGGAATGGGGAAGGGGGAAAGAAGTGCAACTAATTTTCCTACTTATCTCCCTTTTTGCAATCATTAACAAAAAATTCACCTTTTTAATCCCCCATTTTTCTTTTTATCATTATTATCATTTATGAAAATTGGAATTTAAGAGACAATGGTGAAATAGTGGAAAAGGAAAAGTGAAAATAGGAAATGATTCCACCAAAAGCAGGTGGGATGGCAGGTATGTATTTGTCTAAAAGCCATTGAAGAACATCTAGTATACCCGCTTTTAAAAAAATAACATAAAATAGTTCCTATTCGAACCCCTTCTTCAGACAACAAAAAAACAGTTTTAATGAAAATATTTCATAAAAATTCCCGGTAGGCTGGAGAAAATTGTATTTGATGTTGGCTGTACAAGGATTTGGAGCACAAAAAGTTTTGTGTTTAATTCTGACCTGCAACTTTCAATAAGCAAATGGTCTCTGACTCCAGAATGGAAGAACAGACGGATGTATAAGCCTGAACGATATCTCTGCCGGTCCACACTGCTTTGTCTAACAAAGTAGACTCAATACTGACAGCTTCCTCCTTGTTGAGGATGCATCTGAATCAGGAATTGGAAAGAAAAATTTTTTTTTAAAAATAGATCAATGACTGGTTGGTGTCAACTATAATCAGCACCAATTTCGAATATGTAAGGCGCTCTTAAAGGTTTGTTTGTTATTGTTTTTTTGTTCTCTTTGACATTCTACACCTGCGCACAGTGAGAGATTATGAGTAAAGTCTTAAAGTGCCTTCTCCTAGGACTTAACTTGGTGTCACCCAAAGCCAGACTAGAATGGGTCCTATGGGTCAGAATCTAGGTGCCATACCACACGACAATAACAGCACCAAGTTGTGGCCATTCTGAGTGTGTACAACATAGCACAGTGCTTGTCATTGGGATGATGGAGGAGGAGTAGTAGACGAAGTAGAAGAAGAAGAAGAAGAAGAAGAAGAAGAAGAAGAAGAAGAAGAAGAAGAAGAAGAAGAAGAAGAAGAAGAAGAAGAAGAAGAAGAAGAAGAAGAAGAAGAAGGAAACTGCATTAACACTCATATCTCAAGGTGTTGATAAAATAACATTATATGGGCTTTAATTTGTCACTTACTAATAAAAAACTAGTTAACATTTTTTGTTTTCTCTTTTCATTTTGTTGGTTCTTACAGTAACAATTTTACATTACTTGTTATTTAGTTTTATTTGTGCTTTTTATTTTCTTCCTCATGACATTGAGACAAATAAAATTTAAAAAGCCAATTTTTGCAATATCCTACATACAAGATCCAGTGAGTTAAAGAATAGGATTATTTAAAAGTTCCAATCATCAGGGACAACACACTATCTCGTTTGTCCAATATCATGTGTACATGAATATCATGTACTTTATGTCTTCCTCTCACTCTTTGTCGTATTGTAGAAACCCCTTGGAATGGAGAAGCAAACAACACTTCCAATCAGACATCAATCAGCGAGAGAGAGAGAGAGAGAGAGAGAGAGAGAGAGAGAGAGAGAGAGAGAGAGAGAGAGAGAGAGAGAGAGAGAGAGAGAGAGAGAGAGAGAGAGAGAGAGAGAGAGAGAGAGAGAGAGAAGAGAGAGAGAGAGAGAGAGAGAGAGAGAGAGAGAGAGAGAGAGAGAGAGAGAGAGAGAGAGAGAGAGAGAGAATAGAAGCGTATAAATCTTATCATTAAAAACAGCCAAACTTTTTTGTCTTCTTTTTCTGTCCCTCGAAAAAGGTGATTGGTGGAATGTTTGTTTTGCACTGTTTCAATATAAACAAGTTGCACTTATTTTCTTCATGTTCTACACATTTTCTCTGGTACACTTTAGTCTTGAATTACTCATATATTTTCCACTTAACAACATGCAAGTTAAATTAGGGTGTCCCATTTCTTACCGATGAATGAATCTAGTCTGCAGCAGCTGTGCCCCATTGTTGATGGATCTCTTAGAATGAAGTTCTTTTCCTGATTGGAGTAAATCAACTAAACACTTCTCTAGTCCCGAAGCAACAGTCAGGGAGGACGCTTCACAACTGAATTGAATAATTCATTTTAAAATTAAATTTGGGTTTCAATATAGCACATTATTATCCCAAGTCAACTGCAACACTTAATAATAATAATAATAATAATAATAATAATAATAATAATAATAATAATAATAATAATAATAATAATAATAATAATAATAATAATAATAATAATAATAATAATAATAATAATATTAATAATAATAATAATAATGATAATAATAATAATAATGCATTGCATTTGTTGAGCACTCTACCATATCTCGAGGAAATAATCAGATCACCTTACAGATGCATAAACACATCAGTTCAGAATGTGACCCATCAGCAAAGTATGTATGCATCAAAGTATGCCACATAGTAGTGTGTCATAAATGTGACCCATCAACAATGTATGTATGCATCAAAGTATCCACATAGTAGTGTGTCATAAATGTGACCCATCAACAATGTATGTATGCATCAAAGTATGCCACATAGAGTAGTGTGTCATAAATATGACCCATCAACAATGTATGCATGCATCAAAGGATGCCACATAGAGTAGTGTGTCATAAATGTGACCCATCAACAATGTATGTATGCATCAAAGTATGCCACATAGTAGTGTGTCATAAATGTGACCCATCAACAATGTATGCATGCATCAAAGGATGCCACATAGAGTAGTGTGTCATAAATAGGACCCATCAACAATGTATGCATGCATCAAAGGATGCCACATAGAGTAGTGTGTCATAAATATGACCCATCAACAGTGACTGCATTAAATTGTGCCATATGGTGCACAACAGCACTGCCAGATGCCGTGTTATCATCTGTTTGTATTTTAACATATAGGGTCAAGGTCATAGACTAGTGTCTGTTGACAGTTCTGGAACATATAATTCAGAAATGTGAGTGGAGCAGGCACTTATGTTGATAACAACAAGAAACGAAGTGAGTAGGAAAGTGCCAGAAGACAATAGAGAGTAAAAATTTTGCGGTAGCGATGGGGATTGGAACCCGCGACCTTACTGGTACAACAATTCCGCCTGGCTGGGGAGACTTTACCGTATGAGCATATGAGATATCCACGTTCCCTCAGGCAAAGTTGTCGTACCAGTAAGGTCGTGGGTTCGAACCCCCATCGCCGCTGCAACATTTTTATTCTCTATTGTCATGTGGAACATATAAGCACACTCTTTAGATTCAAAGTTCAAAGTTCTAAGCATATGGTACATTTAATAGTACTCATGACATTAATAAAGTGGATGTCTAGGTCCTGTTCATGCAAATTAATATCCATTTAATTATATGTGATGTGTTCATCTACTCACAACAAAAGTTTTTATTATCCAAATAGCCATTGTAATTTTTGAGGTCCTTACCATTTTATAGCAACTTCAACCAATGCCTGGATTTGCCTCCCTGTCATGCGCGACACAAAATCAGCAATTTCCTTCTGCAAATCTTCAGCAATGTTCAAAATGTCTTTTTGAACTTGAACCTGGAAAAGCAATGACTAGCATGTTTCACCTATTTTACCAGTGATTCTTAAAGACATAGATAGCAGTTTTAAAACAAGCATAAAGCAATTCATATTTTATAAAATCTCTTGCTCACGTTTTTTCCTGATACATGTAGTTGCCTTCCACATTGGGCAGGTCAACAAAATCGTCCATGTTTGACATATCAGTGCTGACAGTTCACAATTCGCACAATTTTTATTCTGTTACAAATAGTAGTCACAAAAGTTTACAATAAAATATCAAAATGAATTATTGGAGATTGCAAAAATCTAGATTATTGCTTATTAGCAAAATATTGGACAGATACGATATCAAATCCATAATCAAAAATGGAAAAAATCTTGTGCAAAATTTGGTTTTTAAAGATTGAGACTTTGGAAATTTGGACTTAAAAACCTGAACCATGGGCAGTGGGATTTGACCTTTACAAAATCAAATGATTCCAGTTTTACCAAAACCAATGGCAGGTCTGTAATAAGATGTTACAGAGAAAAATATGCGGCATATCAGATGGCAAAGATTATCCTTTCTTTAAAAAATATAGCATTGTGGAGAACATTGTGCTTATTTGAGTCAATAAAAAAATTGATACGGCGCACAACTCTACTGAAAGATTTGAAAAATAGAAATGTATTTTTTACAGATAGATAAACAGATAACTTGATTTCCTTTTATAATTTAAAGTCAGTTTGAAAGTTCGTTAAGTCAAACAGATATCATAAAAAATTTACCGAAGACACTAACACACTCATGGCCACACCCTCAACTCTATCTGTCCAGTAGAGTCCTTACTTCCGTTGTGTTGATTTAGCGGTGATCAGTGTTGTTATGTAGTAGTAGTGTGTTCTCATTGCGTGTATGTTTATGTGTGTGCGTGTGTGTGTGTGTGTGTGTGGTGTATAGATAGTTCGAAGATGATGTCACTCAGGTCTTTGTTACTCTTTTTGCCATCCGCGTTTATGAGTAATGCTCACTGAACTGTATTAACTCGACTATAAACTTTCATGGAGACACACAGTTTTGTGTGTTGGTCCGTTATACTTCGGGATGGCAATGTTATGAGCTTCTTAGCCAAGCGCATACTATCTATATTTGTGTGTATATGTGTGTTTTGGAATGTGGTTGTGTGGAAGAAAAAAAAAAAAAAAAGGGGGGGGGGGGGGTGTCCATCAAGTAGAGAAATTCCTGAGCAAGGGGGGGGGGGGGGGGTATTTGCTAGGAACTGTCAGATTGGCATTTTTCAGCAAATCGTGGCATTCATAGTGATATAATTCACTTGATCACATAACGGTATTCGGATTTACAGAAATTTTAAACAAGTTTCACCGATTAACAACATCAACTAATATTACTGCTGATATTACTGTCGTTTTTATGCGATCGATGTGATAATTATTGCCCTGGGAAATATTTAGTTAAACGTTTCGGCAAACTGTCAATTGGTTCTGTCTAGCTTACAGCCCAAACAAACCAAAAGTAGACAGATTCGGGGACTTGATATTTATCGCATCCGCTTCAGATTTTCATTTGACCTCACATAAGTTAAGTAAAGGGGAGACATTCCGAAAGCTCCTACATCCCCAGTATTCATTCAATTTGTATTTTTACCGTTGATCTTTTGTCAGGCATTTATTTATTCAATTTGTCATCATATAAAAGCGTTTTAAAAACTAGAACAAACCTTGACAGATTTGTGAAAGTTTAAAATTTCCTAATTTGACCATTGTTTTGATTCTCGGCCGCCATTTTAATTTGTGAAGTATTGAAGGTAGTGCAAAGCACCCCCAAGTAAAGCGTGGTTAAGACTTGCGACTTATTGATATTGATATCTACTGACTGATAAACTAAAATCATGCCGAATAAAGCATGGCAGCAATGACAAGCACATCAATTAAAATGTGCATCTAATCGTAATCAAGCTAATCAAGAAAATGATTCTGGCAATATCGAATGAAAATAGTTCTTTCCCCGCGAAATTGCGGGCTTTTTACTGGTTTTTTATGAAGGACAGAAAGGCTAACATTGTCCCCAGGCATGCAGGATTGAGTTGAATGGCTTATGGCACCCAGCCAGTCATGTCTGGGTTATGTCTGGTGTGTAGTGAAGCGCCATCGCTATGTCTGGGTAATGTCTGGTGTGTAGTGAAGCACCGTCGCTATGTCCAGGTTATGTCTGGTATGTAGTGAAGCACCATCGCTATGTCTTGTGTGTAGTGAAGCACCGTCGCTCATGTCTGGATTATTTCCATCTTTTCTCCAAATAAACATTGGAAAACTATTTCACCTGAGATTGAAGGAAGGGAATTTTTATTTCATTTCATCTATTTTGGCTTTATTCTTTTGTTTAGAATCAGTTGAATTACTCACCACTGTATCTTCTGTTTGACTGGAATGCATTACAAATAGAAAAGCTGTAATCTGGACGAGACAGTTCATTTCTCTGTCTGTCAAAGACTGTATCACAATCCTAGGATTAACCTCCTCTGTTTCCTGAAGTCCGTGAATGGTTCTGATTGTCTTCAAGTTGTAAAGTGATAACAATGAAAATAGTTCGAGTGCCATGGCAGTTTGATCAGAGTCCCCGTTGTTTTTTTGGCAAGGATAAAACACTCTTCCATCGATGTAAAGTTCATTGATAATCTAGTGAATTGTCATAATGATAATAATGAGATTCTTAATAATAATAATAATAATAATAATAATAATAATAATAATAATAATAATAATAATAATAATAATAATAATAATAATAATAATAATAATAATAATAATAATCATGTTAATGATCATGATAATATTAATAAATGGCATGATGATGATGATGATGATGATGATGACGATGATGATGATGATGATGATGATGATGATGATGATGATGATGATTAATTAATATAATAATAATAATAATAATAATAATAATAATAATAATAATAATAATAATAATAATAATAATAATAATAATAATAATAATAATAATAATAATAATAAGGTGGCGTTTTTATGCACCTCCGTTGGAGGTATACAAAAACACACCATTTTGATGCACCTCTGTCGGCAATGATGGTTAATTAATGAAAAAGTTGCTGCATACGTCCATGAGGTTTAAATAGTTTTAGATTGTAGTTTAGCACGCTGCTTAGTGATTACCGATGTACGTTTATACAATGATAATAAATTAAAGAAAAATAACAATAAATTTTAAAAATCAAAGGTAAAAAGAAACATGGCACACAAATACTGATCTCAAATAAATAAATAATTTTAGAAAATTAAAATCCAAGTTTGTTTTTTTTAACTTGATAAAAAGCTTTTGAAAAACAAAAAAAAACAAAAAAAAAAAAAAAAAAAAAAGAAAAAAACCCAAAAATGATGTTTTTCTCATTTAGGAAACATAAAAAATAAAAATAAAAATGTCTACAATGGGAATCGAACCAGGTATTTTCAAGGTTAAAGTCTGACAGCTTGTCCACTGCACTACGGAGCCACCTGAGTGTTCATCACATTTAATAAGGTCTTTCTAAAACATTATTTTACCTTCAAAGCAACTTCTATTTTCTGGTTTCAGATTTCATTTTTTAAAATCATTAATATTCTTATAAAAATTTATTAACAAAACCATCCTACAGATGTCACAATATAACTTTCGGAATGTCCAAATAAGAAACACAGTATCGCTGATGAAATTAGGTGGCACGACGGAGGTGTATAAACATGATCCATTAAGATACACCGTCAACGGAGGTGCATAAAAACACTACGTAATAATAATAATAATAATTAATAATAATATATAATAATAATAATAATAATAATAATAATAATAATAATAATAATATATAATAATAATAATAATAATAACAATAGTAATGAGAAGAAGAAAAAGAAGAAGAAGAAGAAGAGAAGAAGAAGAAGAAGAAGAAGAAGAAGAAGAAGAAGAAGAAGAAGAAGAAGAAGAAGAAGAAGAAGAAGAAGAAGAAGAAGAAGAAGAAGAAGAAGAAGAAGAAGAAGAATTTAATTATGACAACAACGATGATGACGACTACGATGATGATGATATATGATTAGTATTCAAGCATATCACCTACTGTGTAAACAACTAGGCCAGCGCACACAAAACAGAATCCCACAATACAAGAACAAACTGAATAATTATCTCTGAACAGATGATAGATAGCAAATAAATACGAAACCAAACAAAAAAGGTGACTTACATCAGTGAGCTCATCAACATAAAAAGGATCCACATTGAGAAGGTTATCTAGGACCTTTCTATCTGTCTTTTCCATTTCTTCTTTATCCTCAGTAGTAGAGTCACCATTATCCCAGTCTCCATCAGAGGCGATTACAACAGATACAAGCCATTCAACTGTCTCGGAGACACGATTCAGGCTATATAGAACAAATGATATAATAAATAATAATAGATATTTCAATAATAAATAAATAAATATTATAATTGTGTTTTCATATAGAACAATACCCACTATAGATATGCTCAAACATGCTTTACAAGAGGTTTTAAAATTCAACAGCATAAATTAACTTGTAGGACGAAACATGATGCCTGTTAGATATTATTATAATTTGTTTTTGTTTTTTATGGAGATAAAGCTGTTACCAATCAGATACATATTTTACAACTGAGTGCGGTGAGAGAATGTGAGTAAAGAGGCTTTTCTAAGGACCAAACTTTGAAGCACTCACAGTGAAATTGAAACCAGGGACTTGCAAGCCTACGGGCAAGTACCTGTATGCAGTAGAAATGGAAATAAACTTTTCTTTGCTTCACTCAGACTACTATGCAATAGAAAGGGAAATAATCTACTCTTTGCTTTGCTCAAACTACTACGCAGTAGAAATGGAAATAAACTTCTCTTTGCTTCACTCAGACTACTATGCAAAAGAAAGGGAAATAAACTACTCTTTGCTTCACTCAGACTACTATGCAGTAGAAAGGGAAATAAACTACTCTTTGCTTCACTCAGACTACTATGCAAAGAAAGGGAGAAAGACTACTTTTTCCTTCAATCAGATAGAAAGGGGGGGGGGGGGGGATAAACTACTCTTTGCTTCAATCAGACTACTATGCAATAGAAAGGGAGATAAACTACTCTTTGCTTCACATAGACTATTATGCCAAAGAAAGGGAGAAAAACTACTCTTTGCTTCACATAGACTATTATGCCAAAGAAAGGGAGAAAAACTACTCTTTGCTTCAATCAGATAGAGGGGGGGGGGGGGGGGGGGAGATAAACTACTCTTTGCTTCACTCAGACTACTATGCAGTAGAAAGGGAAATAAACTACTCTTTGCTTCAATCAGACTACTATGTAATAAAAAAGGGAGATAAACTACTCTTTGCTCACTCAGACTATTATGCAAAAGAAAGGGAGAAAAATTACTCTTTGCTTCAATCAGACTACTATGCAAAGATAGGGAGAAAGACTACTTTTTCCTTCAATCAGATAGAAAGGGGGGGGGGGGGGGGGGATAAACTACTTTTTTCTTCAATCAAACTACTATGCAATAGAAAGGGAGATAAACTACTCTTTGCTTCACATAGACTATTATGCCAAAGAAAGGGAGAAAAACTACTCTTTGCTTCACATAGACTATTATGCCAAAGAAAGGGAGAAAAACTACTCTTTGCTTCAATCAGATAGAGGGGGGGGGGGGGGGGGGAGATAAACTACTCTTTGCTTCACTCAGACTACTATGCAGTAGAAAGGGAAATAAACTACTCTTTGCTTCAATCAGACTACTATGTAATAAAAAAGGGAGATAAACTACTCTTTGCTCACTCAGACTATTATGCAAAAGAAAGGGAGAAAAATTACTCTTTGCTTCAATCAGACTACTATGCAAAGAAAGGGAGAAAGACTACTTTTTCCTTCAATCAGATAGAAAGGGGGGGGGGGGGGGGGGGATAAACTACTCTTTGCTTCACTCAGACTACTATGCAGTAGAAAGGGAAATAAACTACTCTTTGCTTCACTCAGACTACTATGTAATAAAAAAGGGAGATAAACTACTCTTTGCTCACTCAGACTATTATGCAAAAGAAAGGGAGAAAAATTACTCTTTGCTTCAATCAGACTACTATGCAAAGAAAGGGAGAAAGACTACTTTTTCCTTCAATCAGATAGAAAGGGGGGGGGGGGGGGGGGGGATAAACTACTCTTTGCTTCAATCAGACTACTATGCAATAGAAAGGGAGATAAACTACTCTTTGCTTCACATAGACTATTATGCCAAAGAAAGGGAGAAAAACTACTCTTTGCTTCAATCAGATAGAGGGGGGGGGGGAGATAAACTACTCTTTGCTTCAATCAGACTACTATGCAATGGAAAGGGGTATAAACTACTTTTTGCTTTACTCACAAAAAGAAAATTACAAGAAGACTAGCCCAAACCTTATGATTGTTCAAACTTGTATTAAATTTCGATCACAAATCACCATAGTGCTGTTTAAATACTAGATTACAGTAAATACATCTCAGCAAAAAGGCCTAACAACTTATTTAAATCTGCTTACTCGTCAATGGTCTTTAACTGAGTGGACACCCAGTTCCTGATTGTAGAACACACTTCGAGAAGATGGTGGTTGTGTGACGGCAGATCTGACACGATCAAACCAAATCCTGCTGATATAACGGTCTTCAACTTGCCAGTGGTTTCAACTGTCAAACAATAAATATTACATGTAGAAATAAAGAAAGAAAGAAAAAAGTGAATGAATACCTTAATAAGTATGTAAATATATAAATAAATAAATAAATAAATAAATAAATAAATAAATAAATGAATGAAGGAAGGAAGTAGTAGATAAATGAGGCCTGTAAATAGTTGAAAAAATTGTCGGAACTTTTTGAACACGTAAAAATAGACCAACAGGACAAAGATATGGATTAATTAATAAACACAACACAGATATGACATGTCAATTGACTAGTCAAATCCTGTCACTTTCCCCAACTCATTTATAATGAGTTCCTTATTTTATGGTACCAAAAAAAAAATCCCAATTATTTGAGAGAGTACACACATTTCTGGACCCAGGTCTGAGTTAGTTGTAAAATGAAAGGAAGATTTGAAGGATGTCTATCTAGTGCTTGACACGAGAAGCTGTGTATCTTCACTCCTGTTTGTTTGTTAAACTTTTCAGCTGATTCTTTCGTTTATTTGGATTAATTCTTATAAGACAAGAAGAAGAAGAAGAAGAAGAAGAAGAAGAAGAAGAAGAAGAAGAAGAAGAAGAAGAAGAAGAAGAAGAAGAAGTAGAAGAAGAAGAAGAAGAAGAAGAAGAAGAAGAAGAAGAAGAAGAAGAAGAAGAAGAAGAAGAAGAAGAAGAAGAAGAAGAAGAAGAAGAAGAAGAAGAAGAAGAAGAAGAAGAAGAAGAAGAAGAAGAAGAAGAAGAAGAAGAAAAAGAAGAAGAAGAAGAAGAAGAAGAAGAAGAAGAAGAAGAAGAAGAAGAAGAAGAAAAAGGAAGAAGAAGAATGAAGAAGAAGAGGTGTCGTGTGTGAAGGAGGAAAGAGAAAAATTAAAAGAATCACAGTCGTGAGGAAAGTATATTTCCGCTGAGAGCTTTCGAGGAAGAATATATATATATATTTCGAGGAAAAATAATTATTTCGCATTATTTTTTTCCGATCGACATCTAGACTCAAACAAAGAATCCATAGGAAGGAAAAAAGAGAGACGGAGAAATGCATGTATGTCGGAAGCAAAATAGAGAGAAACTGCCCAGTCCGACACACGGTGTGCTTGCTAGTCATTTACTGACTAGGTGTGTGTTAGACGACTCGCACGAACTGCACAGCCCTCTCTCGCTGGCAGACAGGCAGTGACTACATCCACGTCTAGCGGAGCGTGTAGGTGGTATGATAATATAGCTAACTGATAGATGGTCTAGTTTTGATTTGTCTTTGATGCAACAAATAAAAAGTTTCTTTTCCTCTTTTTTTTTTTTTTTTTAAGTCAGCGTTCGAAACAGAATAAAATCTGATTTTTTTGAGGAACGAAATAAAACTCTTTTATTATCTTTTTGTTGGTTCTGTTCTTTGAAGTTACGAATTTTATTTTTACTATTAATTTTATTTATTATTTTTTTATATATTAGCACTTGACAGAATATATAGAGCAAAATCGTACTGTCGGAAATCCGACAATATTCGGAAGATTTATAGGCCTGATAAATAAATGAATACATAAATAAATAAATATAAATATATAAATTATTAAATCAATAAATGAATTATAAATGAATTAAAGAGAAGTAATTAATATATCATATATATATGATATTATATTATATATATATATATATATATATATATATATATATATTATATATATATATATATATATATTATATATATATATATATTATATATATTATATATATTATATATATATATATGTATGAGTCAAACAAATACAATCTCAGGACTGTCTTATCTGAACTACCACTTAATTGAAAGGTTCTCTCTGTGACAGAATTTTTGCTTTATAATTTCTACTGGTTAAATGAAATGAATAAGGGTGCCATCACATTTTCTTTTTTGCCTCTATTATGGTCAAGTAACCCCCCTCGCCCTAAATAAAATTATTTAAATCTTTATTTTTAAAAAATATTTAAGATGAATTCCAAACGTGTAATAAGTGGTTCATGATTAACAGTGCCAGTGAGCCATGTTTACCTTCTTTGCTGAGCATTTTGGGGAGATTCAAACAATTAATAAGATCGCAAATATTGATGCAAATAGTTGTTTGCTTTGGACAAGGAGGATCTGTTTTGTTTTGTTTTTAAGGGTTTTACAGTGCTTGCAACACATTAAGGTCATATCAGCGCCAGTAAAAAGGAAGAAAATGGGATAGTAAAAAGTTCTAGAATTACAATTAAAGTACAAAAGAAAAGGTAAGACAAAGGGGAACTGGTTCAAATAGGGAACATGTAGATTCCAAGAGCACACCGTCAAAGTACTTAGTTTGAGATCACCTAAAAGTCTCATCCAGACACAAGCACAGGTCCCAACTAAGAGGAATACACTCAAATGTTTACCAATCATATAATATAATATGTAAACTAAACATCATACAATGCATAACAGAGAGATGATTTACAAGGAAAAAAATATAATCTCCCAAAACTATAACTATACATTCGACTGTTTCCCTCCCAGCCAAGGATCTCCCCAAGGATCAGGATAAAACTAAGTAATCTCATTCCAAGACAATGACAGGAAACAATTGGAAAACGGGTATGGGGGGATAGAAGACACAGCATGTACCTCCCTGCCCACTATGGGAGGTCAGGATCCCCACCCAGGACAAGGAGGATCCATAACGATTGAAATTGTGCAGTTATAAAGTAAATATTGGGGGAAAAAAACAGGGGGTGGGAGGGGTTTATGAAATTTAATAATAAGTATTGCTTACCACAAAGTTTGTCAGATCCACAAGCAAGAAATAAAAGATTTGACATCATGTCAGACAATTTGGTATGACCTTTCATCTGAAATCCAATTTTAAAAGGGATAATAATGCTGAAAACTTATATAGTGTTGTACCTCCGAGACATCAGACACTAAATTACAAATTACTTTGGCTGGAACACACACACACACACACACATACACATATATATACACACACACACACACACAACAAACCTGACACCTATCTTGCTTCTCATACCATCTGCTTAAATAAAAACAGATAAGTTTTAAGGGAATTTTTTAAAATAGACAAAAGATTCTTTTCCACGAATGCTCTGTGGTAGGGTGTCTTCGAGGGACAACTAATTTGGTCAAATCACTGGCTGAAAATAAGGGAAAGGGTTTTGAATATCTTTCAATTAGTTCCGAAAGGTATGGAGGGGGGGGGGGGGGGGGGGGTTGGAGGACTTTCAAGACAAAAATACACTAAAATGAAAGCTTTGAATCAAATCCTTTTCTCAACAGGCAGCCACTGTAGGTCATGAAGCAGAAGTCTGGCAAAATCACGCCTACAGTTCATGAATACTAGTGCAGAAGCGCTGTTCTGGACAATCTGCAGACATCTCAGATTATGAGGAAGACAAAACATATAATCATGATTGTTGTCATTCTAAAGAACATAAGCTATATTTGTACTTTCAAACCAAGAATCTGTTCTGTCTTTGATCCGTGACAAAATTGGGAATGGATTGGTCACACCCTCTGCCCCAACAATCACATAAACAAACAGGCTTTGACCAGAAATTCACAAGGGAATAGAAGAAGGGGAAGGCCATTAACCCTCTCCTTACCAACCAAAGGAAAATCGTCACATTCGTTACGATCAAACCAGCACTTTTATCATTCAGCTTTCTTCTTAAAATCGTATAATTTAAATAAAAATGTTTTATTTTAGCTATAAAAATGTGACACTTTGTTGTACAGTTCATTTTGCTGATCAATATTATGCATAGAATGTATTTGTTGCTTTTCTGTTTGAGTAAGAAAAAACTATTTTTGTGTTGTGTGGGTGCGAAATTTCGGGAAAAATTCTGAAAATGGCTGGTAAGGAAAGGGTTAATCACACTCTCTGACAACAAATCACATAAACAAACAGGCTTTGACAAGGAATCCACAAGGAAAGAGAAGAAGGGGACGGCCATTAAGCCGCTGGAGGAATTTGAGGGACATAAAATCCCTTGAAGAGGATGATCTAAGAGAGAGTTGGATGGCAAACCCTTGTTGATGGGAATCCCAAGGGATCAAATAAGAAAGAATAGTTTCAAAAAATCAATAGACCTGCCTGCCCAACAATATTTCCTGGTATACAAATAATACTTGCACTAGATCTAGCAGACCCAGATACCTATTAGAGGCAAGGTGGACAGGGATATCAAAGCAAGAGCTCTATCAACTGAACTATCAGGACCTCCTACTCATTGTACACCTGAGTACTGTGAGAGAATGTAAGTAAAGAGCCTTTTCCAAGGACTCAACCCAGGACCTTCCGATCCGAAAGTTGAGTCATACCACAAGACCACATAGCAACACAAATTATTAAGTAAACGTAAAAAGTAAAAAAAAAATTGATGTCGCCCTCATCTGCTTGTGACATTTTAAACTGAAAATTCCATTGAGGGAAAATAACAATAAGCCTACCAGGTTATTTTGGAAGGAAATTTGAATAACAGACAATAATCCAGAGAGATATTCGTGAGATAGACTCGTCTCCTGATATAACTCCAAACTTGTGATACAACTGTTAATCACTGCATCCAGGGGCTGCTTGGAAACAAAAGGCCCTGTGAAATATAGAGAAAGAAGAGAAAGTTTAGCTTCTGGATACCTATAGATAAAAAAAAATCAACGTTGAGTTTTTATGAAGAACAAATTTCACTAAATATGTTGATATTTTTCTACAAAAGATTATGAGCCAATAGTGATACTTGACATGTGGGACACGACATGAAACGAAAGAAAGTGTGGACTGTAATCAGTTTTTTAATAAAAAAGATGTATAATAACTTCACAAAATAAAAAAAAAAGTACTTAACACGCAACATTTCAGAATTAAAACCCTTCTTCAGCCAATACCAAAACCAATTAAAATGGTAATATTTTTGCATAAAATTCTAATAGATGGGAGAAAAGGCCTTGAAGAATTTGAGCCCGAAACATTCTGCTTTACTTTAAGTATTTTGTGTTGGTTTTCAAGTCGTTATATTATTTTTGTTCAATGCTTAAAAAGCAACGAGAATGGCAGTTTAAAATAATTTTTTAAAAAAGAATAATAGATGCCATCAATGCCTTCCCGAACATTTGAATTAAATCTCTCCTTACCAACTATAAAGAACTGGACAAGTGCGCGTGAAAGGTGCCAGACAAAGCAAGAGAGAAAAATACAAGAAAAAAAAAAAATCCCCAAAAATCAGTGACCTCGACTTGGGATCGAACCTCAGACCTGATTACCGGTCAGACGTGCAACCATTACACCACAGAGGCTCCAGATAGTTGGGACAATTTTAATGCCTATATTCTTCACATCTTAATTTGATACTTACCAACTATAGGAACAACGACCCAGTCATTGTGATGCAACTAACATTTTTCCCAAAATTGGAATAATTTTAAAGATATAGTTGTGAGAAGTTAATGCTGAGATCTGTGGCTTATTTTGATGAACAAAGCAATGTCTAGTATGTACCTATTCCTATTGACAAATTAGGAAGGAGGCACTGGTGTCAGATAAATATCGGAAAAAAGTGTAAACGAAACAGTGCCAGGCAGGGCAAGAAAGAATAATACAAGTAAAAAAAAAAAGCATCCCAAAAATCAGTCTTCCTCGATCGGGGGTCGAACGTCAGATCTCCTGATTAATAGTCAGCTCGTCTTTTACAGATTTTGTTTAAAAAATTGATTTTTATGCTGGATTGGTAAAACATTTCATCAAATAAATGGTCAGAGAGAGAGAGAGAGAGAGAGAGAGAGAGAGAGAGAGTTAAAACCAATTTCCTTCAGTCACACGACATGAATTTTGAACGTCATTTCAGAATGTGTCTTTTCTTCTTTAGGTAAATAATATTGTTACAAAGGACTATTTTATCCCACCCACTTTCAATTGATGACAGTATAATATTGTAACAGAGGACTAATTCGTCAGACCCATTTACAATAGATGATTGTATAATATTGTGACAGATGACTCATTCAGCTGACCCATTTACAATAGATGATAGTATAATCTTGTGACAGATGACTCATTCATCTGACCCATTTACAATAGATGATAGTATAATATTGTAACAGATGACTCATTCATCCTACCCACTTACAATAAACGATAGTATAATATTGTGACAGATGACTCATTCATCCCACCTACTTTCAATAGATGATAGTATAATATTGTAACAGATGACTCATTCATCCCACCTACTTCCAATAGATGATAGTATAATATTGTAACAGATGACTCATTCATCCTACCCACTTACAATAAACGATGGTATAATATTGTAACAGATGACTCATTCATCCCACACATTTACAATAATATATGATGGAATAATATTACTATTTATAACTTAAAATATAAATAATGAAAAGAATAAATAAATGAGTTAATATAAATAAATAAAACGTTTCCATAGATAAACCCTAGTCAGCACACTTCTAAATGCTTCATTGACTAGTAGTTTCCTGTCAAGATCCTTTTATGTACTAAAACTGTTTTAATACCTGTCACTGCAAATAACCAGGATCTAATTCACAACTAAGTGAAATAAGACATTTGTGTAAAATGCCTAATCCAAGGACACAATGCCAATGCAATCTGGGTCACCCATAATCAAAAATATGACCAAACCTACTTCAATTCGTGTCAAATATAAGAAAATATGTCATCTACTACAAATCCACAAATAGGTGTAGATTGAATATGATGTGTTCAGCAGAGAGTAAAGTGGATCCATCTGACTAAACGGCGTCATGCCTCCCCTATAAATACAGGCTAGATACTGGATTTACCTTGACCAAGATGAGTCAGAAAGGATGTCATCATCCTCCAAATGAATGGTGACTGGGATTCATCAACACTCAATCCATCTACTCCTGCATTTCCTGCAGCAATCTCAGAGATCTTTGCATGGATATCAGACGTAGCAAGAACCTTTGCACAGGCTGGAATCAATTCCACATGCCAAATCAGGTGTTCGATAAACTGACACATTATGATTAGTGATGATGCCGATGATAAAGCCTGAAGAGAGAACATCAAATTTACAATGTGGACATCTATGGTTTTGACTACACACAAAAAGACATTCCCTGACCATCTATATTTACAATGTAAAAATCTATGGTTTTGACTTGTACACATAAAGACATTCCCTGACCATCTATATTTACAATGCAGTTATCTGCGGTTTTGACTAGTACACAGAAATGTATTCCCTGACCATCTATATTTACAATGTAAAAATCTATGGTTTTGACTAGTACACATAAGGACATTCCCTGACCATCTATGTTTACAATGCAGTTATCTACGGTTTTGACTAGTACACAGAAATATATTCCCTGACCATCTATATGTACAATGTGGAAATCTGTGGTTTTGACTAAAACTAGATCCAAGTCTTTACCATGTTTGTGATCTTGAAAATCAATCCGATGGATGTCCCCATGATACAGATGAAGACAAAAATTTAGTTTTAAAGTCAAAACCATCCCAAAAAAATTGATTTAAATAGTTCATGAAATTCTATTTACTGCTTTCAATGAAAGTATTTAATTACATTTATATTGAACAATTTATACAAGATTTTCATTGTGATTTGCCTTTCACTTAGTGAGGGAGTCTCTCTCCCTCCCCTCTCTCTTTCTCTTTAGAGAGAGGGGGTGCGGATGAAAATTGGCAGTCTTTCTCAAACCTTATCAATACAAAGAATGTGGGTTTTTTACTATAAATACGAACATTTAAAAAGAAAAAAAAAAACTTTCACGTAGGGCAATATCCACCTAACGTGCTAAGGTATTTTACAATAGATCCCAAGCCAACAGCAACATTTAACATGGAGGCCAAGCTATGGCACTATTACAATATTTTTCCAATAGAGACAACACCATCATCACCCAGGCACTGCATATACATCTGAGATTAGTAGAAGAATGTGAGTTAAGAGCCTTTCCCAAGGACTCAATTTTATAGGGAGCACAATAGGAGTCGAACCAGAGACTAAGACGGCCAAAGGAGAGCGTCTTACAAGCATGCATTTACCTTTGTAGCTGTAGTCAAAAACTCTATCGCATCTCGTTCATCCACATACTGCAGCAAGCTGAACGAGGAAATGATTAAGTCTTCAGTAAACTCCATGTTAGGCCTTTTATTTGACTGCTGTTCCCCATCCATGATGAATTTTAGCAGAGACGAATACAAGAAATTCATGAACTCATTTGAGCCATCTTTTAAGTACAGATTTTGCATTTTCTCATCTGTTTCCAAACCTTCAACATTTTTCACTTTAGGCTTGGACCTCAACTCCTCCAAGATTTCCTGTTTGAAGTTATCAGCCCGATCATTGAGTCTCCTTGCCGCCTCAGCTGGAAAATGTATCATGGAAACATTTTTGAACAAGTGAAAATATTCTAAAGCATCAAACTCAGCAGCAAGATAAAATGAAGTAACTAGAAGATCTGAAATAAAGTTTTCCATGCTTTGAGATAGAGACTTTCTCTCTGTTTTACGTTGAATCATCTCTTTGTCTGAAAAATATTCCTGTGTTGAGAATCTGACTTTATCTTTTTTGGCATCTCCAGATTGTGGTTGTTGAAATACAAGACCTTTGACCAAAGATGAAAGACGAGTAAAGAATGTGTTGACGGGTCGGGCACTTTTCAAATTCTCTGAACCAGATTCCCATTCTGCAGTGAAATAGGACAGGAGGTGGTCACGTGTGAATACGGATAATTCCCTCCAGAACTCTTTTTCTATGTCAGGATGTTGATTTTCTAGAAAAGTGAACAATGGAGTTAACTGATGATACAAAGGAGATTTGGCCAGAGTTGATTTGGGATCTGTCAGGGAAGCTTCCACAACTACTAGGATCTGAAAATAAAAAAATGAATAACATATTCCTTTAATCAACTTCAGTGAGAATTTTTCTCTTTAATTCTACCATTAGAAAAGACCAAATTTTCGAAAAATAAAACGATGGCGACCTAGGGTCTCTTGGTTGAGAATGCGGTGTCTTACAACCACACCATTGAGAGTACTTTGTCATTTCAATTACTACAATTAATAATGTTATTGCTATTACTATCTTTACTACTTCTGCTACTGCTACTACTACTACTACTTTTTTGAGGCATGGTAAGCTTAAACTCACCCCTTTGCCTCCCGTCAACTGTCCCTTAAATAGTGAGGGATGCGGCTGTTTGGTCTAGTGGTATGACACTCACATTCGGGTTGGAAGGTCTGGGATTCGAGCCTCGCTCGGCGCATAGTTGAGTCCTTGGAAAAGACTCTTTACTCACATTCTCTCACCATAACCAAGTGTAAAATGAGTACCTGGCCATTAACAGCATTGTCTCTGTCCAAAACAAAAATGTAATATCGGCTAACAGCCACCATGCATCGTTCTAAATGTTAAGTGTTGCTGTTGGATAGGGACCCCCTGTAAAGCGCTGTGAGAACGTTTATTGGATATTGCGCTCTGTAAAAGCTCAAACTCAAGGGATCCAAATGTGGTCAACTCCAGACTCAATCGTTTATGTCCCAAGAAATGGTGATAGAACGTTACACTACAACCATTTATGTGGAAACCAACTTATTGATACAAAGTGTCATGAATTATTTATAAAATTTCAAAAAAATGTATCAACGATTAATTAATTTTTAAAATGAAATAGTTTTAATTTAGTTACCTGGTCATGAATAATGCTGTGAACGACTGTTTCATTACCAATATCACCAGAATGAACAGCGTTTTTAATGTAGTAATGGATGCATTCTAGAAAAGACCTCACCAGAGCTGACATGGAAGACGGGCTATTGATGAGATTCTCCTGGGTCAATCTTGAGCAAAATGGAATAAAAAAAAATAAAAAAAGAACAATCTGACTTCATTATTCCCAAAATAGCATTGCATCTTTGTTTGTGTGTTAGTGTGTGTGTGTGTGTGTGTGTATGTATGTATGTATGTATGTGTGTGTGCCTGTGTGTATGCGTGCCTGTGTGTGTGAACCTTGTTTTAGTAAACAAAGGTTGCAGTTTACGACGAGAAGAAGAAGAAGAAGAAGAAGAAGAAGAAGAAGAAGAAGAAGAGGAAGAAGAAGAAGAAGATGAAAGAAGAGAGAAGAAGAAGAGAAGAAGAATGAAGAAGAATAAAGATCAATGTATGAAAAAGAAGAAGAAAAACATAGTGGAAAAGAATGAAGAAAGAGAGAAGAAAAGATTAGAAAATGAAAGATAGAAGAAGAAAAGAAGAATGGAGAAGAAGAAGATGATTAAGAAAAGAAGAAGAAGGTAAGAGAAGATGAAGAGAGAAGAAAGAAGAATGAAGGAAGATAGAGAGATGGAAGAGAAATGAAAAGAAGAAGAAGAAGAAGAAGAAGAAGAAGAAGATATGAGAAGAATAGAAGAGAAGAAGAAGAAGAAGAATGTGAAGGAATGAAGTAAGAAGTAGAAGAAGAGAAGATGTGATAGAAGAATGAAGAGAAGAGTAGTTGAAGAAGAAGAAAGAAAGAAGAAGAGTAGAAGAAGAAGAGAAGAAGAAGAAGAAGAAGAAGGAAAAGAAGAAGAAGAAGAAGAGAAGAAGAAGAAGAAGAAGAAGAAGAAGAAGAAGAAGAAGAAGAAGAAGAGAAGAAGAAGAAGAAGAAGAAGAAGAAGAAGAAGAAGAAGAAGAAGAAGAAGAAGAAGAAGAAGAGAAGAAGAAGAAGAAGAAGAAGAAGAAGAAAGAAGAAGAAGAAGAAGAAGAAGAGAAGAGAAGAAGAAGAAGAAGAAGAAGAAGAAGAAGAAGAAGAAGAAGAAGAAGAAGAAGAAGAAGGAAGAAGAAGAAGAAGAAGAAAGAAGAAGAAGAAGAAGAAGAAGAAGAAGAAGAAGAAGAAGAAGAAGAAGAAGAAGAAAGAAGAAGAAGAAGAGAAGAAGAAGAAGAAGAAGAAGAAGAAGAAGAAGAAGAAGAAAAAAGGAAAAAGAAGAAGAAGAAGAAGAAGAAGAAGAAGAAGAAGAAGAAGAAGAAGAAGAAGAAGAAGAAAAAGAAATTCAGAAATAAATTTAAAATGATCAATGAGTGAAATCCTGACGGAAATATAAATACAATGAGTGAAATCCTAATGAACATATACATATATAGTGAGTGAAATCCGAATGGACATATACATATAGCCAGTGAAATCCTAATGGGCATATACATATAGTGAGTGAAATCCTAATGGATATATATGCATATAGTGAGTAAAATCCTAATGGATATATACATACAGTAAGTGAAATCCTAATGGGCATATACATATAGTGAGTGAAATCCTAATGGATATATATGCATATAGTGAGTGAAATCCTAATGGATATATACATACAGTAAGTGAAATCCTAATGGATCTATTCATACAGTGAGTGAAATCCTAATTGACATAATATAGATATAGTGAGTGAAATCCTAATGGACATTACATATAGTGAGGGAAATCCTAATGGGCATATGTATATAGTGAGTGAAATCCTAATGGATATTTACATATAGTGAGTGAAATTCTAATGGATATAGACATAGCACGAATGAAATCCTAATGGACATTTACATATAGTGAATGAAATTCTAATGGATATATACGTACCCTTGACGGAATGATTCAAACAGAAGATTAAGATTCCTTTCAGGCAATTTACTCAACAATGGTAACAGACATGGAGCTACAATTTCCGCATATCCACCACATCCACTTTCTAGAACAGTCTTAAGCTTTGGCCACACTGCTTTCTGCCAATTCACATGTTGCCAACAATCCTAAATACCAGATAAATATATTTGGCTCAATGAAAGGATATTTCAAATAGTAAATTATGCTCGAAAAAAAATGAAGTGTTTTTGTTATTTTTTAAACCTCTTGATCCCTACTTCTAATGTTGAGATATTGAGCATTATTTTTTCTTGAATCCCTCTTTGGGTCTATTATTCTATTGTGATTAAACTCCCGTCTGATATCAATTTTTGGGTCTATTATTTTATTGTGATTAAACTCCCATCTGATATCAACTTATGGGTCTATTATTTTATTGTGATTAAACTCCCATCTGATATCAACTTATGGGTCTATTATTTTATTGTGATTAAACTCCCATCTGATATCAACTTTTGGGTCTAATATTTTATTGTGATAAACTCCCATCTGATATAAATTTTTGGGTCTAATATTTTATTGTGATTAAACTTCCATTATATATCATTAGACACTTATAATGAACTAATGTTTCAATTTAGCTCAAGGATAAAAAATCTCAAAATTCGAACAATTTATTGAATGAGTTTTAAAAATCCACTCTTCAAATAATATTTCTTCCATGAGTGAATATGCTGTGAAGAAAAAAATAATCATGACCTACCATTTCATTATGACTTCCCCTAAATTGACATTTTCCATATTTGACCTCAATTTTACATTCGAGAAATAAAAATTAGAATTGTTATTAAAAGTGTTTATGAAATCAAACATTATGCCGCAACCCATATGTAATGGCTCTCAATTAATTATATTACTAGTATAAATATGAACAACCAATATGTAATCTGTGAGATTAATTATATTAGAAGTATAAATATTACTTAAGCAATCAATTTGTAATGCCTGTGAGAATAGTCAAATTACTAGTGTAAATATTACTTCATCATCTCGGAATAAAATCACAGATTTTAAAAGATCCTTGAAATTTGTAAGACCCCTAACAAACTAGAGGTGATCTGCACAGTTCATGTTCAACGTCTTAATCTGCAAAAGGTGAATTACACATAACTGCAGATTTTACACAAATCATGTGGTGACTTTCTCCATTATTGTGTCATTGAGTTGAGAGATAAATGTTTAGTGTTCGATCAAATATGCTGATGTTGGTAATATCTAAGATTTCTGGTGGGAGAAAGTTCCAATCCTTGACAGTTATTAGAACAAAATATTTTTATGTGTTGGTTCTGTGTGTTGGAATGGTGAATTTACTGCAATGACAATTTCTTGTGTATGTCCAGTGTTGCGTAGTACAATATTGTGCTTGAGTTATTACAATACAAAACTACTTACCTCATGGGCATTAATGAGACACAGTAATGCTTCCCAAATATAAGACACCAGGGAGGAATCCTTTGAATCGATAAAGGAAAAGACGAGTGGTGATATTTTGCTGATGAAATCATTCGACACAGATGGGCAGTGTTGACATACACAGGATAAAACACTCAGAACTCCTCCATTGATCTGACAGAACCAACAGATGAAAACTCAAAGTCAATGGATGCAGATGTTAGAATTAAAACTATGTTCATCATATCTTTGGGTTTTTAAAAAATCTAATACAATGTGATAATGAATCTTTCATTGTATACCGACCTACCTAGGAGACATTGGGACGACATGAATAATGGGAGAAGGGGTAGGAAACATTGAGAACATAAGAATAGAATATGAGAAAAGTGGGAGAAGGTTAGGAGATACAGAGCAGATAAGAATAGTGAAAAACAGGTAGCAGATACTGAAAAGACAAGAATAATGGGAGAAAGAGGGGGAAGGGTATGAGACACTGAGAAGAAAAGAATAGTGGGAGAAGGGTAGGAGATACTTGGAAGATAAGAATAGTGGGAGAAGGGTAGGAGACATTGAAAAGATAAGAATAGAATATGAGAATAGTGGGAGAAAGAAAAGTGGGAGAAGGTTAGGAGACAAAGAAGATAAGAAAAGTGAAAAACAGGTAGGAGACACTGAGAAGATAAGAATAATGGGAGAAAGAGGGGAAAGGGTAGGCAACAATGAGAAGATAAAAATAGTGGGAGAAGGGTAGGAGACACTAAGAAGATAATCCTGGGAGAAGGGTAGGAGACACTGAGAAGATAAGAATAATGGGAGAATGATAGGAGATAAGAGGCAGTTTAGTTTGTTTATTTTTAAGGGTTTTACGGCGCTTGCAACACATTAAAGTCATATCAGTGCCAGTAATAGGAAGAAAATGGGAAAGTAAAAAGTTCTAGAATTACAATTAAAACACCCAAGAAAAAAGTAAGACAAAGGGGAATTGGTTCAAATAGGGAACAGATAAAGATTCCTAGAGCATACCATCAATGTGCTAAGTTAGAGATCACATAAAACTCTCATCCAGACACAAGCACAAGATCCCACTAAAGAGGAATACACTCAAATCTTTAAATTTTAAATTCAAAATAACAAATATAACAATACATAACAGTGAGATAATCTACAAGGAAAAAAATACAATCTCCCAAAACAATAACTATACATTTGACTGTTTCCTTCCCAGCCAGGGCCAGGACAAAACCAAGTAATCCCATTCAAATACAAAGACAGAAAGCAAATTGGAAAACTGATATAAGGGAATATAAGACACAGGAGTGCCACCCTGCCTATTATGGGAGGCCAGGAACCCAGAGGCAGTTTAGGGGAGAGGGGGGATTACAATGGAATTCAACCCTCACGCACATGACTTTAAATACAAGGGACATAGAAATCGCACGTCTGGAAGGAACAGGATAAATCTATTTTTATTAATTTAATACTAGAATAAATTGAGCTTTTTTATCAAGTGCAATATCCACTTAACGTCCTCAAAGTGCTTTACAAGGGCTCCCTGACCAACAGCAACACTTGAAAATCATTATCAATCTGAGCATGTTTTGACTTTTATACATACTGATCGTGTGACATGTAAAAAAGTTCTAGCCAGCATGAAGAATATAAAGTACTGATTTTCTTTGTCTAGAACCAAGCTGCTGGTTGCTGCGCGAATGTGACATCAGACTATTGAATCCAATTGGCAGTCTGGCATGACAAGAATGTCCGTTACTGGCACTCAAGTCTCCAAAAATGTGAACAAAGTTAATATAGCTCTATAAGAGTCTATCAGTATTATTAATATAGCTACTTTGTCTATAATTTTTGGTGACTTTGAGAATTTGTCCAAAAGATTCTTTAGCTGCAGGTCCCTCAGTTTTGCTTTTTTTTTATTGACATTTGTTAGTTTTTAACCCAGAGAAACCGGTGAAACCGAGATCTTTTCTGTAATTCTTCCAATTATAAAATGTTGATGTCTTGTATGACAAAACATTAGAGAAAAAAACATTCTGGCACAGCTTTGAGATCTATTTCAGCAAAAGTACATCTGAATCATGGGTAATTCTCAACATCAATAAATGGAATGATCAATTATCAAAAAATTAGAAAAGGTGGGGGGGTTTTTTTGTTCTTATTTATGGTTTTACAGCACTTGAAACACATTAAGGTCATTTCAGTGCGAGTAAAAAGGAAGAAAATGGGATAGTAATAAGTTCTAGAATTACAATTAAAGCACCCAAGAAAAGGTAAGACAAAGGGGTAATGGTTCAAAATAAGAAACAGAAGCAGATTCCAAGAGCACACAATCAAAGTATGTACTTAGTTTGAGATCACCTAAAAATGTCATCCAAACACAAGCACAGATCCCCACTAAGAGGAATACACTCAGATGTTTACAAATCATAAATAATATGTAAATAAAACTTAATACAGTGCATAACAGGCAGATGATTAACAAGAAAAAAAAATATCATCTCCCAAAACCCTAACTATACATTTGATTGTTTCCGTCCCAGCCAGGGCCAGGACAAAACCAAGTAAACTCATTCCAAGACAAAGACAGAAAGCAAGTTGGAAAACAGATACAAGGGGATAGAAGACACAGTAAGTACCTCTCTGCCCACTATGGGAGGTCAGGAACATTGACAGACAAATACAATTAAAAATCTTCCCAATTCAGCCAGCCTCAACTGGTGATTGAATATCAGATCTCTAGATTAATGGTCAAGCATGCTATCGCTAGCATTACAATCCCTAAAAGGTTTATATTTGTTTGATAAAGCACCTCAATGAGACAAGAATCAATTAAGATCCCATTCAATACAAAAGACAACTAACCAAGGTGACTGATGACTTGGCATGCTTCCAAAAGGCAGGGCTACTAAGCAGGACCTTTAAATGAGTTTCCAAGGCACTGGAATCAGAAGAGTCCTTGAATAAAACTGTGATCATTTTCCGCATTGCATGAAGACTGGAAGAGACGACCCGTTGATATTTGCCTGTCATATCTTCCTCACTTGTTGTTCTTTATTAAAAAGAAAAGGAAAAATAAGTACATATATAAAAGAATTACTTTTATTATTTTTATTCGTACTGAGGAGAAATATTTCTATCTCCAGAAAAGACAGAGATAAGCATGGCATGAACAGTAAGCAAAAGGGGATTTGTTTCTAGTTCAGGAAAGAAAAGAAAAAACAACAAAATCTGACAGTGTGAGTTTCAAACTCGTCCACTTGGTCATTCCCTTTCCCCCATATTAAAAAAAAAGATGATGAATCAATTAAGATTTTTTAATCAAAACTGGTCTTTTTGCTGTATAGAGTTTTTGGATTCACACTTTGGATAACAGGTAGATCAATTGCTTTCCAATATTAGAAAAGGAAACTGGTCTTTTGCTAAGCTCCAAGTTCAAAATTAGAATCGCCACAGATTTATAATTCGCTTACTGGTTGGTGGGATGACCAACAATTTTGTCTTTTAATCGACCACTCTGAGAATCCTATTTGTTCATTTCACAAATCAGTTTAAACCTCTTGATCCACAGGTGGATTACGTTTATTTTTTTAATATTAGATTTTCCTGATAGCTGTTATCCTTTTATAACAACAGCAATAATAAAAATAATAATAATAATAATAATAATAATAATAATGATAATAATAAATAATAATAATAATAATAATAATAATAATAATAATAATAATAATAATAATAATAATAATAATATATTAATAATAATAATATTAATAATAATAATAATAATAATAATAATAATAATAATAATAATAATAATAATAATAATAATAATAATATAATAATAATAATTAATAATAATAATAATAATAATAATAATAACAATAATAATACAGTGCAACCTCTGGATAGCGACACCCCTGAACAGCGACATTAACCTCTGGTCCCAAATTTTTTGCTAGATGTTATTAGTAATAAAACCCCCCAAATAGCGACATACATTTCAGCAAAACCCCTGTTTAGCGACATTTTTATAGCAACAAACAGCATTTGAAACCTATGCTTGAAAACCGACCTTTGTCATCTCGTACTCATAACCATAGACCTGTAAATGAGCTCTATAAAAATTGACTGAAACTCGACAAACTGAAGATTCAATTATTTTTTTTAAAATAAGGGCATCATTGGAGAGCAGAGTGATAAATACAATACATTAAAATGGTGGGTGTTATTTCTTACTGGAAGTATGACTGCCATAATTTGATGTAGAAGGAATGCTAAATAAGCATGTCATTCATATAGGTAAAGATGACTTCATCAAAGTCATATTCCTGCCTCTGGAATTTTTTTGACATAGTCAGAAAAATAATCACCATTATCATCTTTAACTTCTAGCCATGACCAATTGAATTTATTCCTCACATCTTTATCGATGCTCGACAAGTCTGAATTGAATTGCGATCCACGACCAGCTCAGCCATTGTGAGAACATTAGAATAATGTAGCAATGAGCAAACTTGATTTTCAATCAGTAAATGACAGAAAAAAAAAAACTTAAATAAATATGACTTCAGGCCAATACACTGAATTATTAAGTAGAAGTGAATTATCAAGAAGAAACTTCGGCAGGCGTAGCGGAAAAATTCAAAGAATCGAAATGAAGGTAAATCGCCACAAAAGAGCAAGCTCGCTTGGGCTTGAGCAAAACAATGGCAGAAAACGTCCTGATTTGCACGGGAATTAATTAGGCTACTTACCATTGTTCCTTATAATCAGGTACTCAATCAGTGAAGAAACGATCAACCAGTTTGTTTACAACGTGAGGCAATCGAAATGTGCTTGTAGTTGTAGCAATCTATCCTAACTTTCGATTTGAAGGTGTCTACATAACGTACTTCTGGCATTCGCAATTTACTTTATCATAGTTTTGAGACTCGCCAGGTAAATGTGGTCAATTTTGGCTTAGATGAAACAGTGAAATTTATCGCTCGGTGGCTCAGTTAAAATTGGCTACAGTTGGGATCACGACGGGTTTGGAAAGTGAAAAAATAATTTAACGAAGGATGTGTGAAAATACCCAGGGAAGTGTTCAGACACGCCTTTTATAAAAAGCGTCGCTTAGTTTTGGCAATATATACATCGTTAATATAAACGGTCCCCATGAGCTATACGTAGCGCTGTGGAACACTCCTAATTACTTTACGGTCATGGACTACGATTTGTGAATTCTTTCTTTTTTTATTTATTTCTTTCTTTCTTTCCTTTTTTTAAATATTTGAATTTGACAAATTGACTGATTTCAGTTAATTGACTGAGAATTTACAGGTCTATAACCAATTTAAAAAAAGGCCTTCTCCCCCTCCCATTGAGATCGTTTGTTACCAACCAATCAGAACACAATATGTTTACTACACTGCGTGGAATCAGCACCAGTTCATAAGGAACCACAGCAAAATAAGATTATCAATGTATGGAGGGTCCATTTTCTGTTAACTATCTGTCTGAGGTCAGTGATGGGGGTTAACTGATATGATATCAGGCAATGCTGTGTCCATGGCGGCATTTTTAGATATTTATGGTCTTACATTATAATACACGTTGGGATAGCCGGGAAAACAATGACAGCCTCTTTCACTTTATTGTTTTCATTTATGTTTTTCTAAACATCAGTCCAAATTTGATATTATTGTGGCTATAACCTAGTTGTTGTTTTTTTATTTATTTTTTTTTTTGGGGGGGGGGGGGGGGGGGGGGTTTATAATGCTGTAAGATGTAATTCTACTAATTTTAAGTGCTTGAAAATTATGGTGCACTTAAAAATTTTAGTATTCAAATCTCATCATCAGCATCGCATGGATTTTAATTAATACTACACATTAAAAGTAGATGTGAGCATCTGTGTTCTTGTACAATTTTATCATATTGGTACTCGATTTTCTTCAGTTATATTAGTTTTGTTAAATCGCGTTGGAGCAGTTTATACCATGAAAACAATGACAATACACATTGGAGAATGAAAGCGTAACTGGTATGACCTTTGTAAACAGGAGAAATACACATTCTAACGTCATTAGGACGTGTCTTCTCTCAGGCACTGATCCGCGCATTGCTCTGAATGTATTCATGGGTCTCAACATGCCCCCTTTTTGCACCATCTTTAAAACCCGATAACGACACCCCTGGATAATGACAAAATTTTACGGCCCCAGGCAATGTCGTTATCCAGAGGTTGCACTGTAATAATAATAATAATAATAATAATATTAATAATGATAATAATAATAATAGTAGTAGTAGTAGTAGTAGTAGTAGTAGTAAAAGGAGGAGGAGGAGGAGGAGGAGGAGGAGGAGGAGGAGGAGGAGGAGGAGGAGGAGTAGTAGTAGGAGGAGTAGTAGTAGTAGTAGGAGTAGTAGTAGTGGTAGTAGTAGTAGTAGTAGTAGTAGTAGTAGTAGTAGTAGTAGTAGTAGTAGTAGTAGTAGTAGTAGTAGTAGTAGTAGGAATAGTAGTAGTAGTAGTAGTAGTAGTAGTAGTAGTAGTAGTAGTAGTAGTAGTAGTAGTAGTAGTAGTAGTAGTAGTAGTAGTAGTAGTAGTAGTAGTAGTAGTAGTAGTAGTAGTAGTAATCCCTTTCTGACAACTGGTATACCATAAATAACATAATACCAATATCATTATAAAGACACAAACTGCTTACAACGGATCACTCAAGGTCTGGGCTGTCTGGACCGTTATGTTGTTGATGAGGAACTGAAAATTAAAACAAATATTAAATTCTGAAACCAGGTGAAAATACACATTGGAAGCGGTGTGTGGTTTACACAGAATTCTGATAGCCAGTTGATTAAAAGAGAGCGATGAAGCAAATAAAACAAAGCATATTCACACACACACACATACACACTTTATCCCCCCTCCCTCCTTCCCTCTCTCTGGGTGTCTGTGTGTGTGTGTGTGTGTATGTGTGAGCGTATGTGTGTTTGGATGTGATTGTGTATTAGCCTTAAAAACAAACAAGGAATCTTTCAGCAATCTTTGGAAACTGTTAGATCATTTCAGCACCAGTAAAAAGGAAGAAAAAGGGATAGCTTGGGGGCAGCGTGACTCAGCGGTACGGCCTTTGATTCATACCCAAAAGGTAGCAAGTTCGATCAACCACCGCTGCACTGTGTGACCTTTAGCAAGTCACCTGTCCTAGCTCAATTTGCGGTGCTGCAAAGCGCTGACGCATGGGTTATTCCAGTCTTCCCTTGGAATAGATCGCAGACAAATTGCCCCTTTGGGATGAATAAATGGAATTCTAATTTTAATTTAATTTTAGTTCAGACACCTTTCAGTAGAATTTCATTAGAGAAAATCTTATCTATTCAGATACTGTAAGATAGGTAAACACAATGTCCAATATCACCCTCAATCTCCGAAACCTCAAATGGCTGTGGTTGTAGTAGTAGTAATGATGAGGTTGTGGTAGTGGTGTTTGGAGTAGTAGTGTTAGAGAAAATGATGTGGGGGTGGAGGTGGTTGTAGTAGTAGTGGTAGTGATGATGATGATGCGGTGGCGGTAGTAGTAGTAGTAGTAGTAGTAGTAGTAGTAGTAGTAGTAGTAGTGGTAGTGGTAGTAGTAGTAGTAGTAGTAGTAGTAGTAGTAGTAGTAGTAGTAGTAGTAGTAGTAGTAGTAGTAGTAGTACTAGTAGTGGAAGCGGTAGTAGTAGTAGTAGTAATAGTAGTAGTAGTAGTAGTAGTAGTAGTAGCAGTAGCAGTAGTAGTAGTAGCAGTAGTAGTAGTCATAGTAGTCGTAGTAGTCATAGTAGTCGTAGTAGCAGTAGCAGCAACAGTAGTATTAGTAGTAGTAGTATTGATGGTCATGATGTGGTGGTGGTAATTGAGGTGTTAATGCTAGTGATGATGATGCAGTGGTTGTGGTAGTGGTGCTAGTGATGATTATGATGTGGTGGTGGTTTTAGTACAAGTGGTAGTGATGTTGATGTGGTGATGTGATGGTTGTAGTAGTAGTGGGAATGATGTGGTTGTTGTAGTGGTGGTAGTGATGATGATGTGGAGGTGGTGGTAATGCAGTGCCACAGAACCACAGAAATAAACCAACAGATCTATCCCAACCTCAGCGCATTCTGTTTGACAAAATCCTATGGCAGCAGCTTGCTTGGCAGGAGGGAAGATGGCAGCAAAGCTGGAAGTTGCAGCGGATGCCACTGTAGGGTAAGTGTCACACATGCTGATCATCCACGTTCCCATGATTGAGCGAAGGTGAGGAGACAAGTTCTTTCTGACCCTCTCAGCCAACGCTTGCAATGCCTTTTGTGACAACTCTCTGACTTTATGGTCCACATCCTGAGAAAGGGAAAAGAAAATCTAACTAGAATTATCGAAAATATTTGATTTTTTTAAAAATAATATTTTAGGAGGTAGTTGCCATTTCTTTAAGGGGCGGTTTGGGTCTTTTCTAAAAAAGTTTTAATTACCTATATTGGGCGGTTTTAATCATTCTGTATCGTCAATATAGGTTAAAAAACAACATTTATGGTGAAAAATTTTAATTATCTGTGTTGATACCCATTTTGCGATCTAATTTGGGGGTCTGACATCCAAAAATATAACAATCTTTTGGCAAACGTTCCACAAAAACTAATGAAGGAATGACCTCCATATTCTTCCTTCTTGTCAACATTGTACCATAGTGTGTCACCATAGAGAGATTTTACGGCTTTAGCTTATGGAATTTTTATTAGATCATTACAAAGTTGAGAATTAAAATGTAATGACAAAATTGATGTAAAAAATTCAGATTTAGGATTATAAGTTAAAATTCACAAATCTTATCAAAAAAATATCTCTATGGTGACATAATACATTATCTCTGCGATAACTGTAGAAATTTTCAGACAATTTCATTAAATAGATTCTGAGAAACGTTTGACACAGTTTCCCATACCCTTAGAAAAATGACATATTGAGAAAATAGCAAAATGGCTTCCCGTTTTTCACACATTTCTTACTAACTGTACCATTTTCGACGGTGTATTTCGTGCCTTTATAGTCTACTTTAAGAATTTGGACTTAATTATATTATTTTTAAGATAATAAAACATAATTTTCCAACAAAATCTCAAAATCAAATTTTTGAAGGATTTTCCTAATTATTAGACCCAAATCACCCCTTAAGAAGAGTTTTTAAGGCTAAAGGATAAATTATATGTTGAAGAATTTGCACATCCAGATAGTTTATATTGGAAATGGATTCAACTATGAATATAAATTGGGAACAAAGAAAATCATTCAAATATTGTTGCAGCAAATTATGAGATATTGCAATTGCATCCCTAAGATTCTTTGTTTCTTTTGGATAAAAATTGAGATTTTTACAATATTCTATTACTCTAATCTTCTGTGTTTGATAAAAATCAAATCAAATCTTTAACTTAAAATCTTACATCTTTTAAACATCAATTTTCCTCCTTGTCTGTTAATCTCATCCTCGTTTACATAAAAAAATTCTTAATATCAAAATCAATTTTAAAAATAAACAATTATGATTAGTGCAGTCCTGCCTATTACAGGCAGACCTACGAATTTTTCTTTCCAACTTGATAAGTGGGTCAATGATACGAATTCATGAATAGGATAGAAATAGTCCAGTGGCATTTAGGATTTGGAATCCTTCATTAAGAAATCTTCTGTACACCACTGGTTTACCTTTTAAGTTTAATGATTGTGACCATTATTTTCTCTGTTTATTTATCAAATTTCAATTATTCCTTTTTTATTTTGTATGAAAAACTAAGAAGTTTAAATATTCCACGTAAGAATGTCTACATTTATTATTGACATCTCCACAAATTCACATTGCTCAACGGGCTTCACAAGATTTCATTTACTTCCCTAGCTCAGCAAAAAGAGGCAAAACTTACAGCACAAGATATCGGCACTAAACAATATCAATCAATTCTTTGTCAATTACTCATTCACTCCTGAGTCCTGTGGAGTAATTTGTCATAAACGTTACCGGGGCATTATGCTGGAGGTTTTGAACTGTCAATGATCACAATGAACAGACTTCGACTTTGATGCCAGATGAAACATATACCCTCAAGTCACTAAAACCGAAGTAGATACACTTCAGACTTCAAAAACAAAGAAATGAAAAAACTTGGGAAGAAAGACATAGGTGGATATAAAAAGCGAACATAAAATTAATTTTTTTTAAATACCTGGGAATAAAGTGAATATCAAAAACAAACACACAAAATATACCAAAAACAAAAATGGAAAAAAAGAGATAAGCAGTTATAATTTTTTTAAAAACAAAACAAAATACAAAAAAAAAATAAACTGGGAAGAAAGAGATAAGTAGATATAATCACAAACAAACACATAAAATATACTCACGATTGCAACCTTATTGTATATCCTGGGCCAAAACGGGACGATAGCATTGATGCAATCATCACCTTTGGTGCTGCACAGAGAGGTGAACTCTTGTAATGCCTAGGAAGGAAATGATTACATTGATACAACCTGTTAAGAAAGCATAACAAAATTACTGACACCATCACCTTGTATTGTTCAATGCCAGTATCGGGACAACTTGTCAATATTCAAATCACAAAAAAAAAAAAAAAAGAACTTTCTAATTATCATCCAAAAAGGGAAACTTATCTTGAGTGTCTTTTCCAAGTAAAGAATAGAATAGCCTGAATGTCAGCCACAATGTAATAACATCAATAGTAATATTTCTATTATCATTGAATGAATTATATTTTAAAAATTGATATTCACTACTAGATAAGATCATTGGTTGATAGTTCTTATAATACAATACTACCTTTATTTTTGTCACGGTATCCTTCTTTGAAAATTTTCGAAGAACAAGCCTAAAGTCATCGTCCAGCACAGAGTCGGCATCATCAAATATTTCACTGGCAGGTACATAAGCTGGCTGATTGGAAAAGCCAATGAAACCAACAGGAGAATGACCAGACTGAGCTAAAAGTTGTACTGCTTGACTACTGCTTGAAGGCTAAATCAGAGAGAGAGAGAGAGAGAGAGACATGACAATCAAACTTTATATAAATAGTGGCTAAATAGTAGGCATACAGAGAGAGAGAGAGAGAGAGAGAGAGAGAGAGAGAGAGAGAGAGAGAGAGAGAGAGAGAGAGAGAGAGAGAGAGAGAGAGAGAGATAATGAAAAGGCAACAGGGGGCACCTACAACAGAGAAAAAAAATCCAGACCCATTTGTCCTTCCCCTTCAACCATCAACTCTGGCCCATGTCATAAAAACGGGATTGTCACCAAATTTCACGAGACTGAGCACATATTTCAAAATATGATATATAAGACATAATGGTGATTTTTTGTGGTTTTGGGGAAAATGTTTGACACAGCAAATTTGGTGGAAAATTTATGAGAGATTCTCCAAATCACGGAATTCCGCAGAAGATTTTCATCAATGGTTTAGGACCTTTTCCAGGGAAATCTTCAACAGTGACCCTTTGTTTTACAAAGAAAACAAAAATTTTTAAAAATAAAAATAACAAAATGACCTTTAAAAAAGTTGGAAAGTATGTATTAAAAATAAAAAATGATAGTACTGAAAACATTATGGACAAAATTTTTAATAATAGATAACTAAATTAAAAGATATCAATATGAATATTGAAATCATTGGGCAGCCATGATGAGAAGATAATGAAAACATGACATTTTGGCGCAGAGTTAAAAATTGTCTGAGCGTTATGCACATTTAGGATATTATTCTAAAAACAACCGTTTTTATTTTTAAAATATATGCTGTAAATAAAAAAAATAAATGCATTTGAAAATTGTCAAATTTTAATTTCATATAACTCCTGAAAGTTTAGATGGATTTTTTGGTTATTTGGCAGCATTTAAAAGGAAATTGAAAGACAAAAATAAATATCTGAGATATTCCTCTTCATAACAACGTTATATATCTTTTACTGATTCCCCCTAAATGCGAATGGCAATTTCCAGTCACAGCTTTCTTATGGGCAAGTTGGGTCACAATTTGACTCCCACTGCTGCTGCTCACTAAATTGACTAAAAACAGTCTGCCATTAATAATCAAAAGTCCATTTTTTATCATTGCCAGACAGCTGTCTGCCAATCATCGTTTTTCTTTATTGGCAGACATGTCTGCGAATAGTGAGTTCCTCTATTCGCAGCAGTACTGTGAATAGTAGATAGCATTCTTGTTCGTTATTCGCAGTAGTACTGCGAATAGTAGATAGCATTCATTTTCACTATTCGCTGTTGTACTGCAAAGAGTAAATACCATTCATTTCTGTTATATGGAGTAGTACTGCAAATGCTTTGTTTGGTTCATTCTATATTTGCACTAGTAGCCTACAAGCCTTGAGCTTTATTGTATAGAGGATTGGGCACAAAATATAAATAAACTACATTATTATTATTATTATTATTATTATTATTTTATTTATCTATTTTTTAAAAATTTGTTATTATTCCTATTATTATTATTATTATCTGGCGTTTCATTGGCAATGACGATGTGTCTTTTGTTGTGTAGTGATGGTGGTGGTGATGCGGTGTTTGTGATTGTAGTGGTGGTGGTAGTGATGATGACGATAAGGATTATGATGATGTAATGGTGGTGATGGTTACTGTAGTTTTTATAACGATGTGGAGGTAGATAGTGGTAGTAATGTTGATGATGTGATGGTTGTGGTTGTGTAGTGTGGTGGTAGCGATGATGACGAGGAGAAGAATGATGTAAAGGTGGTGGTGGTTGCTATACGAGTAGTAGTGGTAGCTTATTGATGGTAACTTATATTAGTTACAGGAGCACTGAGATGAGTCATGAGTAATGGAGAGAGAGAGAGAGAGAGAGAGAGAGGGAGAGAGAGAGTGAGAGAGAGGGAGAGAGAAAGAGAGATAGAGAAAGAGAGAGAGAGAGAGAGAGAGAGAGAGAGAGAGAGAGAGAGAGAGAGAGAGAGAGAGAGAGAGAGAGAGAGAGAAAATTCCTGGAACTTTTATAAAATACATTTAACCAACCATAAATAAAACAATAGATGGGGATGGAACTATTCTTATTAAAGTAATGCTAACAATGTCGATGTATTATGCCTTTTAGATCTTTCAGCTGCATTTGAAACCATTGACCATGACATTTTGTTAAAAAGACTAGATAACATGTTCGGCGTAAAAGGAATTGCCCTTATATGGTTTACATCATATTTACAAGATCGATGGCAGACTGACGTGGTGAATGGTGTTCAGTCAGAACAAGTTTATTTACTAAACTTTGGAGTGCCACAAGGCTCTGTTCTTGGCCCTGTCCTTTTCACTGTATATATGTCGCCCCTTTCTAGTGTGATATCCAGATTCAATCGGAGTTATCTTTTATATGCAGATGATACATAAATTTATGCTTCAGTACCCCTAAGTAATTTACAATTCCCCAAAAATTTTGGGGTCATCATTGATAAAGATCTTTCCATGACAAGCCACGCGAATAACACCATACAATATACATGAAATGAAAAAAATAAGCAAAATTCGTCATTTAAGATTAATACCGAAGCATATAGCAGAACTTTTAATTAATTCCCTTGTTTTATCTAAATTGGACTATTGTAACTCCCTTTGGGCGAATTAGCTTAAAGACAAAAAATGAGTAAACTTCAGGTTGCTCAAAATAACGCAGCCAGACTCATTGTGTGCAATAACAGAAATACCCGTCAGCAACTCTCCTTCTCTGTGAGTTACATTGGCATCCTGTAGAAAAACGAGTTGCCTCTATAAGATTTGTACTGTTGTCTACAAATCCTTGAGCTGTCATGTGACAGTTTTGAGAAATTTGTCGTTTGCTACAAACAATTAGAATTAGACCTGTCACTGTCAAAAGAAGAGAGTTATTTCTTGTACATTTTTAGAGTGAACTAGTTCCATAGCAGACAAGTTGATTGAATAAAAGTAAAAGGGCCTTTTATCCCCATCTCCCTCTTCCACCACCACCTCCTCTTTCTCCACCATCAACACCACCATCAGTGATGATCACCTCCTCCTTCCCCACCACCTCTTCCTTCCCCATCACCACCACCTCCTCCTCCACCACAACTGCAGCCGTCGGGTTTGTTTTGTTTTGTTTTCTTCAAACGCGGCTACACTTCCACTGTCTCCGCATGGCTTGCACACACAAGAGAATACATCTATCATCTAGTTCACAAAACGAAACATCTAGGTCACAAAACGAGTCATCTCGGTTTCAGTTGTGCCAAGATAGCAAAACAATCTGAGCGTCTTGGAGTTCGAAAGACCTTTCACTTTCATCAAAATACTCGGTATTGTCAAGACCCTTGCCTTGGCCTTGCCCTTATGCCTTGCCTTAGACTTAGAATTTTTTTTGAAACCCAATTCCCAAAACAATACAGTAATTTCAGTTGGTAGCGTCAATTGCCAAGGACCTTGACAATTGTCAAATCGTCAATTGCCAAGGACCGTGTCAGTTCATCAACTACGCATGTGTACTTTTAACTGCCACGGAGTACCTTTAGTGTCACGAAGTGATGTATTGCCACATAGTGATGTTATTAATATTAATTAATACTCTCTTTTACTCTCTCTCTCTCTCTCTCTCTCTGTCATTTTCTCTTTTTTTCTCTCTCACACACTATCTCTCTTTCTGTCTGTCATTTTCTCTTTTCCCTCCCTGTGCCATTTTTTCCTTTGTGTGTGTATTTCTCTGTCATTTCCTCCTCTCTCTCTCTCTCTCTCTCATATTTCCTCTTTTTGTCCGTCAACTATTTAGAATTAACTGCCACGGATTTATCTTGTTGCACAAATGTTTTACGTTAATTGTTCCTTATTAAGACGATGTGCAGTATATTTCCTTTAAAAAAAGGAAATCTTACTTTTTTTTTTTTTTTAATCTAGGACTTGACAGGGATTTGCCACTTCATTCTTCTGGGGTTTTTTTTTGTTTTTTTTGCTGAATCCGAAATCAACAGCAATTTTTGTTTTGATTTTGATATTATTTTAACTTGTCTTGGAATTCGTGAAAAGACATAAAAATTAAAAACAAATGCCAACAAGTTTTGACTCGATCCTTTCCACAACGATTGACAAGGAATGAGTGAATGGCATGGAAGAAAGTAGAAAGTGATGTGATTCGAGATTCGTATGCGCGCAAATCGAGGCTCGACTGAAATCACCACATGCAGCTGAAGAGTTCCAATTTGACTCCTTGGCAGTTGATGAACCGTCAACTACCAAGGACTCACTCCTTGGCAATTGACACAGTAATACAGCTCTACTCTAGTGTACGGTAAGTTATGACTTTGATTTCTTTCGCTCCCACCCCCCACAATCCCATTTTTGTGTTATTTTTAATAAAAGTAAAAGACTTCTTAACCTAGAAATAGATTCAGATGACTAAGAATCTAAAACTAAAAGGACCTGACACTGACGTTGTAATTGTACTTATTGTTTTATGGCTGTGCCGCCTTACTTTGAGATTTCCCTTCGTTCTTTGAGCTTTTCTAGATCCTGGCATAGTTCAGAATTAAAGAACACTTGATTTCCGCAGATTTTCAAATTTATGAAAAGCTTAATTGAACGGATATGTGAAAATATGGCAATACAACAAAACCATGTTTACAACACGGTGAGGCAATTATTCATTCTTACTTTTACTTTCATCACAAGAACTTTGACCCGGAATTGAATTCATCATTTAGAAGTGACTCCATACACTAGAGCAGGTAAATGATAGGAACTCGTCCGCGCTTCCGATGAAGTGTCACATGCCGTTTTCAAGTAAGGCCATCTGGAGGAAGCTTAGGCGTCCTTAAATGACGAAGCGTGCTTTAATTCCAAATAGACATAACACAAAAACTTCCATAAATGAAATTTAATGATTTATTTACCTTTATTAGTCATAATAGCGGAACACCACTCGATTCAGTAGTGTTATTTACCGTTATAGTCGAAAACGATAGGGGCTGCCTGTGATTGTGAAAATACTAACCAAAATGGAGAGGAACGATGCAGACAAGGGACATTTCGGGTACAAACCATTCGTCAGCACAACAATACACAAATAAACGTGGAAAACAAATAAAATAAAAGTACTAGAAGTAGTCGTAGTAATAATAATAATGATAATAATAATAATAATAATAATAATAATAATAATAATAATAATAATAATAATAATAATAATAATTAATTATTATAATATAATATATATTATTATTATTATTATTATTATTATTATTATTATTATTATTATTATTATTATTATTTGTTATTATTATTATTATTATTATTATTATTATTATTATTATTATTATTAATTTGTTATTATTATTATTATTATTATTATTATTATTATTATTATTATTATTATTATTATTATTATTATAATTAATAATTATTACGATCAGCATCAAGAAAACAAATGTAATGTGTCAGGATGTCCCCTCTATACCAGCAATTTACATTGACAACGAGGAGCTAGAAGTCGCTGATCACTTCACATACCTGGGCACAACCATCACCAGCAACCTCTCACTTGATGCAGAATTAGACAAGCGCATCGCCAAAGCTACCGCTGTCATGGCACAACTGAGCAAGAGAGTGTGGACCAACAACCAACTCACTTTGAATACCAAACTCAGAGTATACCAGGCATGTGTACTCAGTAGCCTACTGTATGGCAGTGAATCCTGGACAACATATGCCAGACAGGAGAACCAACTGGAAAACTTCCACATTCGCTGTCTACGACGAATTCTCGGCATCAGGTGGCAGGACAGACTCACTAACAATGCAGTGCTAGAAAGAGCGAACTCCCTCAGTATGCATCTCATGCTCTGCCAGCGACGTTTGCGATGGCTTGGTCACGTACACAGGATGGACGATGGACGCATACCCAAAGACATCATGTACGGTGAACTAGCTTCTGGACGGCGACCAACTGGCCGTCCAGCTCTGCGCTTCTATGATGTCTGCAAACGAGACATGAAATTGACAGGCATCGACTCAAACACCTGGGAGTCGCTTGCTGACGACCGCAACGGCTGGAGATATGCGGTGATGGAGGGAGTGAAGAGAGGTGAGGAGAGGAGAAAGATGAAGTTTGAGGAGAGGAGAGCAAGGAGGAAAGAGAGGCAGCAGATCCAAATACCAAACACACAGTCAAACTATGTGTGCAACAACTGCGGTAGAGACTGCCATGCAAGGATTGGTCTGCTGAGTCACACCCGTCGTTGCTCTCAACAAGACTGATGAGACTAAAGCCATACAGGGCGCAAACCATCGTCTCTTGAGACGGAAGGATGCCTACTACTACTACTACTATTTACCGTTATAGTAGAAAACGATAGGGCTGCCTGTGATTGTGAAAATACTAACCAAAATGGAGAGGAACGATGCAGACAAGGGACATTTCGGGTACAAACCATTCATCAGCACAACAATACACAAATAAACGTGGAAAACAAATAAAATAAAAGTACTAGAAGTAGGCGTAGTAATAATAATAATGATAATAATAATAATAATAATAATAATAATAATAATAATAATAATAATAATAATAATAATAATAATAATAATAATAATAATATAATAATAATAGCAGTAGTGGTAGTAGTAGTAGTAGTAGTAGTAGTAGTAGTAGTAGTAGTAGTAGTAGTAGTAGTAGTAGAAGTAGTAGTAGTAGTAGTAGTAGTAGTAGTAGTAGTAGTAGTAGTAGTAGTAGTAGTAGTAGTAGTAGTAGTAGTAGTAGTTGTTGTAGTAGTTTATCTGGGATGGACCCCGCCACCGTGTGTTATTCGTGGGAGTTTCAGCGATAGCCTCTATCGCCACATAAGACTTTTTGTTGTTGTTTTTGCTAAGGGAGGGGGTGAGGTGACAGAGAGAAAGGAAGGAGTGAAAGAATGAGAGAAGCGGGGGGTAATAGGAGGGAGGGGGTAGGGAGATTTTTTTTTAAAAAGCGAAAGCATCCCACTCAATCCATTGTCGCATCTTTGATAGCTGACTGTCTGCTGCTAACCAGTGTGTAAACAAAAATGTTGATTGGATCTATATGACATGCTTAAGGGTCAATTGCAGCATAGTTCGGGTCATGTGCATCTAATTATATGGGTTTTGATTTGACGGCGTCATCTTAGTTAGCTCTATGATGATGATGATGATGATATAATAAATAATAATAATAATAATATAATAATAATAATTAATAATAATAATAATAATAATAAATAATAATATTAATAATAATAATAATAATGAATATATATTATGTTTATTAAGCGCCCAATCCCGTTGACGAAATAGATATAGGCGCAGAAAATTGTAAAACATCATTATAAACATTTTTGTACACACACCCAGTTATACAAGCACGAACATACCCTACCCTCACACCACACACATTCATCAAAACGTGTATATGCATAGAGAGACGAAAAATAGCTGTTAACAAGAATGGCAGATGAATGGAGATTATTATGCCATGAGAATTCTGATATAACAAATGTATATTATCTTACAAAAAATAGGAGGTTTTATTTAATCAAGTGAGCTTCTCATAAGATGAGATTTTAATTTCTTTTTAAAAGATGACTGGGAATTCACAATAGTAGAGGGAAAAGCCAACACCGTCCAAATTCGGATTGAAAGCATGAAAATTGACAGACAAGTAGCTAATACCCATATAAATGACGCCTGCTATATAACCACTCTGGCAATTTATCATAACAGTGCGTTTTTAGCACTTTTTCTTTTCTCTATGTATCATTACTTATCCAAGGGAAGTAACCACGAAAATACAATGTGCGTTCTATAAATTTAAATATAATGTTGATCATTTACGGTAGCTAAGTTTCCTCGTGTTGTAACTAGTAGATAAAGAGGAGGAGAGAGAGTTGGTGGGAGAGATGAAGTATATATATATATATATATATATATATATATATATATATATAAATAGGGAGAGAGAGAGAGAGAGAGAGAGAGAGAGAGAGAGAGAGAGAGAGAGAGAGAGAGAGAGAGAGAATTTTACTCACTAACCTAAGACCTCCTGCATCTACACAAGTCCGTGCAAGGTAGGCTGGATCTTAAACACTTGCATCGGGTGTCGATACATTCTCTCTTACATGAACTCTTGAATAGCTTTTGGACAATCATTTTATAAATCTGGATATAAGTGGTTCCACAGTGGTTCGTGTCGATCCTTATATTTTATCCTACCATTATTTTGTAAGGAGGATAACCATAATATATACCCAGCTGGATAAGCTGCTCTTTTGATATATTATCAAAATGCTCCAGAACAAAATACGACTCTTATGGACATCACTGACCAAATGCTGAGAGTGATGAGGGCTTCTTGAAGCCTGGGATCGTAAAAATTCTAAAGAAAAGGTGAAAATGGAAAGGCTTCGTGTGGGAACAGTACGGACAATGGACGTTTAGGTACAAACTCTTCGTCTGCAAAAGGAACATTGAAAACAAATAAAACAAAACGTAGAAAGAATTGTAGCTTTTGTACTCCTGGGTTAGCGTGGCGTGCTGTGTGAGTACAGAGTCCATAGAGTGTGATAGGAATGAAAATGGCAAGTCAGCATATTGAGAGACATAACTTTATAGAAAGTAATGGAAATTAAAAGACAATAGGAATGCTATAGTAAAACTTGTAGTAAAAGTACCAGGTAGTAGTAGCAGTAGCAGTAGTAGTAGTAGTAGTAGTGGTAGTAGTAGTAGTAGTAGTAGTAGTAGTAGTAGTAGTAGTAGTAGTAGTAGTAGTAGTAGTAGTAGTAGTAGTAGTAGTAGTAGTAGTAGTAGTAGTAGTAACAGTCATAGAAAGTTGGAGACCGATGAATTTGAAATACCAGATATATCCAACATGTTTTCGTCACAAACCAAAGATTTGAATTGTCTTAAATTATCAAAAGAAAGATTCATAATTTCATAGCCTTACCCTTTGCAATCCGTCTCTGAGTTAGCTGGACATCCTAAACGGTCGGTGTTATCGAGTTGACTACTAAAAACTTGTCCCATCAGTCCCTGCATAAGTCCTTTTTGCCATTGTAATTGTATCTAAAATCATGCAAACTCATTCCTTTATTAGGGCTATGGAATATTCTTATATCTCTCTCTCTCTCTCTCTCTCTCTCTCTCTCTCTCTCTCTCTCTCTCTCTCTCTCTCTCTTTCTTTCTCTCTTTCTTTCTTTCTTTCTTTTAAAGACCCATAAACATTCAAATATGAATTATAAAAATTTCAAATGGAATGCACATTTAAATCTACAGTTTTATAACGCTGTATTTACTGCACAATGTTTCACCAGCAAGAAACAAAAGATCTATTCCATACAAAACAAGCCATCAGTACAGGGTATTTATGGATGGGACAGATAGAACAGTCGCATATTCTTTTAGCCGAACGAGCAGGTAATTCATGGCCAGTGTCTTACTTACACAATGACACACCAGCACAGATAGAACATGCTCCCATTGTCACCATCACAATAGTACATCAAAATAATCGATGATGATGATGATGATTATGGTGATGATGATGATGATGATGATGATGATGATGATGATGATGATGATGATGATGATGATGATTATGGTGATGATGATGATTATTATTATGATGATGATGATGATGATGATGAGGATAATGACGATGATAATGGTGATGATAATTACGGTGGTAGGGTGCAAAACTATCGTAGGTCGATTTACGATAGTTTTGGACTGAGAGATTGTGCGTTGAAACTCCGCTAGTCTTGTGTCAAATCGACATTCCTCTCTCATTAAAAGCAAAAATGTTATTCAAATTTAAAGAAATACTTTAACTAAACGGTTCAAATTTGTGGAAATAAGACTAATATAACTTGACTTAAGATAGTATTACAACACGTT
>NC_088362.1:65005352-65015352 GCF_034508935.2 Berghia stephanieae
TCATTCTACAAACAGTGCTCTCCAACAAGTTTACTCTGTTACAGTGTCAGCGTTAAATATGAATTCATTTGTCACAATCAGTAAGTGTTCAAAGCAATTCTATATATTTCATAATTGTATAAACTCATACTTACACACACATACACAAAATGCGCATATGTAAATATATTTGAAAAATTGGTTATCTATATAGCTTTTGTTTATTCTTTACTTTCCTCAATGTTCGACTATTTACATTTATTACATGTATGTATTATATTATACCTTTTTAACTAATACATACATGATATTCTTTAAACGCTATTGTGCCAGATAACGTGAATTCTAAGAAAATAACATAATTATACATCAGTAATCAGCAAAACTACTAAATGAAAAGAGCGAAAAGACACTTTCCTCTGTCTTTTCGAGAAGTCATTTCAAGGGATATTCCGTAATCATCCGTCGTGCTCATATTGTTTTGTGAGCCCAAGAACGTATAATAAATGACCACTAAACTTCAGAAGCAGTAGTCCATGGTGATGGTTACTCGTAATGTGCCGTTTTCATACCTAACTCAAAGACTTGCGGAGAGGAGAGGGGATGGGTTGACCCTTTTGGCAAGATAAAATCGAATTCAGCGAATCAGCATTTTCTTATAATTTCAAAAAGATACCTAATTTCAAATTTTGAGAATAACAATTCAACAGGTCAATAAAGATAAGAGGATGAATCTACGTATACTTCTTTGCAGTTCTGATTACAGAAATCATTAGGCTACCATTTTTGTTTTGGATATAATTTCAAACCAACGCAACATGTTGTCAATTAAGGATTACCAAATCAAGCCTATATTATAATCGCGTTCGGTTAATTAGACCAGCATATATATACATACAAGGATGAATTGAAATGATGCGCATTATTACAAAGTTTTGCGTATGATTTTTTCTTCTAGCAAAAATCACTCTCGGCATAGAATATCTTGCAATACCCAATACACACGCTCGAAGCGCTTGTGCCTAACAAACAGCAACACTTAACATATAGTGATGAGATATGAAGCCTGTCAGGCAATATTACAATTTTTCAGACAGACACCAATATTAACGGCCAGGTACTCATTTTACACCTGATAACAATGAGAGTGTGTGATTAAAGAGCCTTTTCTACGGACTCATGTATGCGCCGTTTAGAGTAGGACTCGAACCTAGGACATTCCGATAGGAAGGCGAGTGTCGTACAAGTCGACACAGCCGCAAAATGAATCATAAGAGGGGAATACTTCAGAGTTTTACAGCCCATGGAGCCGGAGTTTATCCTTTCGACAGGACGCTTGTTTGTCCCCAGATACTTTCTGTCATATATAAGACACCCATCTATCCAAAAATTGCAGGGTGGATAGGGTGAGGGATCAGAAAAAATTCGACTGCACCCGGGATTAAATTCAGTCCATTTGTGTGTGAAGCGAGTGTTCTACCAACTGAACTATCGGAACTCTAAGTCACAAGAGACGTGGTGAAATAGCAATCTGTCAAATTCACCACTTTGTGTTCTTGAATTATATTAGGGAGAAGAAAAAACAATAACAATAATAGACTCAATAATACTCACTTAAAGAGCATACAGTATCCTCAACAATGAGGCTTTTTCCTAAAATGCGATTTCGGACCTAAATCGGGAGCTTACTGACCCCGAGCAAACACCTCGTAACCTAGATGTTTCATCCTCGGGCAAATAAAATTATCGACAATTCTGACATAAATCGTAAATAAGTAATTGGAGAAATTATTATTTCAGGTTATTGGTCAGGTCATATAACAATACCTGGTAAAATATCGACTATTCTAAGATATGTGAGCATTAACACTTGTCTCAAAAACTTATTACATTGGGAAGAACCTGATACTTAAAAATCTAATCTTAAGTTTTACTTATACGAGAGATGAAATGAATGCTGCCGGACGAAACTCATAGCATTCATTTAAACCCCGTTGCATTGTTGTTTTCTCGAGGCTTTTATAATTTTGATTTTGATTTTTTTTTTTTTTTTGGAATTTTTATGAACCAAAGTTACCTCATTTGAAAACTTATATCTGGGGGCTGGGACATGAACGCACGGTGAGCAGTTAACTTACTCCTTTCGCACTTAATGAAACATGGGGTGTCCATGAGCGTCCGACGTGTGTTTTTTTTTTTTTTTTTTTTTTTTTTTTTTTTTTTTTTTTTGTATTTTGCTTTCTTATCGGTAGCCTCTCAGGTGACCTTTGCCGCTTTTAGTTCATTGTTTGGTGAGCCAGTTTCGGACGCCGAACCTTTCGTGTACCATGAGGATTTCAAACAAGGGACTGGATGGTGACGTTGTTACCTGTCTTCTCAAGGTGTGACAGACCCCTCTCAATGTTAATGTGGTTTAACCTTCTCCCTTATTTTTTATGAAGCCCTTTTCTCATTCGACAGATGTTATGATTGCTCCATGTTGGGTTGATAATTTCAATTCCTACTTCTTTTATAGCATGGTGTCAATTGTTTTATTACAGTAAAATAGAAATCTGGTTCCAAATGCTATTTGACAGGTTATATTGCACAGGTCCCCACACATCTACAGCTTTTAAATGATTAAAACGTCTACTGATTTAATTAAATTTCAACTTTATTTAAAAATAAGGAAATGGCAAATTACAATAAAATGTTGGTTTGGCAATAAAAACGTACCTCTTTGATAACATAAAAAGACAACTCAATACACGCATAAATTTTCCCTGTTGTTGTCTCAGGGTTACTCTAGTTTTTGTAGCGGAGTTGATCCGAATTCTCGTGACTTTTAATCGGCCACCGAACAAAACATCGGATATTGGGAACAACCGGGCTTCTCAGACATTTTGCCCAGAAGATTTTATCTTTACCCTTTTGTGACGTAGTTATTATTCACACAAGCTTCAAGACAACACATTTTATCACACTCCTTTATGTAATGTATTTGGGGCATTAAGGACTAGCGTCTCTTTTTATTGGTCACCAAAAGGTCAAAGCAACAGGCTAGCAATTAGTTATTTTCTAACACAATTTAGCCTTCTCTGTGAAATATTTTATTGGCACTCATTCGCACGAACATACATAGAACATTTAGGTATTTTCTGTTCTAATAGAACAGTTAAACCTTTTCTGAACTATGCATTTTAATTGTCACTCTTACGAACGTATTCAAATAACCTGTTCTATGCCTTGCTATTTTCCCGCCCTTAACGTTACATGCACAGTCAACATGCTTTGTGTGGATCAAAGAAATGTAAGTAACGGTTTGCGGTCTGCCATGAGTGTTTATATCTCATGGTGATTATTTTGACATTGGCCGACCAAGAGAGTTTTAAAAATTAACAACCTGTGTTCATAATTAAGCAACTTTCTCATCAAGACTTAAGGTCGTTAAACAATGACCTGAAACCTCGGGTGGTATCAATTTCTGAAGTAGTAGAACTTAAAAAATTGTTTTATATCTCTTCTTCTTTCTATTATGGTAATTTTTCGTCAATTATAAGAAAGGTTGATACTTTACTCAACTTAAGAAATCCTCTTGACACGACGGTGCTGTTTTTAGGCATTACATTAGGCCTAATCATTGGGTCTCTGTCTTCTACTTACAGTAACATACCTTTAGCTTAATGAATGTAATTGTATTCGATATTTGTTTCAGAAATTATTGGCTTTCAAAAGACTGAAAATGTCTGTCTCATGATTGACATTTTCCTGTTATTTTGACCGGAATACTTTCCGTGCTTCTTATTTGAACAATCAGATGATACAGTCTTTTGGTAACAGGTTGGATGAGTGAAGGTCAGATTTTTACTTTTGAACAGTCGACTTCAATAAATTGTAACTTCTACTTTGCATGGAGGTAGGTTTTCTCCTGCGACATTATTTAATTCAAGTTCCGAATAAAGATGGGCTTTTTCCTTCTTACTCGATCTTTTGCAAGTATTATGTGTGAAGGTAAAAGTAAACAACATAAATCGTGATATCCAAATAAAAATTATTTAAATATTAAATACTGGGTAAATCAAAATTACATATTATTGCTTTCCGTCAAATTATTGCCACTGTTAGGTACTTTAAATATTTATTGTATTAAGCTATAACATTACGTTTAATTAACGTAGTGTTTTTATGCCCCTCCGTTGCGCATGCGTATTTCATGCGAGGTTGTATTTGGAATGGCAAAGTTATATTGTGGCATCTGTACGTCTTTGTTAATAACTTTTAAAATAGTCTAAAATATCGAAACTTTAAAAGCAGAAAATAGAAGTTGCATTGAAGGTAAAATGATGTTCTGGAAAGACCGTATTAAATGTTATGAACAGTCAGATTGCTCGGTAGCGCAATGTCCTTACAGAAGAAAACGTCAACATAGCATAATAATAATAATAATAATAATAATAATAATAATAATAATAATAATAATAATAATAATAATAATAATAATAATAATAATAATAATAATAATAATAATAATAACAAGAAAATCTAATTTCCGGTTATCAAGATGGCGGACGTCTTCTTTTCAATACTGTTTTGTTATGGAATTTGATGTATTTTACGTTGCAAAGATGAGGATCAGGAGATGAGAGTTTGTTTAATATATTCATTTTCGTATTTGTTTTCTATAGTCATATTCGTTTCAACTTTAAAAACGTCCATATAAGTGTATTGATTGATTTTAATTGCATATCTAACGGTTGCGTTTTTGTTTTTTTTCAATGTCATAATAACATCAAATTCTTCTTCTTCTTCTTCTAGGTTCCATGCCTGGTCCAGGCTTCGGATACTGCATGAATTATCTCTCTCCATTCCTCCCTGTCTCTTGCTTTTTCAAACAGCTCTTGGATTGTTAGGTTGGTGAAGCCCTTCAGTTGGTCTATGAGTGTTTTTCTTTGTCTCCCCCGGGCGCGTTTACCAACTTACCAACGTAGAAAGTTTTAAATACCTAGGTTCAATAGTGACAACAGATGGAAGATGTAACCGAGACATACGAGCAAGAATAACTCAAGCCAAACAGGCCTTCATGGACCTGGGAAACATTTTGAAAAACAAACAGATGTCGTTCGGGATTAGATTCCGAGTCTTGAAGTGCTACGTGTGGCCAATCTTGTTATACGGATGCGAAAGCTGGACTACAAATGCAGAAACACAAAAGAACATTGAAGCTTTTGAAATGTGGTGCTTGAGAAGGATGCAGAGAATATCGTATCATCATCATCATCATCATTGCCTTTTTCACCCTGGGTCAGGGTATAGGCCACAGACAAACAGTTTCCATCCTTCTCTATCCTGAGCCAACTTTTTTATCTCATTCCAGGTCTTACCACTTCTCTGTATATCAGCTTCTTTAATTCTTCTCCATGTTCCTCGTGGCCTTCCCCTTGATCTTCTGCCCTGAGGGTTCCAGTCCAATACTTTCTTTGTTATAGTTGAGTCATTCTTTCTAAGCGTGTGTCCAATCCACCTCCATCGTCTTCTTCCTATATCCTCTCCCACTGGTTTCTGCTGTGTTCTTTTCCATACTTCTTCATTTTTTATTCTATCCATCCATTTTATTCTGAGTAGCTTACGCATGCACCTGTTTACGAAAATCTGTACCCTCCTTATACATGCCTGTGATGCGTTCCAAGTTTCACATCCATACAGTAGGACAGACTTCACGTTTGAGTTGAAAAGTCTTAGCTTTAGTTGAAGGGAGATATCTTTAGTTCTCCAAACTCTGTTCAAAGATGTGAATGCAGCCTGTGCCTTTCCTATTCGTGCTTTCACCTCTGCTTCCGTGCCTCCATCCTTGTCAATTATACTTCCGAGATAGCAGAAAGTGTCTATATCTTCGAGTTCCTGATCTTTTACTTTGATCTGCTCCCTTTGACGCGTACCTATCCTCAAGACCTTTGACTTTGCAGGGTGAATTCTTAGACCAATTGATTCCGAGAGGCTGTTTATAATTGTGGTTTTTGCTTGCATCTGGTCCTGGGTGTGGGACAAAAGAGCCAGATCATCTGCAAAATCCAGATCATCCAACTGTGTCCAGGGGGTCCACTGTATCCCATTTCTTCTCCCTTTGGAGGTTTCCTTCATTAGCCAATCAATGGCAAGGATGAACAGGAATGGAGAGAGCAAGCATCCCTGCTTGACACCAGTCTTAATTTCAAAGCTGTCAGTAAGCTGATCTTCATGTACAACCCTGCAACTTGATCCTTCATACATTTCCTTAATGAATATCGTATACTGCACACAAAACGAACGAAGAAGTGCTAAAACAAACATACCAACAAAGGAAACTAATGCCCTTAATAGTGGATCGACAACTATCCTTTTTCGGACACATAGTAAGGAAAGATAAGAATGAATACCTGGCAAGTTGTGGAAAAATACCTGGTAAACATCAAATTACGTCATCCCAATTTGGGCAAGATGACGAAAGGACGCAAAAAAAGAAACTCGGATAATTTCGAAAATATCCCTTCCTCCCAATCTACCCCTTCTAAAGAGCTCGACAACCAAGACTTACTTCAAACATTACAAAATACCATAAAAAACGAAATGAAAGACCTCAAAGACCTAATTATCCAACTAAGACAAGAAAACATGGAATTAAAACATGAATTACAACAAAATAAAGATGAAATAATGGAAATGAAAATGATCAACATAAATCTAAAAAAACAAGTTGAAATGACCGAAAAACGAAACAACGAATTAGAAACCTATTCGAGGAGAAATTCCCTCCGCATTTTTGGAATCCAAGAAAAAACAAACGAAACCACCGATGACTGCCTCTTACTCGTTCTGGATTTATTCAATAGATTAGAAACTCAAATTGACATCACCGGAATTGACACTTTACACCGTACTGGGAGAACGAAAACAAATCGACCCAGGCCAATAATTATCAAATTTGTCAGGCGATTGGATCGTGATATGGTGCTCAAGGCCAGAAAAAAGTTAAAAGGCTCGGGCATTTCAATATTTGAAGACTTAACGCAGAAGAATTTCAATCTGCTCAAAGCAGCAAAAAATGACGAAAGGATTGACTCGACATGGTCAATGAACGGACAAGTCATGACAGTAACCATCTATGGTGTGAGACTGAGGTTGGATCCAGACAGTCCCCTCGATGCCCAAATACAATCAACTGGCGCCGACACGCCCAGCCCTCGAATTCGTACAATTAAACAGACTGAAGACCAAATGTGCATCACGTCGACAACCCCGCTACCATCACAACGCCAGATAGACCATCACCAAACCCAACGCAAAACCTATTACAGTCCCGGGGAAGAGAATTTCATTCAAGACGCCTTAAATCGACACGACAAAACTCAGACCAATGACTTATCACAGACCTGTCTGGAACACCTGATAGTGACACCTCAACAAATGTGCCTTTTCATCTTCCTTTGTCAAATTATGATTTTGTTGTATTATATTCTAATGTCGATAGCTTACTTAACAAACGATCAGAATTAACATGTATGATACAGAAACATAATCCCATGATAATATGTCTTACTAAAATTATGCCAAAAATTGAACTTGAGATTGATTTAGAAATTGAATTTTTTATCGATGGGTATAACTTATTTTTGAATGATTACCCAAGTCGGGGTGTTGCTATCTATATTTTGGATTGTGTTAATGCCAATATATTCTCTTTTGATCATCCTATAATTAGTGAAAGTGTATGGTGTGATTTTGAATATAATAATTTACACATACTTGTAGGAAATATATATTAGGTCTCATAATTCAGACAAATTAACTTTCATTAGGGATATAAAAGAAACCTTACAGTCAGTAGGTAGAATGAAATTTGATTGCGTGATCATTGTCGGAGATTATAATTTTCCTAACATTAAATGGACAGAACCATGTCTAACTTTTCCCGACTATCTATTTGTCGAGGCAATTAGGGATGCTTTCTTTATTCAGCTGGTGACACAGGCTACGAGACACCGACTGAACCAAACTAGTAATATACTCGACTTGGTAATATGTAACGATGATTATTGGATTAATAACATTGACCATTTGCCTTCGGTGGGTAAAAGTGATCATGACTCACTTCTTATATCGTTAAATCTTTCATCCGCCAAACATCCTTCACATGTTTATTTTGATTATTTCAAAGGTAATTACAACTCTTGTAGAGAAGACCTAAATGCCGTGAATTGGGATACTCTTGAAGGCTACGGTGTGAATGAAGCGTGGTTGTTTTTTAAAAACAAACTAAAATGTATAGAATCTAAACACATTCCATTAAGATGTAACAAAAAATTTAGTTCTAATAAACCATTGTGGTTGACAAAAAACGTTAAACGTACAATTAATAAGAAACATAAATTGTATAAGAAATTCAAAAAGTATCCTACAACAAATAATTTTCATAATTATGTCAAGGTTAGAAATAATACCAAATACACGATTCAAAATGCTGTGAAAACGTATGAATGTACATTGGCACACGAATGTAAGAGTAGTCCGAAAGGCTTTTGGAGATACGTAAACAGAAAGTTGAAAAGAAAACCAGGTGTTAGTGTTTTACTGAAAGATGATGGTACCAAGGTTACTTCGGATATAGATATAGCTAATGTTTTAAATAATTATTTTTCATCTGTGTTTGTTCAAGAAGACACTACAAATATACCAACGTTCAATGTTACAAATCAATTAAACGTCCCCGATTTTTATATTACACAAGAAGACATACTTGCAAAATTGTTGAATTTAGACGTGACTAAAAGCATGGGACCCGATTCCCTTCATCCCCGTTTACTGAAAGAAGTGGCCTTTGAAATATCACAGCCGCTATCAACAATATATAATAAGTCTCTTGAATCTGAACCCTTACCCATTGAATGGAAACAAGCCAATGTTACTGCCATTCATAAAAAGGGAAGCAAACTAGATGCTGCAAACTATATACCCATCAGCTTAACATGCATACTCTGTAAGGTTATGGAGTCTATCTTGAAAGACCGAATAATGGACTTTCTTGAAAGTCATACGATGCTAAACGATAACCAGCATGGTTTTAGATCAAAGAGATCATGCATTACTCAACTTTTACAGGTGATGGAGGATTTTACCAAGTTAATTGATCGTGATCAATGCATTGATGTTGTTTATCTTGATTTCCGCAAGGCTTTTGATTCTGTACCTCATGAGAGATTATTCATTAAACTAAAAACATATGGATTTTTTATATTTTTAAAGGGAATATCTTTAACTGGATTAAAGACTTTCTTAATAATCGAATACAAAGGGTCATTGTCAATGGTGTGGGGTCGGATTTTAAGAATGTAATTAGCGGTGTACCCCCAAGGAAGCGTATTGGGACCACTTTTATTTCTTTTATATATCAATGATTTACCATGTGGCATAAATTCAGCCTGCAAACTGTTTGCAGACGATACAAAGATCTATAGTACAACTGAACATCATAACATTCTACAAAATGATATATTTTCACTTTTCAAATGGTCTACAACATGGCATTTGGATTTTAATGTTTCGAAATGTAAAGTATTACATATAGGAAAAAAATAATCCATGTCATAATTATTTTACCGATACTTCTATGTCAAATCTACTTTCCGTTGTGCCTTATGAAAAGGATGTGGGAGTTACTTTTGATTCACATTTGAATTTTGATTTACATATTGATAATTGTGTAAGCCGTGCAAACAGAATGATGGGAATAATATATAGAACCTTTATAAGTCTTGATAAAAGCACATTTTTATATTTGTATAAATCGCTCGTTCGACCAATTCTAGAATACGGAAATTGCATCTGGAGCCCATTATATAAAAGACAATCTATTAGTATTGAAAGTGTACAGAGGAGAGCTACCAAAGAAATTTATACAATACAGTATTTATCTTATAAGGAAAGGTTAGAATTTCTTGACTTACCAAGTTTGAAATATAGAAGAATTCGTGGGGATTTAATTCAGGTTTATAGATTGGTACATGGTCTG
>NC_088362.1:65017852-65022852 GCF_034508935.2 Berghia stephanieae
TTTACCAAGTTAATTGATCGTGATCAATGCAGTGATGTTGTTTATCTTGATTTCCGCAATGCTTTTGATTCTGTACCACATGAGAGATTCTTCATTGAACAAAAAGCATTTAGATTTAAATGGAATGTCTTTAACAGGATTAAAGACTTTCTTAATAAACGGATACAGTGAGTCATTGTCAATGGGGTGGGTTTTAAGAATTTCATAAGCGGTGTACCCCAAGGAAGTATATTGGGACCACTTTTTTTTTACCATGTGGCAAAAATTCAGCCTGCAAACTTTGCAGACGATACAAAGATCTTCAACTGAGCATCATGACATTCTACAAAATAATATAGATTCACTTTTCAAATGGTCTAACACATGGCCTTTTGATTTTAATGTTTCGAATGTGAAGTAAAAAATTGAGCTTCATATAGCGCAATATCCACTAAATGTGCTGAAAGCGCTTTACAAGGGGTTCCTGGTCAACAGCAACATTGAACATGTAGAACTGGACATGACGCGTGTTAGGCGATATTATAATTTTTCGGACAAAGACAACGCTGTTAACGGCCAGGTACTCATTTTACACCTGAGTACGGTGAGAGAATTTGAGTAAAGAGCCTTTTCCAAGGACTCAACTATACGCTGAGCGCGAGGCTCGAACCCAGGACCTTCCGATCCGAAAGCGAGTGTCATACCCAGTGGCGGTTCTAGCCTATTTACAGTGGTTGGGCAAAGAGGATTCGGTCATATTATATATATATATATATATATATATATATATATATATATATATATATATATATATATATATATATATATATGATATATATTTTTTATTTTTTATTTTTTTGTTTTTTTTTTAATAAAATTTTTTTTTGATTTTTTTTTTCGCCTTTAAACAAAAAATATTTCAACCACCAATAATCACATTCACAATGAAATGACAATACCAGTAGATTTTAATTCTTCCAAACGTAATCAAAAATGAATCACGAAAGAGAATACAACTAAAAAATAAAGCGACGAGACATAATGCGACAACACCTTGACAATAGAAGTCCATTTCGTTCACTCGAAAAATTAAAGAGATGCTTTAATCCCTCAACGGCGATATTAATATTGCTTTTACATATTTCTGGTTTTCAGTAGTACGTAGTAACCTTAAAGTTTTCATGGAGAAGCAACAACAGCGATATGACTCGAGTTTCATTCAGAGCTCAAATTGCATAATTTTTACTGCTGTCTTGGTGGTCAGAATGATTGTGCCGGTGGTGGTAGTGGTTGGAATAGTGGTAGCGGTGGTGGTGGTGGTGGAGGAGGAGGAGGAAGACGAGGCGGTGAGGGGTAATTATGGTAGTGGTTTTGGTGGTGCTGTTGGTTAGAATGATAGTTGTGGAGACGATGACGGAAATTGTATGGTGATGTTGATATTATTTTTATTTCTATTGTTGTACTTGTTGTTAATATTGTTGTTGTTGTTGTTAATGATGATGATGATGATGATGATGATGATGATGATGATGATGATGATGATGATGATGATGATTATGATGACAACGACGATGTCGTCGACAATGATGGTTACCATACGATATTACAAAATTTATTCAATCTTAGGCTTTCGCCAATTAATCATACAATTTGATGACCACATACATGAAAGTGGAAAATAATGGCAAATGGGACCAAACAATAAACTGATACCATTAATAACCACCAAAAAAAAAATACAACAATAGTAATACCACCAATACGTACAATAATAATAACAATGATAATAATAATAATAATAATAATAATAATAATAATAATAATAAAATAATAATAATAATAATAATATAATAATAATAATAATAATTAATAATAATAATAATATAATATAATAATAATAATAATAATAATAATAATAATAATAATAATATAATAATAATAATAATAATAATAATAATAATAATAATTATACCATATCATTACATTACTACTACCACCACCGCTACCACTATACCACCATCACCATCATTATTACGTTTCCAATTATTTTTTCTCGTTTTTTAAAATTTGATATCTATCAAAACAGACGAAAATTCCGGTGATTTTTTTAAAGGGTAGTTAAAATATCTACGATTTTATTAGCCCTGAAAACTACGATTTTTATTTTCCTATCTAAAGTAGGCAGGTCTGCTATGACAAGTATCAGTATCAGTTCCATAGTCAAAATAAGACAAACAAAAACAAGTTTATTTAATATTAGGCTTTCGCCAATACTTCATACAATATAATTAAGACAAAATAATGTTACCAATCTCTCCTCATGTATTCGTTTGACTATCGTCACAATAATTACCGTGTTATCTTTGCTCCTTACCCAACCAATCCCTTGCTTCCCGCCTCTTCATCGCGAACCATCTTATGTATGTATTAGCTTCAGGACGGGCAAGTACGGAATCTGCCCACCCTTCCGTATTTCCTCTATAACTTAGAATTCAACTATCTCCTTACTCAGAAGAGTATTTCTCGTATACTAATTCAATTGTTGAGAAAACCAAAATGGTGGTTGTATTTTATATATTTATTTAGTCGTGACTTTTGAATAAAAGTGTTTTGTTTTATTAGAGGGAATACAATAGAAAATTACATTGTTTTGCAAAAATATTTAGTCTGGCAATAAAAATACAGCGGTAATTACTTTAAGAATAATAAAAAAAAAAAAGAATTAACAAATTAATTTGTTAAAAAACAAAACAAAAAACAACAACAAAAAACAACAACAACAACAACAAACAAATAAGAAAACAATTTAAATAAATGAGTTTTGAGAAACACTAAAGAAAACGAGGGGAAAAAAAAGAAATAATTTAAATGGATAAACAAATATATTAAAACAACACAAACTAATACTAAATTGATATAATATTAGTAAATTAATAAATTTAATTCAATACTGGAACCTTCCCAGCACAAGTAAGGCAATAAATAAGAAAAAGTTCGTTTGCCAAAATCTCTATTTAGTGTACACTGGTTAATAAGGTGGGCTCATTTGAATTAGCCCGACCTAGTACTAGAGAGGCCAGACAGCAAAATCACCGTCAGGCGACGTGACGATGAGATGACGATGTGGGCGGAGTGGAGTGGAGTGGTTGGGGGGGGGGGGGGGGTGATAAAAAGAACAGGAGCGTATCCTGGTTTATGTATTACGGGATGCATGGTGATTCGCAATCTATCAAAAATACACACAAATTGATTTCAGTACAAAGTATCAATTTTAAGTAGTAACTTTTGAAATTATCTAATTTAGATTTGATTATTTCGGACCTGGTAATACAGCATATAACTTGAAAAAACAGGCTGGTATTTGCCCACCCTGCCCATTATTACCAGCCGTCCCTGGTCATACCACTAGACAACATAGCCGTACAAGTAATACATATTGGAAAAAATAATCCATGTCATAATTAATTTACGGATACTTCTATGTCAAATCTGCTTTTCGTTGTGCTGTTTGAATAAGATGTGGGAGTTACTTTTGATTCATTTTTTTAAATTTCGATGTATATATTGATAATTGTATAAGACGTGCAAACAGAATGATGGGAACAATATATATATATATAACCTTTATAAGACTTGATAAAACCTTATTTTTGTATTTGTATAAATTGCTCGTTCGACCAATTCTAGAATACGGAACTTGCATCTGGGTCCCACCATATAAGAGACAATTTATTAGCATTGAAAGTGTACAGAGGAGAGATACCAAAAAGATGTATGCCTTACAGTATTTATCTTATAAGGAAAGGTTAGAATTTCTTGACTTACCAAGGTTGAAATATCGAAGAATTCGTGGGGATTTAATCCAGGTTTATAGATTAGTACATCGACTTTTCTAGGTATTTTTTCATATTCTAATATTACTTTTACTAGAGGGGACAAGTTTAAGCTTTTTGTCACTAGATGCAAAACAAACATAAAACAAAGCTGGTTCGGTATTCTTATTGTCCAGAAATGGAACAACTTGAAATTTGAAACAAAGAATGCAAAATATATGGATTATTTCAAGGTGTTAGTAGGCAGGGAATCATATATATATATATATATATATATATATATATATATATATATATATATATATATATATATATATATGTATATATATATGACGAATGATGCTTGTTTGCACTGCTGTTGACATGACGTTCAATCTTGTATATAAATGTCATGCATCGTTACCTTATTATGGTTATCTTCTATATGTATGGATGTATGAGTGTATAAGTGTGTGTGTGTGTGTGTGTGTGTGTGTGTGTCTGTGTGTGTGTGTGTGCTTTGCATGTCAATGTTAAAGATATATGTTGATACATCACACATACATGAGTATGTGCCACGTGCATGATTATTGCAATCTTTCAATCAATTTAATATTAAGGGCATTCAATGGATTTTATCCTATTTCGCCCTATATGTTATGTTATGTTATGTTATATATATATATATATATATATATATATATATATATATATATATATATATTTATATATAATAATAATAATAATAATAATAATAATAATAATAATAATAATAATAATAATAATAATAATAATAATAATAATAATAATAATAATAATAATAATAATAATAATATACATTTATATAGCGCTCATTCTCGTGTAAAACACAAGCTCTGGGCACTTTACAATATAAATATCAATTTTAAGGGAAAAAAATAAAATAATAATAATTCATAGCCAAATCAAGGATTCATAGAGTCAATAAAAACAAATACAGTTAAAATGTGTCTTGAGATTCTGTTTAAAGGTAGGTAAAGACTTGCACTCCCTCAGACCACGTGGTAGTTCATTCCAAATCTTGGGGCCGAAACAAGCAAACGATCTATCACCAAATTTTGTTCTTGATCTGTTTTCCGAAATTTTCGTTTGGTCATTACATGATCTTAAAGTGTAATTTTCAAATTTACACATGACCACGTGATCTTTGAGATATGCCGGTGCTATACC
>NC_088362.1:65032852-65045352 GCF_034508935.2 Berghia stephanieae
TATGCCATTTCTGAATCTTGATGATACTGCTATAAAGTCTATCTGGTTCCTTGCTCTGTCCCCTGGTGATTGCCATGTCCAGGTTCTTCTTGGGTGTTGTTGAAACCAGGTGTTTGAAATCATTAATTTATTTGTTCAATCTGCCCAGATGTTTCCTCGTTCATTTCTGTCTCCGAGTCCATGTGGTCCGATTATGTCACCATCTCTGCCTCTGCCAATCTTAGCATTTAGGTCCCCCATTACCATAAGGACTTCTTGTGATTTACACATTCGTTTTGCTTTGTCTAGTGAATGGTAAAACTCTGTCATATCTGCATCTGTCGCCTCTTCTGTTGGTGCATAAACTTGAATAATATTGGTGTCAACTACAGGTCCTCTTAGCTTAACCAGCAAAACTCTGTCTGAGATTGCTACGTGCCCTTTGTAAAATTTGGTTGATTTTTGGTCTAAGATCATCCCTACTCCTTTTTGGAAAGAGGTTCCACCACTCCATATGATATTATATGTCGTGTTGTTTTCTTGTTTTGACATGGTTCCCTGCTCTTTCCATCTCATCTCTGCCAGGCCAAGAATATTTATTTGGAGCCGTTTCATTTCTTTTAGAATGTTGTTTAGTTTTCCTTTTTGGGCACAGGTCCTGACATTCCATGTCCCAATTTTGGTTTTGTCACATTTGTTAAATTTATTTCGCCTAGTAACTGGCTGACGGTTCGGTGTGACCTGACGAACATCACGCTCCCAACCGAGCGAGGCAGCAGTCTTCCGTGAAAACATGCTCCCCTTTACGCTGTCACCGTTTAACTTTTTGGACTTATTCATGCAGTTAACTCGGCAAAGTTACAAGAATGGTTTGCCATTGCCTATTCTTGTCGCCCTCTGCAGTTGGCCAGCTTGACCTGTTACCGTTCGACACCACGAGGAGGTTGCAGTAGGGCTTGATGATGATCTATCTTTGCAGACTTGGCATCATCCATTTGTCGAACACTAATTCAATACTGTTATGTTATTATTGTGGTTTGCGTAATATTATGGTTCAAATCAAATGTCAGGTTGAAAATGTCCATATCATCATCTGCTTTAATACGATCGTCATGAACCGCCTCAACCCATCACCAACAATCCCGTGATCAAGTCACTTAACCCCTTAAATCATGGCATTGACAATGTACTTAATATTGTACTAACTACTAACAGTTATATAATGGCAGGGTGCAGTATTGAGGTGGATTGGTCAAAATTATTAATTTGTCAAGAGGTAAAAAAAATAAAAATTAGAATTCCCAGCTCTGTCAAAGCGGAAATATTGTGGTCAATGGTACGTGACTTTTGTAGCGTAGCGTTCCATCAACTATGGTGTTAAGACTTTTAACGGATTAGCAAATGATAGTGACAAGCTAGATTTGTCTGTTGAAGACCGCTCTGAAGATACACTAGTCCTGAAGCAAAATGATACCAAATGGAACAAATTCGGTCGCTCTTGATATACGGCCACAGAAAATCCGAAGGATCGCTGTGAAAAATAAGAAATCATAAGAAAACTTGTCAAATTATCCCGATCTAGACAATATTTCATCATCCCACTGTCCAAGGAGGCAGAATATGCGTTTTCCCTCAGATGACGTTATCACAAGAAATAGGACACATTGTATGCTTTGCAACAATAAGATGAAGCTTCCTCCATTCAATAATGACAAAAAACATGAACGAAAATATCCGCGTGGCTGCAGAAATAATAAACGATGTCCAGATTCTCTCCATATCCTCAAATGGCGATTTTATTGCGCAGCGAGTTCATTATCAGATGATTTGTCATGTCCGTTTTATGAACATCAAAAAATGCTAAATATTACCAAAACAAACAAAGTTCTAGTTTTGCTGTTGCTGAAATTGTTTCTTCTTCTTCCTCTTCCTCTTCAAGCTGAAACTTCCTCGGGGAAGGCTCAGCAGCAGCATACCCAATTGTTTTACTGGGAGTTATCCAAATTGTTCCTAAGTCGTAGAGTTGTCGTAGAGTTGAGGGCAGAAACGAGTGAAAATGGTGGTCCACTTTAGTTTGTGGCAACATAAATTTGCCAGGTTTTCTCTTGTTCTGTTGTGTAATGACACCTGACCTGGTTTTCTGACCTTTGTAAAATACATTTAGTTTATTCTTCTCTCTCCTTTGCTTCAATGGGGTGTCATATATATGTTTGAGGATTGTGTTTAACGAAATTTATAGCTTTTTTTTGGATTTATTCTATTTTCCTAATTTCGGAGGTGTGATCGGGATCCCATACCTTACCGCTTTACTCGAGTGTTGGTCTAATATAAACTTTATAGCAATTTCTCTTTTATATTTACTATGTAGCCGAAGAGGTTTCTTCTCAAGAATCCCAGGGTGGAGTTTGCCTTCCTGCATATGTTTGCAATGCGGTCTTTCCAGGTCAGGCGATTGTTTATCGTTACTCCGAGATATTTTGCTTTGGTGACGTCTTCTAGTGTGTTGTGTACTATATTTCTTTTGTTGGTAATTTTCTAGAATCAAGGTCCCGATGAAGAATTTCGGAGTCTTTCTTATGCATTATTGCTCTGTACAAAAGGCTGTCATCCGCAAATAGTCTCAGTTGAGTTCCCAGCGACAATCTTTCAGGCAAATCCTTGATGTAGATAATGAACAAGAGGAGACCCAGTGCGGTACCTTGGGACACACCTGTAGTACTGGAGCTGAGTCTGACATTGCTCTTTCACTTGTTTACGATTAGTGAGAAAGTCCATTATCCAGGCGTGTGTGTTACTCATGATTCCATATCCCGGCAGTTTAATAGGCAGAGTATGGTATTTGACATTATCAAATGATTTACTAAAGTCTAAGAATATAGCATCTGTTTGGAGTTGTTTATTCATGTTTTATTTTAGGTTGTTGCAAGTTGTTATTCGTTGTGTTTCACAAAAGCGCTCCTTTCTGGAGCCATGCCATATATAAAACATTCAAGTATAGAACAGAGAAAAGAGAGAGAGAGAGAGAGAGAGAGAGAGAGAGAGGAGAAGAGAGAGAGAGAGAGAGAGAGTCCATAAATTGTCAGAATTAATCAAGATGTATAGCAAAGAATGCTGTGAAAGAGGTTGCACCAGTCGTATGTTCACCCAATCAGGTTCAGAGACAGACCCCAGCAGGCCCTACCAGGCCTCGACAGTTAATCTCAGGAAAGGAAACATTTTAGTCTTCAATAAGACAACATATGGTTTTCTTGAACACACTGCCATGGAAAAAGCTGACAACGAGGTATTGGCTTATTTTGCGCCGTTAAAATATTCAAAGAGATCAGGATAAACTAGAAAAGGCTGCTGTTGAATTCTCTCAAGCCTCCCAAGAAAAATGTGTTCCACAGTCAGTTGTCTAATAAATATGATGTTTGTTGGATCCTAATCATCTAAAAATGTTAATATACGTCACCAAGAAAGCCTTTCATTTTCGAAATTAATAGTTACCAATATCACCATAATCACTATCACTATCACCACCTCATCATCACCATACTCATCATCATCATCATCATCATCATCATCATCATCATCCCCACCAACATTATCAATACTACTATCTCCATAATCACCTCATCATCATCATCATCATCATCATCATCATCATCATCATCATCATCATCATCATCATCACCACCATCACTACCACTACCACCACCGCCACAGCATCATCATTATCATCATCATCATCGTCATCATCATCATCATCACCGCTACCACGATCACCACCACCTCAATATCATCCCCACCAACATTATCAATACTACTATCTCCATAATCACCTCATCATCATCATCATCATCATCACCATCACTACCACTACCACCACAGCATCATCATCAACATCATCCTGATCATCATCTTCATCATCGTCTTCGTCACCATCATCACTACCAAGATCACCACCACCACCACCACCTCATCAACATCACCATCATCACTACTATTATCACCACAATCACCCCATCATCATCATCATCATCATCATCATCATCATCATCATCATCATCATCATCATCATCATCATCATCATTATCACCAACATCACTTCCACCATCATCTTCACCACGATGACGACCAACACAACAAAAGTAAAACCAACACCAGCACCATCTCTTCCTCTCCCATCACCCCTTCCAGTCCTCATAATAAAGCTATACTACCGGCCCATACGGTCCTATATCACATATAGGCACATTTTTAACAATGATAATTATTTAAGCCAAAATAATAACCGCTTAGACGGGCTAAAAATAATATATTTTTAAAGCGCCGAATTGTCAACACATATTTCATGGATTAAGCCCCTTTGTTTTAATATAGCTTATATAGGTGGATTTTCATCTCCCTATTTTACACTGTTGGAGGAATTTCTCAATGTGGTTCTATATCAACATCGATTAACAGTGGTCTCAAGTTACTTTGTACCAATTTTTTTGGTGCTTTCATCACTAATTTGCACAATTTTACCCTAATTCCCCTAGCTAATATTATTCTTTTTACATTAAAAGGAAAGCAGAGCCTACAGCAGTGAAAAAGCAAGGGAAACGTGTCATCGAATCACCCGAGAATTTTGCGAATGCCGTTTTGGATGTAGGTCACAATGCGAGGTAAGATATCATTGTATAAGAATTTTTTTTTCATTACTTAAAATTCTTGTATTTTAAAAAAACTGGCTCGTATTATTATAATCAAAGACGGAACCATTCATAATGTGAGAACACAAAATTTATACAGAGATAGTCTAGATTGATTATTGTATAGATAGATAAAGTGATAAAGGATAGATAGGATTGGTAGATAAATTAATAAATAGATAAATACATCAATAGATAAAGGGATAAATAAACACATAAATCAGTAAATAAAAGAATGAATCAATCAATAAATTAAATAATAAATAAATGAATAAAATAAATAAATCATATTCATATCTAATCAACAATAAGCTATATTCTGTCAAGCCTTTACGACATGTGGTATAGTCATGGGTTAGTTCGGTGTAGGGGTTCTTGGTTACTGATTTTCTGAATAATGATAACAATAATAACGTTTTCTTTTACAGCGCTAAATGCCGAAGCCTCAAAACGCTTTACAATACACTTGTCAAATCATAAACACACTCGTACCGAGCCAAACAGACACACACCACAGTCGCACACACTAACTATGCAAGTTTTACAAAATGAAATTGACATTCAAAAAATTGAAATCAAAAAAATAAAACATATAATTTACTCATCAATAAGAAATGCCTAGGATAAAAATGTCTGGAAAAGATGAGCCTCTAGATTTTTCTTGAAATTTTCTACGCTGCCCGAAAGCCTCACTGACAAAGGAAGCGTGTTCCAAATGGTAGGTCCTCAATCGTATTTCAAATGGTAGGTCTGCTTTATAAAAAGATATATCGCGGAAATTAGTAAGCGTTTTTTGGGACTTTCAGTAGTTGGATCTCCGATGACCTATGCTTGCGAATTGGGGAGTAGGGGACCACAAGTTCTTGAATGTAGCTCGGAGATCGGGAATTTAGTGCGTTGAAAGAAAGAAAGGTCAATTTTGTATTCGATTCTGGCTCGAAGCGAAGCCACATGCATGTTAGACGGGAGGACAGACTTATACCGCTGCGTATCATGGGCATACATGTGATAATTCAATCAATAGGGCTCAACGGCGCGCCCAAGGGTCCTATTGTACAGAGTATAGAGCACTGGACCTAAGACCGTCCTTTTGGGGTCTCGCAGTTCAATAGTAAATCGATTGACTGCTTGCCATCAATCAAGACAGATTGTTATTCTATTACTTAGATATGACTTAAACCATTGACGGACGATGTCACTGAAATTCTGGAAAAAACTGATATATAGAATGGTGTGATCTATTGCGTCAAAAGCTGCTGACAGGTCAAGTAAAATAAGTATGGAGACTTATCTATTCTCTGGGATGTTACTGAAATTTACATTGTTTCCAGATAGGTCATTACCAAGGAGTACATGTGTTCCTTCAATAGGCAAAGTATCTATCACTCCGATAATAACATCATTTCTGATCATGGGTGATATGAAATTTAATTTTACATGAGGAATAACCTTTTCAACAGTCAACTCCTTTATGGTTGTCTGACAACAAGGAACTATATTTCCAATACCTTAGTTATAAGAGAATGACTTGATACAGCATCACGCAGCCATGTAATGGTTTGGTACGTGTCAGGGCTTGAGTATAGTGAGATAAACTCATCCCTCTATGAAAGGTTAAAAAGAATGTGGGTAAGAAATGTTATGAGTATGTTATGTGAGAACCAGGAGTCATTGATGACTTATTATTGGTATTGAAAAATACATAGTTCTTTGTTCTGATTTTAGATGTCATATATTCTTGTAAAACCTCTCTGTTGAGTGTATATTGGTATGACACATAGACCTGCAGAAATTTCTTTTCGGCTTGTTTTGACAATTTGGACAAGCATACGTTGCTTTCTTGTTTCCATTCCTAGACCAGTGGTTGTCTGAGATGCCTCGGTTGACATTGGCCGGACTGTTCTTCCTCTGATTTTCACTGGAATTGTGTTGGCACTGGGTGCAAACTTTCCTTGCTAACTCATGTGGATTCTGTCATTAGCAATCCTACCATTTAAGAAAACAGATTATCTGGTAAAGAGAGCCGACAATTCTCCATTGGGATCATTTCTTTAAAATCTATAAATGTGGTGCACTTATTGCTTTTTTCCCCAAGTATCAAAGTGAGTTTCCTTATCTCTAACAAACTTCAAAAAGGTTTGTGGGTCTATTTGGATTGATTCCTGAACTGTTGCCTTTACATTTCAGGAGATCTTTTCTATGCATACACGATTCTGTCGTTTAGCAGATTGTAATTGTTGCATTGCCCAATTGGGAGAGCGAGATAGACATCTTTAGTCAGTTGACTTTGAATGAGAAGCGACCAGAAACAATTGTTACAGCCGAAAGTGAGAGCGACACGTTCGAATATGAAATAGAAATTCTGAATGTTATGCTCACTAAATTGTGGGAAGAGGGGCTACAAAGAGGTAAAGATTATTAAAGCCTTATTCCTCCATGTCCGTATCGTGAGTCGCTTTTGCACTGTAATCAAATTGATTTTCTTGATTATCAGTATAAGGGGGGACTCTGAAAACCAGGATTTAGCAGGATTGTTATTCAGTGGAATATTATCATCATAGGCAAAGTTAGTAAGTTGATCCTTGTCTAGATTTAATATTTCACAGAGATCCATTCTCATTCAAATATAGATGTTAAAATGTGTAGTCTAACACAAAAAAAAACATTTTAAAAAAAACAAAAAAACAAAAACAAGAAAACAGTGACGGCTGTCTCCGCTCGCTGCCTTAATTTCCAGTCGATGTGATAAAATAGAAAATAAAATATATGGGGAAATTGACAATGAGGCAGGTGAATAGAAATTGAATAGACAAAATATATGCATTAACTGAATAATGAATATACTAATCAAAACCTTGAGGCTAATTCAATTAATCTAGAAGAGATCGACTAGACGCTAGCGAAAAAAATACACACTAGTTCAAAGATTGTGGGATCAAGGTCATGTCTGCATTAGGCCTTTTGTGCTAACACACACACACACACACACACACACAAACATAAACACACAGCAAGAGAGAGAGAGAGAGAGAGAGAGAGAGAGAGAGAGAGAGAGAGAGAGAGAGAGTACAAAGTAGATGGAATAACGTTAGCGCTTTTAACTCATTTTCAACTTGTGGTTGTTACTTGTTACTTAATAAGAAGTAAAAATCTTATAGGCGTCATTGTGATGTCTTCAGCGAGCAAACCAATAGATGAGTAGGACGAGTAGATTTATTAGATGAGAATAGTAGAGGGAATCTGTTGTCGGTTTCCTCCAGACCAAGTCCAATACACTAAAACTAGCTTCGAAAGAGAGAATATAGTGGGCTATGAAATAATAATAATTGAAGATAATCACACATTTATTACAGAAAACTAATTTACAATCAAAACACAAGAACACCTCTACTTATCAATCATCATTCGCTTGTATCTCTCCTGTCATCCACAAATATGAACATCAAGTCACAGATAAATAATCTAAATAATATGAGCCATTCCAATCAGCTTATAGGGAAAACCATAGTACCGAGAATGCGCTGTTAAGGGTAGTAAATAATTTGATTTAAAATGCTGACAAAATGAGGTGAACATTTTATGCATGTTGGACTTATCGGCTGCATTTGACACGATTGACCACAACATTCTATTGAATTAACTCGAATGTCTTTTTGGTGTCCAGGGATTGGCGCTGAAATGGTTTGAATTGTATTTAACAAACCTCGACTGACTGTTGTAATTAAAAATGTCAAATCATCTGATCATCCTCTGAAATTTAGTGTGCCACAGGGATCACTACAGGGTCCAGTTCTTTTTACAATGTACATGAAACCTCTGGGGTCAATTGTTTCTTATTGTTATTATTATTATTATTATTATTATTATTATTATTATTATTATTATTATTATTATTATTATTATTACTATTATTATTGTTGTTGTTGTTTTTTCGACGGGACCCCAGAGTAATATTGTGGAATCACTCAACTCAGACGCTTTAAGTGATTAAATGTGAGAGAACAGTTTTATTACTGAGTATAAGTTAGAGTATATACCAAAATATCGCAACAACATTGTTAGTAGGAAAAACAGTATAAATAATTCAAATACGGAAAGTAAGGAACAAAGATTGCATCCTTTTCTTGGGCATGTCACTCTGATATTTTCAAATACAAATTAGATTTTAAAGAATGGACTTAATGAATAATAACTGATTAAGCTGTCACGAAAATCAATTATCTAATAAAAAAGGGGAGCAACTCTTTCCTAGTTGAACTCGATGTATAAGTCCATAACAATTATTATTATTATTATTATTATTATTATTATTATTATTATTATTATTATTATTATTATTATTATTATTATTATTATTATTATTATTATTATTATTATTATTGTTATCTAAATAAAACCGAACCACTGGTCGCGGTATGGTGTCCAGTGAAAGAAAACTCTTCCCCCTCCTCGTGCGTCGCTTTTATAGCGATGGTTCGAACCTCTGATTGCGTGGTCGAGGAGTAAAAATAATATTAACGACCCAGGGGTGTCGGTCAGTTCTTTGTTAGACTAAGTAGATTCTTAATTAAGTGATGAAATTTTTTATCTCTTACATCTCCAGAGTTCAGCCACTGTGTGTCATAAATGCTTTGTCGACTGCCAATACACTCTGTAAGTAAAAGCAAAAGAAGAAAAAACCTCAACAATAATTGTTCCATTAAGTAAGTCAACAAAAAGAACATGTCATCTGATCACCTAGTGGTAGAAGTAGTAGTAGTAGTAGTAGTAGTAGTAGTAGTAGTAGTAGTAGTAGTAGTAGTAGTAGTAGTAGTAGTAGTAGTAGTAGTAGTAGTAGTAGCAGTAGTAGTGGAAGTGCGAGTGTTAATAGTAGTAGCATAAGTAGTGGTGGTAGTAGTAGTAGTAGTAGTAGTAGTAGTAGTAGTAGTAGTAGTAGTAGTAGTAGTAGTAGTAGTAGTAGTAGTAGTAGTAGTAGAAGAAGTAGTAGTAGTAGTAGTAGTAGCAGTAGTAGTAGTATTTGTAGTCTCATCTCATGTAGTTCCATATCTGAAGCAGACGTCGGAGGTCATCTTCCGCCAAGCTGATCTATCTCTTGCCAATTCTATTAAAGCAGCGCCACCTTTCTCAGCTTCATCTGTCCAAGTTCTTATCCCTTTCAAATACGTTATTCTTTGTCTTCCTCTTATTCTTTTTCCAATCATCTTTCCAGTCAAGGCGAGTATTTCCAAACCAGGGTGGCGGATAATGTGTCCTAAAAATTCCATTTGGCGTTTGATGATTTTTGTTATCAGTGATCTTTTTCTGTTTGCCATTTCTAAAATTTCTTCATTTCTTTTCCTTTCCATCCATGACACCCTCATCATTCTTCTGTAAAACCACATTTCCACTGCCTCCAGTCTTTTAACCATGGTCTTGTTTATGGTCCAGCTCTCACAACCATATAGCAGCACAGACAGTACATAGCAATCCAGGACTTTGATTTTGTTTTCATGCTAATATTCCTGTTTTTCATAATTGTATGCAGCTGGTTGAATGCATTCTTCGCCATACCTATTCTTTTCTTTATTTCACAATCTGATTTTCCATTGGATGTTACATTGAATCCTAAATATTTGAAACATTCAACTTGTTGTATTGTTTGTCCTCTGCTTGTTATTACACAGGCTGGTGGGTTATTATTTTTAGATACCGTCATACATTCTGTTTTAGATATATTCAGTTCCAGTCCCATATTTTCACTACTCCTGACTACAACATCCAGTAATTCTTGTAGTTCATGTTCAGATTCTGCCAGTAGAACCGTATCATCTGCATACCTCAGATTTGTTACATTCTTTCCTCCAATACACACCCCCTTCTTATGTTCGATATCTCTTAATATCATTTCACTATAGAGGTTGAATAAATCTGGAGACAAAACACACCCCTGCCTAACTCCTCTTCTAATAGGTGTAAAACTGCTTAGTTCGTTGTCAACACGCATTGCTGCTTCTTGTTCCCAGTACAAATTCCGTAATATTCTTAAATCTTTACCATCAATGTCCAAGGATGATAGAATTTTGAATAGTTTTTCGTGTTGTACTTTATCAAAGGCTTTTGAATAGTCGATGAAACACATATACGGATCTTTATTTACTTGTAGTACGAGTGGTAATAGTAGTAGCAGAAGAAGAAGAAGAAGAAGTAGTAGTAGTAGTAGTAGTAGTAGTAGTAGTAGTAGTAGTAGTAGTAGTAGTAGTAGTAGTAGTAGCAGTTAGTTTGGGTATTACAATAAGACGTATCGCACCAGGGCGAACGCTGCCATGCACACAAATGAAGTGAAAAACGAGAACGTTGTTGTTGATAAAGGTGAAGACGATGTTTAATAGATGATGGACGAATGAAGAAAATGATGCAGTGGGCATGGGATAACAGGACAACGGTAGAAAAACATGTAGAGCAGAAGTTTACAGTAATATTACAGCAGCATGTACAGTAGTAGCATGTACGGCAGTTCGACTGCAAAATATAATATTAAAAATTATTTATATTTTGGTTACATTAAATTTTATAAATATAATATACTATGTGTAATGGTAATTGAAATGCTAACAAATATGGAGTACCTCACCATTTGACAATTAAATCATAATCAAATGGAAATATAGAAAGAAAAATAAACAAAAGTAGTACGTTAAAACATGAATACTACTCACACAACATGAAAGTAAATATCCATTAAACGATATACCCTTGCCTTTACATGATGGATGGAACATATGGAATGACAAAAGATTATTAACTACAATGAATACGAGTATATCTCATGAAATAGAGATGGAACATATGGAATGATAGATCATTAAATACAATGAATATAAGTATATCTCTGCAAACAAATGGGGCTACATATCCAAGACAATTTAAACACGAATCATAAAAACTGAAATTAGAAATAAAAACTTACATTTCAGGTGCGTTAAGTTCGTAAGTGTGAGGACAATCCAGTTTAGGAAATAACATGGGCCATAACCCGTAACTTCCAAGAATAGATAGAAACAATATTTTAAAATATGCAGTTAAAACTGCATAGATGTAAATTGAGAGGGTTACAACCTTCACTTTCAACGTTTGGAAAGAAACTATTATGATGATGATGATGATATTATTATATTAATAATAATAATAATAATAATAATAATAATAATAATAATAATAATAATAATAATAATAATAATAATAATGATAATACGAATTATAATAATAACAATACTATTAATAATAATAATAATAATAATAATAATAATAATAAAAATAATAATGATAATAATGATAATAATGATGATGATGATAATAATAATAATAATAATAATAATAATAATAATAATAATAATAATAATAATAATAATAATAATAATAATAATAATAATAATAATAATTATAATAATAATGATAATAATTATGATCCAACGTACTAAATTTCAAAGAAAAGGCAGAATGGAAGAGAGATGAGCAGTATTGTTCCCATCCTGAATGTAAACAGTAAGGGATTTATTATACCAATATATAGATCTTTAAATTTGGATTAATTAAAATGGGAATTTTTATCATCAGAACAGTGGGAGTGTAAACAACGTCTTTTAGACGCTGAATTGATAACTTCGGGTTAATCTTTTCTGTATAAAATAAAAAAGAAGCGGGCTCAGTACAACAATACCCAAGAGAACACTGTTATTAAGAGGTTCCATGTTGGATATTTTCTTTCCCATACAAACCCCTGGCTTAGATTTGTAAGGAATGAGATCTAATACATTCCAATGCATTACCCCTAAATTCATAAGCTTTTAATTTGATGCACTGTCT
>NC_088362.1:65055352-65057852 GCF_034508935.2 Berghia stephanieae
GTATACTGTTGGTTTCCTCTCATTTTTTACCTAGATATCTAAGCAGTTAACGATATTTATACATTGGTAAAGCGTTTTCCACTATGTTCACCAAGTGCCTCTACTGGTAGATTTAGATTTCAATATAACACTTTAATCATTTTCAAATGTGAGCAATCTTTTCAAAACGGTATTATTATAATTTTATTATTATTATTATTATTATTATATTATTATTATTATTATTATTATTATTATTATTATTATTATTATTATTATTATTATTATTATTATTATTATTATTATTATTATTATTATTATTATTATTATTATTATTATTATTATTATTATCATTATTATTATTTTGTTATTATTATTAACTATTATTATGAAAATGATGATGATGATAATAATAATAATAATATAAAAATAATAATAATAATAATAATAATAATAATAATAATAATAATAATAATAATAATAATAATGATAATAATAACAATAAGAGCATACCCAAGAGTATTCGTCAACAGAGCATTTACAGAGATGGGACTTGTGATCCAACGTACGAAATTTCAAAGAAAAGGCAGAGATGAGCAATAATGCTCCGACCTTGAATGTACTATACCAGGCTGTGTGGCAATTTCTATGAGGCTGAGATCATAAATCGTGCTGGCTAACTACATAAATAGAGTAGAGGGGTTATGTGGTCTAATCGTGGTGTGACATCCCCATTGTTCGAGACCTGCTCTGAGCGTCGCATAGATAAGTCCTTGGAAAAGGCTCTTTACCCACAATCTTTCACCCACTCTTGTGTCAAATGAGTACCTGGCCATCAATGGCGTTGTCGCTCTCGAAAAAAAAATGTTATATCGCCTAACAGGCGGCATGTCTCGTCCTACTACTTAAGTGTTGCTGTTGCTAGGGACCCAATGTAACCGCTTTGAGCACGTTTAGTGGAAATAGCGCTACATAAATGCTCACGTTTTTTTTTAGATGAAAAATTAACATTGACCGTCTCAGCCCGTACATCGACTGAGCCACGACTCCTTGTATAATGGTGTCGACAGCACAGAGACACGGTGTCTCGTCTTCTAACATAAACAAACAATGTTGGGCGTGGTCAGTAATCAGGTGGGTGGTAAAAACTTTTGCCCCCAACGTTGTGTCGTAGATAAAATCATTTTACAAAAATTGGCTCAGGTTTGAATTAGAACTTGGCTTTAAGCAATGAGCAACATTGTGATAATGCTTGTACAATAATGACACCTAAAGGGCGACTCGTTCTTAACGAGATATAAATCTGGAACCATTGACTTGCTGGACGAATAAATCGTAAATAAAATATACGATCGTAAGGCACATTAGGCTGTGTGAATCACTGAAGGCGCTCTGTATAGAGCGTCTATATAGATGTTTAAATTTTAATTATATATTATGGTGGATTAAAGTGCTATTGTTAATATTCAAATAAGTAAATACTTTCTCTAATTGTCGAAAATTATAACCAAAAAAAATGCACAAAACTATCTAGACGTTAAACCTTTATGGTCTAAAAGGAAGAGATTAGTGAGACATCGTCATTCATTCTACAGGCAATACGAATCACTCGAGCTGACTCGATATGAATAACGATGTAAAATTGAATGAAAGCTTCAATTTAATCACAAAAACAGATGAATAAATGGACGTTTCGCGACATGAACTTGAGACAGCCCCTCATTTAAATATTATACTACCTTTGTCTCTTGTCCCCCCCCCCCACCCCTTGCTCCCCCTGCCATACACGGTCTTTTCCTTTTATTACAAATCAGTATCAATACTACTATGACTCCACCACCACTACTACTGCTGCTGCTACTACTACTGTTGCTGCTGCTGCTACCACCACCACCACCACCACCACCACCACCACTACTACTACTACTACTACTACTACTACTACTACTACTACTACTACTACTACTACTACTACTACTATCATTACTACTACTACTACTACTACTACTACTACTACTACTACTACTACTACTACTACTAGTACTACTACTACTACTACTACTACTACTACTACTACTACTACTAACTACTGCTACTACTACTGAAAGTACTACTGTTGCTTCTGCTGCCACTAATAATTATACTTATACCGACATCCTATGTTTTTCGTATTGTTTTCCAATTCCATTGTATTTATTTTCCAACAGTGGTCTACACGTTTTTGTATTTCACTTTCTGGCATTGCACAGTCCTCTCCGCCGCCCCTCTTTTCACTTAAGTAATTGCGCACCTTTTGGAAATATCTATTGCTCTGTTTCCTGCCCCATCAATGTTTTGTTTATCCATCTTAACAACGCCAGTACCACATTATCTCATTCATCTATGGTGTTTCACTAATCCTGTTTGTTGATGAAGGGGAAACCCGAAAAGTCCTTTTCATCTGTTTCTGTAATAAATTGAAGTTAACATTCAATTTCAGATTGTTATTTATTTATTCGAGCTTCGAGCAGCAACATTTACA
>NC_088362.1:65068739-65103739 GCF_034508935.2 Berghia stephanieae
AGAAGAAGAAGAAGAAGAGAAGAAGAAGAAGAAGAAGAAAGAAGAAGAAGAAGAAGAAGAAGAAGAAAGAAGAAGAAGAAGAAGAAGAAGAAGAAGAAGAAGAAGAAGAAGAAGAAGAAGAAGAAGAAGAAGAAGAAGAAGAAGAAGAAGAAGAAGAAGAAGAAGAAGAAGAAGAAGAAGAAGAAGAAGAAGAAGAAGAAGAAGAAGAAGAAGAAGAAGAAGAAGAGAGAAGAAGAAGAAGAAGAAGAAGAAGAAGAAGAAGAAGACGAAGAAGAAGAAGAAGAAGAAGAAGAAGAAGAAGAAGAAGAAGAAGAAGAGAAGAAGAAGAAGAAGAAGAAGAAGAAGAAGAAGAAGAAGAAGAAGAAGAAGAAGAAGAAGAGAAGAAGAAGAAGAAGAAGAAAGAAGAAGAAGAAGAAGAAGAAAGAAGAAGAAGAAGAAAGAAGAAGAAGAAGAAGAAGAAGAAGAAAGAAGAAGAAGAAGAAGAAGAAGAAGAAGAAGAAGAAGAGAAGAAGAAGAAGAAGAAGAAGAAGAAGAAGAAGAAGAAGAAGAAGAAGAAGAAGAAGAAGAAGAAGAAGAAAGAAGAAGAAGAAGAGAAGAAGAAGAAGAAGAAGAAGAAGAAGAAGAAGAAGAAGAAGAAGAAGAAGAAGAAGAAGAAGAAGAAGAAGAAGAAGAAGAAGAAGAAGAATGCACACCCTGTACATGATATTATAATAAATTCAACAGTGCTTTGCATCCTAATACTAGATAGAGAATTGCCCGGGGGGGGGGGGGGGGGGGGTTGTGTGTTGGAATCATTTTTGCCTAACTAGTAGTTCAATACAATGGTTGTGATTGGCTGAGGCCAAATGGAAAGGGGGAGTGGCTTGTTGTTATTGATTGGCACCGATAGCGTGCAGAAGCAAGCGGAAATAAGAGTCGCGTGGCCTGACGTGCTAGAAGGCCGTTTATAGCATAGGGAGAAAAATAGACAGAAAAAGAAGAGGAACTCTCACGACACTCGGTGATTCGTGGATGGAATTATAACCCTCGTCGTGCCTTCTTGAAAACCGGCAATGATAGGGGGAGAGAAACTGACAATGGCGGATCGTCTCCCGGAGCCGGTGGGGTCACGCACGCCCGTTTGTGTCAATGGCTGCAACGCTAGAAGAACGAATCGAAGTACATAGACTAGAAGAAGCTTTTAAAAATTGATTGATCTGTGGCGAGGAATCCGAAGTTCCGTGATGACAAGGGGTGTATCTTTTTTCACGAAATTCCTTCTCGCACGGAGAGCGTGCGTGCGTGTTGTACTAGGCAAGGCAGGAGGCGATATATCCTAAAATGACGATTTAGCCTGGAACTCGGCTTACCGTGGCACGAACCTCGTAGACTAGAACGTATACACAGGCATAAGACAGCTAATTAACGCGACTTACTGACTTTTGTATTCCATAGATTTTTTGGTAATTTTTTCTTTGATTTATCTTAAGAATGAAATATTAGAAGGAAAGTTCCTGGTAGAATTCGATATTAACTAGTTGGATGTCCAGTTTGTCTCGTGTATCTTCTATATTATTTTTTTTATTTTTGGAAGGCCCTAAATGACGTGATATGCTTCCGTGCACGCGATATATATCATTGATAATGATAGCGTGGTGGGTGCGAATACTGGATCATCATGGTACACGGATAGTGTTACAACAAGCTTCAATAGTGACGATGATAACTATGATGATTATAAATGTGATAATAATAGTAAGAACGATACTGAAAATATTAGTGGTTGTAATTACTTATGAAGAAGAGGCATATTGACAATTAGTGCTGATTGTGCAGTCGTGATAGTTAAGTCGTGAGCCTTACCTTGTGCATAGAATGAATGAACTTAATGTGTGGCTAATTATTGAATGTGCTTTCTTTATAATTTCATCCTGTAGGTACCAATTATATTTTGCGTTGCCGCTCCTGTTGATTCTTTGTGGGATTTATTAGTAATTGTTGGGCCTGGTTATAATCTGATCTACTTCATAATTAAATCAATAATTCATTATACATACCATTTGCCTCCTACGTTACTCAACACATACTATCACGCTCCCCAAAAAATAAAGATCAAAGAAAACGTTGATTTAGATGTACCGGTACAACAAGCAATAGATATAAAGCCTATCGTTCAGTAGGTATATTCATTCACAAGCACGTAGCAATTAGTATGTATTGATATAGTAATTCTTTGTGTAAAAATATATTACAAGCCTCTTTTTCAATAGATTTTTATTTCATTGTCAACAGTGCCGATTTTTATTTCATTGTCAACAGTGCAATTGGAAGTAATGTAGGCTGTAGGTTTCATAATCTGCTGTTTGTTTGTTTGTTTTTAAATTAATCTTTCTGTAAATAATATTACACAATATTTTATAATGTATCATTTCTTTACCAAATCTGATTTTGTTTCACAGTATGTAAAAAAAAAGAAAAATTGATAATTATCAGCAAAAGGGAACAAGTATGTCAAGTCAATAAGAAATATATGGGATTTATGCAAACAAAAATATAAATGTAAAACCTACTGGCTATTTAGTAAGACCGGTTTGATCTGATGAATGACAAGTCCATCAAGTTACCCATTCGTTATTTCAATGACTACTAGACGCTCCAATTTTACAATGAGCGCTCTTGTTTGTGTAGTCAGCTAACATCTAAGAAGTTTGGAACTTGCCTCTTGAACGGTAGGAGTTATTCCTTAGGTCGCACTCAAGGGAGATATATCGTGCACATTTCTATGCTAGTATTAAAAATAATTTCCAGGTTCAGCCACTCTCTAACGACGGGGTGGGGGGGGGGGAGTCAGAAAAAACAAAAAAAAAAAAACAAACTTAAAGAGTCGAATGAACCCATCTTTCCTTTTTGTTGAAGTTGTCTACAATCTATCTGAGCCATAGGGACCCCAGGAACACTTTGTTGAGAAAGAACAAGTTTTAAAATTATAGCAGTTGGGGTTACGAATTATATATATATATTTTAACCAACTGTTTCTTTCAACAATAATATATTTCAATACATCAATTTTTATAACCTCTTATTGAGAGTCACTAATATTATATTGCTACGAATTTTAAAACAAATCTTATGTATACAATAGGAAAATAGTGAAAATGACAGAAAATACACACGCCACATCAAATATCATAACCTCTTCACGCGCCTCTTTTTTATTCAATAACTGGAATTCTTTGTGACATGAATTATCGCCCATGATGTTATTAGAATAATACAATCTCTGATTCTTCTGTAATTCAGTCCTATTTATAAAAGAACTGCTTGTGACGGAATACGATTTTAAAGAATAAAGGAATAAATATTGTGCTTTATTCTGTGGTGGGAGGAGACGTAGGAATAAGTGGAGCAAATAAAAGAAGCGGAGAAGAAGGAGGACTTGGATAGGTCTAGCAGAGGGTTGTTTGTTTATGCCCGAGGATTGGCTTATTTCCACAATGTACGCCACCAAAAGACGAAGGAGAACTGTCAAGAGGTGAGCATTTTATTTCTGAAATAGAGATAATGAGCAGATTTATTCAGCAATAAATAAATCACGGTCTTTACAAATTCATAATGTAGGTAACAATGGTGAAATACCCTTTCATACCTGAGTCGAATGGAGTGATATGTCGAAAGAACTCCGCCCACAAACATAAAGTCTGGGCCATTTTCTAAAGATTTATATCTCTTTTTTTCTTGTTTTTCATGAACATTAGTTTCACTCCAAAGAGAGGAATTTATCTAGAAACAATTAGATCCATTTTGGCTCACCGTAATGCAACGCCCGTGATCTTTATTGAAGTCTTGGTATCATATCCTTAAATAGATGATAAATATACAAATTTGTATCATTATAAACAGAATAAATACATAAATAAATATCAATATTTATATCGGGTATTTCCACGGATTCATTAGCCAAATGCATTTCATAATGATTCTTCATATTACCCAAGTAGGCCATAATATTGAACCCAAAAATCCACTTCATAGACCTGACAGGCGTTCTTCTCGTACCTGCACTTTTCACATATTATTATTATTATTTGTCACTGACTATCCAGTACTCATACAAATCTTAGTAGAATGGGGTCATTTATATAAAGTGTCTTTGCAGTCGCTGCTGTTCTCTTGGTTACAACAGCAAATATAATATGATGACGGCTAAAGAAAAACCGAACCCGTCGGAAGATAACACGATTTTGACCGATGTCGGGAATACCACTGATCCAAAAGCCCAAAGACCGAGTCAATCGGGTCTTTCATCCAGATCAGTTACAGTAAGTCAGATCTGCCTACTTGAAAATTTTAAATCGTAATTTTTAAGAGATAAAAATCATAATCGGAAAAGTTAACTTTAAAAATCAACGATTTTCCTTACCAAGGATTTAAAATCACTTTAAAATCCTTAAAATTATACATATTTCATTTATTCCCCCGGCATGCTATATAGAACCATATTTCATTTATATTTCATACAATATCAGTCGCCTGTCGTTTTTATACCAACACTCTTGCAAAATCCTTAACCGTTTGTAGCTAGGTATTCATTCACACCAGAGTCATAACTTTTCCTCATTTTGCGTATTTTGATATGCAATATCTGCTATTCTTTTGGTGCTAGACAGTCAATATTTATTTTGATTACTCATCCCCATTAGAGATTGTGTGGCTCATCCCAATAGAGATTGTACGGCTATGTGGTCTTGTGGTATGACACTCGCCTCCGGACCGATAGATCCAGTGTTCGAGTCCCGTTCTGAGCGGCGCATAGTTGAATCATTGAGAAAGGCTCTTTACTCATATCCTCTCACCGTACTCGGGTGTACAATGAGTACCTGGCTGTTAACAGTGTTGTCTCTGTTCGGGGAAAAAAAATGGTGATATCGCTTTACAATCGTCATGTCTCGTTTTAAATGTTAATAAATGTTGTTGTTGGCTAAGGGACTCCGTGTAAAGCTCTTTGATCCGTTTAGTGGATATTGCGCTATATAAATGATGAAATGTCTTTTGTGTTACAAAAAAAAAACGACCCTTTAACACAAACTCGTGTTCTCTATCTGTGTGACGCTGATATTCTTTACCTTCCATTTTCATTCTGGGACCATAAGATGGTGTTGTTGATATCACCACCTCTCACACCGTGTGACAATCCATCTTTCGTCACGCTACAGTGGGTTCGAACCTCCATCCGTCACGCTCCGTCGCTCTGTCAGACCCTGGAAAGGAAGTAGGAAGACAAAAGGCAGGAGAAAGGGGGAGGGATGGAGGAGGGTAGAGAGTATAGAAGAGAAGAGAAGAGAAGAGAAGAGAGAGAGAGAGAGAGAGAGAGAGAGAGAGAGAGAGGAGAGAGAGAGGGTATATATATATATATATATATATATAATATATATATATATATATATATATATATATATAATTATATATAATATAATAATTATGTCTTTTGCGCCACGATATCATAAATAAGATATCGTCGCCTAGGCGTTCGACGAAGGAATATAGATAACTCATCAAACAAGATGTCTGATGTCAACAGGAATCAACCATGTTGTCCAAGTGATATATATATATATATATATATATATATATATATATATATATATATATATATATATATATATATAGAGAGAGAGAGAGAGAGAGAGAGAGAGAGAGAGAGTCCCATCATTCTGCCTCAATTCCAAAAAAAAATAAAAAATGATCAGGTTCCGGTTGTAAACTGTTTGTCGTTGATTGGGACATAAATTTCCCCTCACATTCAATTCATTCAGATATGGTTCATTTAATTTTATTGGCAAATTTCTAACATTATTATCTCGTATCCTTCCTTTCATTTTACTTTAAATCAATGTTTGTTGACGCAAAGCTGCCTACTTTTACGGAATATTCGTAGAAATACGAAATTTTGGCTCCAAATTCAGAACTTCGTGAGCATCTCTGATTCATTGGAAATAAAAATTGATGCCAAACTATATAATTTCAAGGATTTTGAAGTGTTCTTTATCCCTTGTGAGGGTAAATTATTGTTAATTAAAAAAAAAAAAACTATGGGGGCTACAATTAATTGTTATCTCCTAAAAATGCGAATCTATAAATTTTACATATAGGCAAGTCTAGAGAGAGCCTGATTGTGGATGGTGAAGGTGTTAAAGCGGAGGATTGGGGGGGGGGAGGGGGGGTTGGGAGGCGAAGAATTAAAACAAATTAGTCTAAATAATTTTAAGATGCGGTGACGAATTTATCACTATATCGGCAGAAAGATTCAATGGTAATTTTATTAAGATAACTGTGTACAGCACTGTTTCCAGAATTAATCTCGTTTTCCACAGCCGGTGGTATATACATGGAACAAGGTATTTACATTTATGTAGTGCATCGCATAGGAATGTTGCACAATAATAATAATAATAATAATAATAATAATAATAATAATAATAATAATAATAATAATAATAATAATAATAATATATCTTTATTGTCCCCAAAAAAGTGGCAATTTGTCATTTGGTTACACATTTATAACAATACAATATTTACATAGATACACTCACACAAGATGCACACTAGTAACATAGTAGTTATTGTAAAAATAAAAATGATTCAGTATTCTTATTAGAAGGCCATAATATGGAGACCATATTATTAATTATTGCCAAATAATTTCCTTTCATTGGGTTTTCATTCCTTATTAAACAAGCATCCTTGTACATTATTTGTATTTGCCAGATATTCATTTACACATGAGTTAATTTAGATAATATGTCCGGCTATACATACATTATTTCCCTTTCATATCTCGATCTATCATTTTATCTTCTCTATCTGTGTGAATGTCCGTGTGTGTGTGTGTGTGTGTGATTGTGTGTGTGTGGGTCCTTCTCAATTCCTCTATTTATCAACGGATTCTTCAGTCATCAACCCACCTGTTTTGCTCGCAATATATTTATCTATCTCTCCATTAAATAGCAAACGGCCAATCTATCTATCAAACTATCTGTCTGTTTTTTTTTTTTTTGTCTATCAATCTTTCTATTTATTCATCTATCTATCTATCTATCTATCTATCTATCTATCTATTTACTATCTATCTATCTAAATATCTATCTACATATCTATCTATCTATCTGTCTGTCCATCTATCTATATATCTATTTCTCTATCTATTCATCTATCCATCCATCTCCTTGCCATACCCAATCAATCGATTTTACCACCCCTATAACTATACCAGCCTTTCCATAAAACCTTGCATATTTCATAAGTCCACGACACAAAGGCCAGCCAAATCATATCGTCTTTCTATATGGGACTACTTTATCTTTTCAAACTCATCGTGCAACTTCATCGCGATGTCCATCATCAAACGAAAAAGAAAATTGAAAAAAAAATATATTCATTTATACTGGAGACGTCGGAGAAAAAAACGGAAAATATGCATAACTTTTTAAACTGGGGAACGATTTTTTTCTCTGTAAACGTAGAAACATGGGAAATTTATTTTTCTTTCTTGTGAAATTTCATTGCCATATGAACGCTAATGTTTTCTAAGTTGGCGACTCCAGTCACAGAATTGTCAGAAATGGAGGTTAAAATATTTGTTCGCTTTTTGTTACAAAAGGACAAAAACCTTCTGAAATTCATCATAGAAAAAAAAACAACATCAAAACATTATAGGACGAGAATGCAATCTGCAATGTCATAGTTTCAGGTATATTCAGTGGTGTTTTTGTTTCAAAGACGGTTGTATCTCTAGAAAACAAACCCAAACCTGGTTGACCAAAACCGTAAAAATAATAAAATCGACTAGTCGAGATCATCAATAAATATGTGACAGAAGAGCAAAGATTAGGAAGATTGTCTTAAAACTTGAAATTCCAAAAAGCACTACTCATGAAATTGTCCATGATGTATTAGGACACAGGAAAGTTTGTTCCAGATGGCTTCCAATCTTGTTAATAGAAGTACGCAAGCTTTAAAGAGTGGACGCTTTCCGAAGCCTTCTGGGTCGGTATCAACAAGACGGCGTAGCCGAGACATATCTCCCTGGGGCTTGATGAAGACTGTCACTAATAATAATAATAAAAAAGAATCTATTAGAATACTTGATTTCCACAATCCAGATCTGGTAGCGTCCAACTTTTATTTGATCGGACCAGAGCCATTTACGGGAAACGAGGTTCGAAGCAGAAGATCTTGTTGAAGAAGTTAAAGTTTAGTTTTCAAAGTTTGACGAACAATCCATTCGGTTGGGTGTCTTTTCCCCGTTGAACACTGGCAAAAATGCATTGGCGTGGATGGGAACTTTGTTGTTTAGTAATAGCTAAAGATTAAATCTCTAAAATAAATTATATTTAAGTGGATATATGAAAATCTTTTTGAGATATGACAAGTGTCCGGGGTTTTTTCATACACCCCTCGTACATAACGCTTTTCCGCGGATTTAAGATGTTCATTGGACTTCAATATGCTACTTTATTATTACTCCATCAGGTGGAAATACATTTCTTTTTCATACGGTTCAAATTTCCCGTAGTTTGCCCTTTCTTTACTAGCACTCTCACAATTTCTATCAATGATTATAGTTAGAATTCCACCTATTGTCTTCCTGTTTTCCTTTAGTTCAATTACTTAAATGACGATTCTGTATAATTTTAGATAGAATAAATAAATAGATACGACACATTATATTCTAAAAACTAGAGATCTTAGAACTGTTATCAATAATATGGTTATTTTTTTTTCAAACAACTGTTATCAGTCTGTCCTCGCTGACCTGAATACGCTTTCATTAGAATGTATTATTCATAAAACAAAGACCAAGATAGGCAATAGTATTATAATGACATTGATTATAATATACCATAGCAATGACCGTGGTTTCTACATCTTTCAACTTCTAAGGATTTGATCATGCATACGCAAAGAAAATCAATATTTTTCACCGTCTGTTTTCGTAATAAATCAAATTTTAGATTCTATTCTAACCTAGTATTGCTACTTACCATAGTCAGTTATTTGATGGAAATGAAATGGCCAAAGAATACATTTCGTACACAATTTAGAAAATCGTAATAAATCTTCTTTACAATTACGTCGATAAGACGTTTAATAACTTAGAGCTTCTTGCGATAAAATAATATCGATTCATTAATATAATGGCCCCACTCATTTCTTCGTGAATTCCCAGGTTTGAGAGTTTTTGCCAAGATAAGGATGATTTAGATCGATCGATACTTGAAGAACAAGTTTTCTGGCCAAATTTTGTAATTACATATTTTTCCAAAGTAAGGTAGTTAATTGGTTAAGTGCTTAAGAATGAATTTGCAGTCAGAAAACCTTTACTTGTGTCAACTTTGAATGCTTTATTGAAGTGGAAAAATAGTTTTATAGATAAAACAAAATGAAAAAGAAAAAGAATGGAAAATCATTTTCTAATCATTTTGTCTATAGATTAACTTTTCGTCATCAACTTCATTCCGACAAAGGACTAGATTGAGACGATGGGTCACATCATATATCCGTAATGAACTTTTGAGTAAAACAAAAATTATCGTTAAAAAATAATTAAAACTATATTTTATTCCTTGGGTTTTTGTTGTTGTTGTTGTTATTGTTGGTGCCCCACTTTCATGACAACCGATTTTCACATTTTTAAAGGTCAAGGCGAGCAGACTTTAAAAAAAAAAAAGATTTTGTGTTGTATTTCTCTCTCTGCTATGTCTCGTATTGTTTCATATACACCTTTTCAGATTTTAACACATTTTTATTCGATCTCAGCAATCTCTACACTCAAACATTCAAGCTTATTGAAGTGAAATAAATGACCAAATAGCTATAAAATCCAAACTCAGAGCTATGATCTTAGTGAACCAAACTACTGCACTCTGGGCAAAAATGGTATTTAAAAATTTGGCCAGTAAACGATTCATTCAAATAGTGATCGATTTAAATGACCCTCCTCTTGGCAAAAAAAAATTCTCAAAACTGGAACTTCGTGAAATCCCATGATGAAGAGTTCTTTTTGTTTGTTTGTTTATTTATCTGTGTATTAACACTTTTTTTTTGCCAAGATGAGGGCTTTTAAATCGATCGATATAATTTGAATGATGATTTTTCGGCCAAATTTTTAAAGACTATTTTTCCAGAGTGCGGCAAATATTCTCCGGCTGTCATCATTGGGCATGTTTATCAGATGTTGAATAAATATAATGCCTATTTAACATGCTGTGTGTGAAATATGCTGCTAAATCCATTGATTGCCCTAAAAGAGAGTGGGGATACTTTACCCAAAAAGGCTAATGGCATTTCATAAACATAATTAATAGTTGTTGCAACCTTCAAATGTCGCTGTAGCACTACTATAATCTATGTACAAATCCTACTTGATACCTTTAAAGTGTATTTTATGTCGTGGCATTTTGTATGCATTTTTTATGGGTGCATTGTTTACCGTGGAAGATCTGGAAGAGGGAAGTTTTTACACTTTGATGATAGAATTGATGTGGTCGTTATGTGGTCGGGTCATTTGAAGAAAATCCATTTTAATATCTTTAGCCCATAATAAATGATATGGTTTGTACCAGATTGGAATGAAGATTCGACTAAAGTTCGTATCTTGTGAGTTGATTTAAGTGACTTGAAACCTTCCGCTTTCTATGTCATCCGTCTTCGCAGATTCGGCCGTTCATTGTATATTTGTGGTCTTGTGGAATGACAATAGTCTTCGGATCGGAAGGTCCTGGTTCGAGTTTCGTTCTGAGCGGCGTATAGTTGAGTCCTTGATAAAGGCTCTTTGCTCACATTATCTCAATGTACTCAGGTGTAAAATGAGCACCCGGCCGTTGACAGCTTTTGTAGCTGTGGGAAAAAAAATGTAAAAATATAATATCACCTTACAGGCGTTATGTCATGTCCAACCCTGTTGACTAGGCACCCCTTGTAATGCGCTTTGGACACGGTTAGTCAATATTGCGCTATATAAAAGCTTAATTGGGAAATGGGGGGAGGGGGGGGGGGGGTAAAAAGATTTTTGTGGTGAAGATCCTCCAACTGATTCTGTCTTGTGCCTTTTTCTGTAGTTACTGTAGCTTAATTGTTTGTTGAGCAAGAACAATAGTTACTTGCTACCCTTTAAAAAGCACGGTAAAATATTATGTCATAAAGTACTTTTCGCCAGATCTAATAGGACCAGTCACACACTACCATTAATAAATGAACTGGGTTGAAGGCTTGAGCAGTAAAAAAAAATCAACAGAAATAAAAGATTTTTTAAAAAGACAAAGAAACATCTCACTGCACCTAAGAATAAATCGGGACTCTTTGCTTGTAAATTGAGTATTCTACAATTGAGCTATCGGGACAACCATATGTCGTACTCTGGAAAGTCATGTATTTAAACATTTGGCCAGAAAACCTGTCCATTATTATTATTATTATTATTATTATTATTATTATTATTATTATTATTATTATTATTATTATTATTATTATTATTATTATTATTATTATTATTATTATTATTATTATTATTATTATTATTATTATATATTATTATTATTATTATTATTATTATTATTATATTATTATTATTATTATTATTATTATTATTATTATTATTATTATTGTTATTATTAGCATAATAATTATTATTATTATTATTATTATTATTATTATTATTATTATTATTAGCATTATTATTATTTATTATTATTATTATTATTATTATTATTATTATTATTATTATTATTATTATCATCATCATTTGTGAGCAAAGTACTATTTAAGAAAGTTTTTTGTAAAAATTGTGTTTCAGTATTGTTTTAGGATCCACAAAGTAAAAGTTACGGTAGAACTACGTAACTACGTCGAATTTTTTTCTCAAAATTATAATGGTGCCTAACAAACAATAATGTACAATGCAAATTCTAATGAGATTTCATACTTATACAGAACTCCCGACTATTACGAAAAATTCGTAAAATTACGAAATTTCGACTCCATTTTCAGAGAATTTCTCTATCATCAAAATCTATTGAAATTGAAAGTTGATGCCAGATAACATAATTTGAAGGATTTTGAAAAAAAAAATTAATGTTATAATCCCTGTGAGGGTTAAATGTTGATTTCTAAATTTAACGACCTCTCTTTTTATCTGCTAACAATTACGAGTTTTTAAATTTTCAGGTAGGTAGGTCTGCTTATATTATGTGGAGGCAAAAATGACCGATAGGATAAGGTATTGCATTTTAATCCATAGGCCACAAGTTCGAGCCCTGCTATGATCATTTTTTTCTTCTTTAAACAAGAAACTGATTTGATTAGAGTATCATTTAAAAACATACTTAAAAATTGAGCTGTATATAGCGCAATATCCACTAAATGTGCTCAAAGCGCTTTACAAGGGGTCCCTGGTCAACAGCAACATTTAACATGTAGGACGGGACATGACGCCTGTTAGGCGATATTGCAATTTTTCGGACATCATTCTACCGGACAATGACAGAACGCAATTTTTGCATTTTGGTTATAAATTTGATACACAGAATTGATAATATATTTTCATCATCATTCTCTCTCTACTGTAACGCTTACACGAGGAGATAAATTTAAAAGTTTTTATTCCAGGAGGAGATAAATTTTAAACTTTATTTATCTAGATGTAATACTAATGTTTCTTACCAATCATTGTGAATGCATTGTGTTCTCTGGATAATCTTCAAACTTTGATCGACCAAGAATTGTATTATCTAAGATTTCATTAATATGACCAGTGATGTTTTCTCACTCATTTGTGAAATCATTGATGATAATATTGATAGATCATATTATTGTATTTTTCGTGTCAAAGGCATGTAACGAATTTAATCTTGAATTAAGCTTTTAACCATGTTATGTTATGTTTTGTAATAAAAGTTTTAATTCACATATCGATAGATTAAAATAACTTCTCGACTTGTTAAAAACAATGAAATCTAAGACTTCTTTTAAGTCTCGGGTATAACTATTTTTTGGACAAGTTGAGAAAGTCATTTTAAGAGATCGACGTTTTATGAAGTATAACTTTGATAACCAAAAGTTAAAAAATAAAAATGCGTTTTGCCATTGTATAGCAGTATTGTTTTATGTTTTAATCCGATTTAATTCCAGTAATCATAGAGGATCCTGGCCGATTATCTAAAGAGACTTAATAGGAAAGACTAATTTCCGGCCCCGCCTTTAAGAAGTCGGCAACAAAGGAGGATTTACTGATTAGGAATGGTTTAGATTTTGGCTTGGTTTTTATTGCTTTATGTGACCATAAAATAGTGTCACATTATTATGACATGGTTCAGAGCAGAGATTGATTGGGTTTTTTGTTTGTTTGTTTGTTTGTTTGTTTGTTTGGGGTTTTTATGTTTCTTTGTTTTGTTTTTCTTTTGTTGTTTTTTTTATACGTGTATTTTTGTTTCTGGGGTCTGTTTGATTATTATTATTATTATTATTATTATTATTATTATTATTATTATTATTATTATTATTATTATTATTATTATTATTATTATTATTATTATTATCATTATTATTATTATTATTATTTATTATTATTATTATTATTATCATTATTATTATTATTATTATTATTATTATTATTATTATTATTATTATTATTATTATTATTATTATTATCATCATCATTATCATTATCATTATTATTATTGTTATTATTATTATGTTTGTTGTTGTTGCTTTATTTCTTTTCTTTTCCTTTTTCTAAATGTTTTTTTTTTTTTGGTTTATTTTTCTTAGGTGTTGTAAAGCCTCTGAAACTAAGAATCTTTCATATGAGAAATATGTTTATTTATGAGAATAAATTGTAGAGACCGATATCTTATTAATCAATAGAATGTGGGTTTTGCCTGCTGAATAAATCATAATAACCGATACACAAACAAGCTGTGTAGATTTAAATGCTTATTAAACGTTGCAGGTATAAGGGACCACTCCACCGCTTTTCCACAGCAAAAACTTAATTGTCTTAACTATAATATGATGACGAAAAATCTCGAGAAAAAAAAAAACACACACACACACACAAACGTATAATAAATATTTAAAAATAACAACAAAGAAAAAAAGAACAAAGTACCAAACACCGAGCGTTTCGGACTCAAAATCCTTCTTCAGACAAGCCACCCCCCCCCCCACAAAAAAAAATAAAACACACAAAATAAAAACCGATGAAAACATAACACATTACTACAAAAAAAAAACCAACAAAAAACAAACAAACAAATCAAACAAAAAACAAAAAAATAAATAAATAAAAAGAAACCAAACATATCGACGGCAGAGAAATATTCAGATTTTCAGATTCTGAAACCGTCTGGGTGCTGACATGATCATCTGTTAGATGTTGCTCGTACTGCGTCACAATGCCATGTTCAACCAAATTATGCTCTGTCTGCATTCTCTGAAACGATACCATTGTGGGTGCAAGGGAGGGGGGGGAGGCGCCGCTGAGATCCCTACTTTTGCAGAGTGACTGGCGTAAGACCAGTCGATGAAAACATAATTTGGTCAATGATATCCAAAATGATCTTTAAGAGCCTTACAACGTTTTACATATAAGCAGAGTTACAATTTTGCAGAATTAAAATAGTCTTATCAAAACGCATAGGACTGATATTAGATATAAGAAAACCAAGTGGCTCACTGAGAAAATGGCTACGAATAGTCATATCAAAAGGCAAAATGGGAGATATCTGCAGGTGACACCAAAATTTGTGAATTACGTTCCAAATCATCGACATGGAATAAATGCGGTGAGTTTATCCAGGGGTTTCTTTTTTTTTCGCACTTATTATAATATAAACATGTGTATTGTGGAAAAAAAAAACAAACAAACAAAACAAAAAAAAGCAAAACAAAACAAAACCTCCCCCCCCCCCAAAAAAAATACAAAAGAAAAAAACTTGTTAAACCAAATATGGATAATTATTGTCGTTGTTTTTTTTTTGCTTTTTTTTTTTGTGTTTGTTTTTTTTTTTTTTTTTTTTTGTTTAAAAAAAAATTCTGCTTCAAATGACTAGCTAAAGATGAAAATAAAAAGGAGAATATGCCGTATGATATTTTTTTAAAAACATCATTTTTTTAAATAGATAAAAACTACGGTCATTAAAATTCCACAACAATTAGGAAAAATTAATTTTACATCATTTTCCGTCAATTAGAACAAGTCATGTCGAAACATTGATTCTTTATATTGCATATCGATTCATCATCGAAATAATTAATTTGCTATTGATGAAAAATGACTGCTTTATGTGTTGATATGAAAGAAAAGACAAACAGTATCAATTTGTGCTTTATGATTGCTTCCTGAGTGAAAAGTATTATTGACTTCGATTATTGAATTGATAAATACAGTGAGTAGAAGGAGGAAGGGGTTTTTTGAGGATTCAATTATTTCATTTTTCTGTATAGCATAGAAAGTGGAAATGAATAACAATAAATTGTATTCTTAATACCGGCGTTGTGTCTTTGGGAAACGCCGCAAAACAAAATGCTCTCTCTCTCTCTCTCTCACACACACACACACACACACACGCACACAAACACACACACACAAACAAACAAACACACACACACACTCATTGCTTGCCCGCTTTCTCGCACCTCTCATAATATAGCAAAAATACAATACGTTCCAACTGTATTAGTCATTTAAAGTTTTATGCGCTTAGTTAAATTACTTACAACAGCCGGATTGGATTGTGATCTAGTGGTATGACACTCGCTTTCGGATCGGATTCGAGCCTCGCTTGGCGCAGAGTTGAGTCCTTGGAAATGGCTCTTTTCTCACATTCTCTCACTGTACTTAGTTGTAAATTGTACCTGGCCGTTAACTGCATTGTCTCTGTCGGGAGAAAATGTAATAGCGCCTAACTGGCGTGATGTCTCTTTCTACATATTACTGTTGGTCAGGGGCTTTTTGTAAAGCGCTTTGAGTACATTTAATGGATATTGCGCTATATAAAAGCTCGAAAGCTCAAGATTAACGTACTAACACACAAAAAACTATGTGAATCCTTGAACGTTTAAAAAAATGAGCTTTATATTGCGCAATATCCCCTAAATGTGCTCAAAGCGCTTTACAAGAGGTTCCTGGTCAACAGCAACATTTAACATGTAGGACGGGACATGACGCCTGTTAGGCGATATTACAATTTTTCGGACAAAGACAACGCTGTTAAAGGCCAGGTACTCATTTTACACCCGAGTACGGCGAGAAAATGTGAGTAAAGAGCCTTTTCCAAGGACTCAAATATGCGCCGAGGCCGAGGCTCAAACCCAGGACCTTCGGATCCGAAAGCGAGTGTCATACCACTAGAACACATAGCTCATAGTATGATTGATACAATTTAGTGAGAACTACTGATAAAAATGGCTAGCTAAAGCAATAACAAAGAGCCGAGTGGTCTCTCCCATTGTCCCCTCAGTTTCCATTCTGAAGAGAAAAAAAAAAAATCATTTTGAAAACTGCAGGTATCCCGCCAGGTGCAAAGAGAAGGGGAACAATTCGTGAGTCAAGAGTAGGTGGGGGGTGGGGGGGGGGAGGTTGGGGGTGGAGAAGGTTGAGATGTACCTGTGTCACAGAGGGAGACAGCGCACGCGCCACATCAGAAGATGACGCCTCATTAGGTGGTCAAATTATTCCGGATTTCCAGCCCTGTCTTTTTAGCTGTCATGACGCCTTCACCTGGTCGCTCGATCCGTCACTGGTCATTTAGTGGACAGTCCTGGTTAGCGTTCAACTCTTGTGTCATTTTGACATTTCAGGACAAGGGATAATTTGACAATGATATATATTTTTTATTTAGTTTTTTTTTTTTAAATACTACACTTGTATAAAAGCTATATATGAAGTAAAGTTATATCTCTTTTGGGATTAATTTTTACATTTTCCAATTAAAGGATGTAAAATGTCTATTTCAGTTAACTGTCATTATCTGCTCAAATTTGATTTTAAAAGAAAGTGAAGGATATGAGCCCAACTTGTTCTTCATGATTCATTTCCACCTTTCTTCTTTTTCTTCAAGTACCAAGTCTGTGCCAGACATCGGTGATCATGGTACGCCATTCATCTCTCTGATCAGATAACCTCAGAAAACTAATATTACTCTTCTCTTTCTTTGTCACCCAGCTGTTTTACTATTCAAATTAAATATGTTTTTCTTGATCTACCTTTACTCTTTTTACTTTCTTTCTTTCCTGTGAGCAAGATGTTCAATACATTTATGTCGATTTAGGTGCCTTAAAAATTGCATTTGTCTTTGTCCACCTTACCGGATATTTTTGTCTCTCTAATAATCATATATTTGCTTGTGTGTGTGTGTGTGTGGGTGTGTGTGTGTGAGTGTTGTGCGAGAGATAGAGGTAGAGAGATAGAGAGAGAAAGAGAGTGAGTGTGTGTGTGTGTGTATGTGTGTATATATGAGAGAGAGAGAGTGATAGTGATAGAGAGAGAGAGAGAGAGAGAGAGAGAGAGAAAGAGTAAAAGCTGTTTATATTTTCTTTACATCAAATTCAAAATTAAGATTATGCTTTTAGATATTACTGCTTTTGTTTTGTGAGCACTTTTTATATTTTCAGAGTGTAACATCAAACGCCATTTGAAAAATAAGCTTCTAACTAATAACTTACTAAAGCTTGAAACTAAAAAGAATTTGATTTGGCTTGTCTTGTCAATGGCCGATCATCTCACGTTTATATGTATAATTTACATGAATAAAACGTCTGAAAATTATGTTCGCGTGCCTGATGATGTATGATAGTCATTATGATGATGATAATGACAATAATCACGATGATGATGATGATGATGATGATGGTTATTATTATTATTATTATTATTAGTATTATTATTATTATTGTTATTATTATTATGATGATGATTATTATTATTAATGTATATTATTATTATTATTATTATTATTATTATTATTATTTATTATTATTATTATTAGTATTATTATTATTATCATTATTTTCATTAGTATTATTATCATTATTATTATTATTATTATTATTATTATTATTATCATTATTTTCATTAGTATTATTATCATTATTATTATTATTATTATTATTATTATTATTTATTATTATTATTATCATTATTTTATTATTATTATTATTATTATTATTATTATTATTATTATTATTATTATTATTATTATTATTATTATTATTATTATTATTATTATTATTATATTATCATCATTATTATTATTATCGTATTATTTCTGCCATTACAAACTTATACATAGTAGTTTAAAACTATATGATAAGTAGTGAAAATATTCTTGCTACCAAGCATTTAGATCGAAATTGTTAAATATTTATGATGGTTAAACTATGATTATTTGCGAGTTATTTTTATCTATTTTTGGGACTGTAGCACACCTTACATTGCCCCCTTGCGCTTTTGTTTTCTTTTCATCTCGCCATTCGCTGAAGAGTTAATAAAAAAAATAATTGGAGATATCAGATTTACTTGAGTATAATGACTGTATTTAGCATCTTTCATCTACCAAAACCTTTGACCCGACGGCTGCTACTTCATTAACCTCGGGGTTAAATTGGTACAGTCCATAATCGGAACAAGGGAGGACATAGATACCCGACCCGATGCATACATTAAATGGTATCAGTCGACATTTGACCCCAAACAAACACTTGACATAGTCAGAGCCACCGTCAGTCCCACTCAACCAATCAGCTTCGACAGTTTATGTAGGTGTGGCCGATTGTGCCAGATGGCTTCAATAAATAGTACCATAAACTGCCAAAACACTTTTCAAAAATATTTTAGCAAGAATTTTTTTCAACGATATCAACGAATTAAAATTGCTCCCAACTCCTCCCCCCCCCCCCTCCCCCCAATAAATTAAACCTGAGTTTTTGAAGACATTCTGAAGAAGTCAAAAGTTTGAGATTTTAGGCAACTTGAGGATTATCTTAAATCATTAGTATTAAAAGTTACATATTTTTAGCCAAAATATAAAAAAGGAAAGGATAATAAAATTTTGTCAGAACTAGATAGCTTTGATAAATAAACGTGTTACTTTTTGGACATTTGGCGATAGGTTTTTATTTGGATTTCCCATTATCTCCCATGTCGTAAAAAATATTCTTATTAACGACGGCACGTGCCAACCTTATCAAAAGAAAAAATAATTGTAGCGACGTGGAATAAGATAAAAGTACGAGTGTATGCTTATAATTATCTTTTATTTATGACGCCAGTGATCGAACGGCACAGTGGCTGGGTTGGTGACATTCATCGACGTTTTGACTCCCATGTAAGGCACTTCATACGCATTTGCCTATTTGTGACCCTTCGCCTCAAAACGGTATTAAGTCGGGATGGTTAAGATTTTGAAAATTGAATTTATAGCCAGAAATATCAGACTTGTGTTGAGTTTGTATATTTTATTAAGGAGAATGGATACCATAGTTTAGGGTGCTAATGCTAACAATTCATATTTTTTACCAGTTTAACATTTAATTCGGCTTTTAAGCCGAAGGCTCGTTCCGACATAATACCGTTTTGAGACGAAGGGTCACATTTCGCATTGGTGTAGATAACCGCATGCTTACAAGCTGTGACGACTATTGCAATACCCGAATACAAACGTAAGCATAACGAAATTACAATTTCCATAAAGGATTAAAAAAAGTATATCTTATTTTATTTATTTACACTCTTCTTATATTGTATGAAATGGTAAAATGGTCTCCGTCTGACCAACTCCTCGAAAACATCATAGTGCGCATTGAACATGGTGAAGAATTGCAAACACAGTATATAGATGTTTTTATTTATTAATTTTTATATGTTTAATTAACCACAGAAAATATCGACAGACTTTTACATGGACGAAACAATACGACAAGCAATGAAACCAAATTAAAAAAAATAAAAAAAGAGAAAGAAAGAAAGAAAGAAATGATCAATAAAATGAATTAAGGAAAAACAGGAGAAGGGTGGGGGGTAAGCTCCCTTCCAAGTTCTACCACCTCTTCTGGTCTGCGGTAGAGCCGTAATATTGTGTATCGCACAATAAGACAGACAGACAGATTGCGTGACAAAAGACGATAGAAAACAGTTTAGAGGTAGGGGGGTCAGACATTGAACGAGTTGTAAGTGAGAAAATAACGTCATAATCAGAACAGCCCAAAGAATGACAGACATTATTAGAAAGCACTTTTTTACAACAATAATATTAATAGGCTATTGGTAACAATAAAAACAATAATAAATTATATTACCTGATATATTATTGTTGTGATTGTGCGTGTAGAATGCTCGTGTGTGTGTGTGTTGTGTGTGTGGTGGTGTGTGTGTGTGTGTGTTTGTGTGTTTTGTGTGTGTGATTATCAGTGTGTGATATATGTTACTTTTTCTTTTTGTTGCAGTGTGTATATTCATTCTCATTGTTGAAGAATATGCATGTTATAGTGTATGCCTTTGTACACTCCCGTATTTCTCTGTAGGTGTCCAAAATGTCTCGTCGAATATCACGCGGATCTACGAGATAACCCATATTTCAATGTGATTAACAACGATAACTCTTCACATTGAAATTAGGTTAGGGAAGATAACTCTATTACATTGTGTTTATGGACCCACAACGATGAGTTCTCCACATATTCATGATTAATTATAGAAAAGCATGGCTAATGTTATCTAACCATCTACAGACACCTTAGAAAATTCTCTGAAAAGATTTTCTGACACCCGATCTTGTGTCCTTGATTTATAAACGGAATTCTTAACATAAACTTTTCTTATTTATTTTGTATTTTGCTTTATTAAAGGGCTAAATGAAAGCGATAATGGCAATGTTTTTCCTTTTTTTCTCTCTCTCTCTCTCTTTTTTTTTTTTTTTTTTTTTTTTTGTCTGTGATTATATAAAACTTAAAAAATAGGTTAATTTTTTTTCAATTTTAATGATTATGGTGGGTTTTTTACTTTCTTTAAAATGCAACCATGCCTATATTATCTGAATATGGAAAGGACTCGATAAAAAAAAGTTTGCTTGAGGACACAAAGTAAAGCCAAATGAATAGATAAATGAATGCCAAGGTGCACGCATTAGCAGGTTTGGAAACCGAACAAATCAATTTATAGACTCGATTTAACAGTGTTGTAATACTCTTCAACAGTCGTAACGTCACTTTCTTCCTAATGACACATGGTAACTTAGTAACCCTGGCTCTAAACTATCGGAACAATGGCGGACGCCCGAATGAAATAGTTCTCCGGCGAGCATAAAGGGCATCCAGAGGGGGAAAAAAACATACATTTGATCATGTTTTGACTTTTACACATTCTGATCACAAGGCATATGAAAAGTTCTAGCCAGCATGAAAAATAAACAGTAATGATTTTCTTTGTTTAGTACCAAGATGGCCGCCGTTGTCGGGAGGCTTGACATCAGACTATTGAATCATATTGGCGGCAATGTTTTGCGCTGGTTTGAGAGTACCTCCATCGCAACAATGATCCTGTAACAATCTGGATTTTCAGACTAGCGAAATAAGTATATACCTCGATGAATATAACACAAGCATGTAAATTATCGCATAACATAACAAAACGTATCATAATCAGGGTTGCCTAGGTCAAAATGCCTTTTAATATCCTATGAAAAAAGAAGAAGAAGAAGAAGAAGAAGAAGAAGAAGAAGAAGAAGAAGAAAGGTACAAAAATCCCTGGTTCTGATATCATAACTATGATCAACATTTACATCATAAGCAATCAAATAGACGTCTATATATCAATCAAAAACGTATTCATCAAATTCATATTTCAAGTAATGTAGCTCCCTGTCAAATGCATTTTTGAAATTATTTATAGTTTCGGAGTCTTTGGAGTCTTCAGAAATAAAATTATCGACTTCACCGGGGATCGACCGAGATTCCCTTTGTTTGTGAAACACTGCTCTATCAACTGAGCTTCCGAGACCCGTTATATATGCAGTGGCTTAAGGTATGTAATGCAATTGTCTTTCGGATGATACAATTCCTTCCTACCACGATTAACTTCTCTCTCTCTAAATTGGACTTTATATAGGGCAATATCCACTAAATGTGCTCAAAGCGCTTAACATTTAATATGTAGGACGAGACATGACGCCTGTAAGGAGATATTACAATTTTTCGGACAAAGACAACGCTGTTAACCGCCAGGTACTCATTTTACACCTGAGTACGGTGAGAGAATGTGAGTAAAGAGCCTTTTCCAAGGACTCAACTATGCGCCGAGGGCGAGGCTCGAACCCAGGACCCTCCGATCCGAAAGTTAGTGTCATACCACTATACCACATAGCCGCGTCTCCATTGTTTGCTTTGTTTACTTTAATGCAAACCACACACTCACAGAATTAGTCTCTATGACTATGTAACCCACCGCCTCAGTCAGGTTCGATATTAGGGTAAAACCGACGTGTACATAAAATGTGCGGCTATGTGTGGTTTAGTGGTATGGCACTCGCTTTCGGATCGAATGGTCCTGTGATCGAGCCTCGCTCGACGCATAGTTGAGCCCTTGGAGAACGCTCTTTACTCACATTCTCTCTCACCGTACTTATGTGTAAAATGAGTACTTGGCCGTAAACAGCGTTGTCTCTGTCCGAAACAATTGTAATGTTTAGTGGATATTGCCCTATATAAAAGCTCAATTTATTTATTTAATTTATATATGCAAATAAGTACAAATAAATGCACGTCGGGTAAAGCAGAAACAAAGGAAGTGATTTTATTCTCAAAATGATAAGAAATTGATTAAATCTTAAGTGGGGCGGGGTGCGTGGGGGTTGCAACTGGAAAAAAGAACTATTTTCTTCCTTCTAAATGTGTATGCAGATAAGACCAAGATTTCATAGTTGGCTATAGTAAAAATAAATCAGTCTCTTTTTGAGCATGACCAATTTTAAGTTGTCGGTCACAGATGCATGGTTTAGTTGTTTATCTATTTCTCTACATACTCCGGGCAATTCACTTTATAACATACCGGGTTCAACGTTTAACATTCCTGCAGATGAAAAAAAAAAAGTGAACATATCGGCAACATAATAATTAGAAATTTATAAAATTCTTTTATATTTTTTTAACGCAGTTTAATAAACATTAATGTGACCTCTCCCCACAAAATACATCCCGTAATCCTAAACATCTGCATTTACAGTTATGCTACCATATGATTCAATATGTGTAACCTATTCATTATTAGTCCTCCGAAGGACTGGTTACATACTCACTTCCAAGGAGTTTGGAACAGGAGGGTTAGATGGTGTGACGTCATGACTTCCTTGCCCTATTATCTCAAACAAACACGGCATAGTTTCTGAGGGGATGCAGGAAAATCTGTCGAAACTTCTGAACCTCTAGTTGTCATGAATCAGTATTTTGTAATGTGACTTCACTCATTTTAAATGCCTGAAGATAAACGGTACATTGCAAATCTTGTCCATCTCCCTAGCTTGCTGCTGATCTCACAACAATGTAGAAATGACAGCAAGGAGGAGGGGGGGGGGGGGGGGGGGGGGGGGGGTCTGAATTGTTTATTTAGCTATTGGCCTGAAGCTTGTTCAATAATCTTGGTGGCATTAATCTTTATGACAAGACACTATTCTCTGTCTCTAGATAGTTCGAAGATGACGTCACTCAGGTCTTTGTTATTGTTTTTTGCCATCCGCGTTTATGAGTAATGCTCACTGAACTGTATTAGCCTGACTATAAACATTCAAGGTTACACACAGTTTTGTGTGTTAGTTCGTTACAGTTTCGGGTGGCAATGTTGTGAGCTTTTTAGCCAAGCGCATACTGTCATGGTCTCAAGTGAGTAAAGAGCTACTCGACTATGCATAAAGATCTATGTAGAATGAGGCCCCAGAATTTACTAGTTACTATAAATGAAAAACAATTAACGATTTGTTTACAATGAAATAAAAATAATGATGAAATTTAATTAAAAGAGATAAACAGTGATCGTGGCAGTTACAAATAGAGATATGAATATTTTACGTAACTTATGATAATATGTCAGGTTCGTAAGTTTACGTTTCCAGACAGTTGATGGGCTTGGATGATCTATTCCTCTGATAACAGGATCGGACTCGTAAAATTCCACTTCCAGGCAATTGGTAAGAAGTTATTGTGAAGTCCTTTGACAGCGGGCTTGGGTTTGATCCTTGAAGATTATACAATCAAAGTTAAAAGCTCCGACGTCTTAATGGTGTAGATATAATATCTACAAAGTCCCAAAAGATAAAAATCTTCCAGTATATATATAGGAATAGAGCGACTGGCCGTCCGGCATAGATTGTGGAGAGAAAGTGAGTGTCGAATGTCAGACCTATCAGCTTTTATAATAAGTGGCTACGTGACAGAATGTAGAACGAAAAGTATTCACTAATTAGAAATTAATTCGAGGGAAGGCTATAAAAGGAAAGACGATCTAATATTAGAAGGTAAAGTTTATCTAAGCCTACCGAAATATAACTGGAGTGAGATGAATTCAGTTCTTAATAAAATAAAATTTAATAAGATAATTGTGAACAACCTTTACTGTGACACCCCCACCCACGTTTAAAATATACTCTTTAACCATTATGGGAAAGATAGATTTTACAAACGGAAGTAAATTTACTATCATGATACTCTAGCATTAATCCATTGTTATGATTTGTGCTACAATTAAATTATTTATTAACTAGACATGGAAATGTTTATATTAACGTAGGTATATGAATGGGTGACAATAACAATGAAAGATTGTGATTACAAATCATTGTGATGAACAACATGATGGCAATGTGATTACAAATCATTGTGATAAACAATAGTGATGGCAATGAAGCATGATTTAAGTCGATGATATGAAGGTAATTTACTGAATGAAATGAATGAAAATGTAAATGGAATATTGACATTTCAATTATTAATCATAAATGGGTGAAAATTCATAACAATAATAGATAAAGAGAAGATTTCCCAAATCATGAATGGGTATGGTATATATATCCAAACAATACTCAATGTTACATTAAGTTGGGTCATCATGTTTACAAATAAAATTATCGAAATTGTGCGTTCTGATTTGGCATAATTTTCGAGGTAACTAACAGTATGCATGGGAGGTTAAGTTATACCCTTCTCACGTGTTTACACTAATCGAGACAGTAGGTCGGCGTGAATATTTTCACAGCCTGGTATGTGAGAGATACTGAAAGTGTAATTTTGCAAAAATAGACTCCACCTTAGTACTCTACTATTATTCATTTTGTTATTTCTTATGTACGTGAGTGGTTTATGGTCCGTTTCGACCACAAACTCTTTTAGCAGTAGATATCTGCTGAATGTCTTTAAAGCAAAGACGATGGCCAGTCCTTCACGCTCTATTACAGAGTATCGTGATTCTCTGTCCAATAATTTTCTGCTTGCATATAAGCAAGGCATTAGAGTTCCCTCATGCTCCTGTAATAGTACACCTGCGATGCCCTTATCAGACGCGTCAGTTCTTACAACAAATTCTTTTGATATGTCGGGTAATTTAAGAATTGGTTCTGAACAGAGTAATGCCTTTAATTGGTTAAAGCTATTCTGACACGCTTCTGTCCAAACAATTTTGTTCGGTGACCCATTCTTTGTCAGATTTGTTAGCGGTGTCGCGATGTGCGCGAAGTTGTAAATGTATTTCCTGTAAAAATTTAGGAGCCCAAGTACTTTGCGTACTTCTTTTTTTGTCTTAGGTGGTTGCAATTGTGCGATTTTTGTTTGTTTTTCTGTCTCGGGTGTCTGTGTCCCATGACCAACGGTATGACCGAGAAAATCAATTTTGTAAAATGCAATGCTTGTTTTTGACGGTTTTGTTGTTAAAGAATTACGTTTTAATGCTTCAAGCACTAATTCTAAGGTTGTCATGTGATCAGTCCATGAGTTTGAGAAAATACATGCGTCGTCAAAGTATGAGAGTGTAGACGGGATGTCTTTTAATAACATACACATCATTCTTTGGAATGTCGATGCGGCTGTCGATAATCCAAATGGCATATAGTTAAATTCTAACAATCCTAATGGTGATTGAAATGCTGTGTATTTCTTACATGATTCTTTCAGTGGAATCTGCCAGTAACCTCTAGAAAGATCACATTTTGTCATGTATTTTGCTTGAGATAAGGCAGCAAATAAATTCTCTTGATTTGGTATTGGTTCTGCATCAAACACTGTTGCTTCATTTAATTTGCGAAAGTCGATACATAGCCTTATCGATCCGTCTTTCTTTTTCACTACTACTATTGGTGATGAGTATGGGCTTGAAGAATATCTAACTATTCCTGTATCTAGCATATCCTTAACTTCCTTTTCAACTTGTTCTCGTGCGTGAAATGGAATAGGATAGTTTTTCACGTTGATAGGGGTAGATGTGGTTAACTTTATGTCGTGTTCCACTAATGTTGTATGTCCGGGTGCGTCTGTAAAGACTGACTGGTACTTTTCTAATAATGACCTGATTTCTCGTTTCTGACATTCGTTTAGTTGAGGATTGATTGTGACGTCATTAATTGTACTATTTTTAGAGTTACCGTGTTGTGGGGTGTGTTGTAGTTCGACATCATCGCTGTGAGTTTCGATGATTAATCCTACATTTGCAGCTTCCACATGGTTAAATATTGGTTGTGATAATCCGTCTCTATCGAAATATTTTTTTAGCATGTTTGCATGGAATGTCTTTGTTGTGTTGTTAATTTGAATCTCGTAATTAACACCAGATCGTACTGCTAATACCTTGAATGGTCCTTTCCATGTAGCTAAAAGTTTACTCGAGTCATCGGGTAAGAGTATTAGTACTTTGTCACCAATCTCAAATTTTCTTGACTTGCTTTTTCGATCGGAGTATTCCTTGTATTTCTCTGCTTTTTTAGTGACGGATTCCTGTGCTAGCTTACATGTGTCCTCTATTCTGTCTTTCAGGTTTCTTACATATTCGTAAGCAAACATAATTTCGTTATTGTCCTCCTCATTCCCTTTACAAATGTCGGCTACTATATTGATCGGGCCGCGAGGTGATCGTCCATACATCAACTCAAATGGGGAGTAGCCTGTAGATTCTTGGGGTATTTCTCTATATGCAAATAGGATTGCTGGTAAGTATCTGTCCCAATCATCTGGTTTTTCTGCTGACACTTTTCTTAACATATTCTTTAGAGTCCCATTAAATCTTTCACAAAGACCATTTGCTTGGGGGTGGTAAGGAGTTGTGAATGAGTGTTGGATTCCCATGAGTTTCATGGTTTCATGCATCATATGTGATGTAAATTGGGGTCCATTGTCCGACAGTATCTCATTTGGTATGCCTATTCTAGTAAAAATTGTCATCAATGCTTCAGCTATGTGATCCGATGTAGTTGATTTCAATGCTATCGCTTCTGGCCACCTGGTTGCGTAATCGACTAGTGTTAGTATGTGTGTATGGTTTCTATCTGATTTTGTTAAAGGGCCTATAATGTCAATTGCAACTTTTTGAAAAACTTTTTCAATAACTGGGGTTGTCTCTAATGGCAATCTCGGTATTCTGCCTTTTGCGACTCTTCTTTGGCATGTGTCACACGATTTCACATATTCTCGGACGTCTTTAGTAATTCCAGGCCATGTGAAATTCTCGGATATTCTCTTCAATGTGGAAGAGCTCCCAAGATGTCCAGAAGTTATTGAATCGTGCGCTATTCCAAGGATTTTGTTTCTGTAAATACTCGGCGTGACCAGTTGTTTAGCTATTTTGTTTCTTTTCCTATGTAACCTGAACAGAATATCTTCTTCAATGATGTATTCAACTTTTGATTTCGTCCCTTTGTTTGCGATATTGAAATATGAAGTTAAAGTCGGGTCCTTTTTCTGTTCTTCAATGAACGTGTTCCTGTCAAATTGTTGTGGTTCAAGAGAAATAGTCATTGGCTTCTCTGTTGTCTTAGTCATCTTTCTTGTTTCTGCTAGACAAGCTGTTTCTTGGGTTAATGACCATTCTTTTACATCTGTTGGGTTGTCTTTAAGACCTTTTATATTGCCAACAATAACATCAGCGACGGGGTTGGGAAGTATACAGCATTCCACTATTCCTGTATAGTATGGGGTTTCTATGTACACATTAGCTGTTTCAAAGGTTTCGACTGTGCCACTGAATGTGATGCATTGTACCGTTTTTCCAGTTTTGTCTTCGTCATTGATCAAAGATGCTTTTATTCCTACTGTACTGCATCCTGTGTCTCTCAATATTTTGCAATCAGTTCCATTAGCTTTGCCTTCACAAAAAAATAGCGATCCTGATTTGTGAGTTTGTGTTAAAAGTGACATACCTTTCACGCAATACACATTTATATTTTCTCCTGACATTACTCGTGTCTGATTGTTTACACTTGTTTGGAGTGATGCATTTGCAGTTTCTTTTGGATATCCCACGATTTTGTAACATTTGTCTGCTGTGTGGCCTTTCATTCCACAATATTGACATTTAATTATAGGTTTGTTGGTTTTCTTATACTCAGTATTATTGTCAGTGCTATTTCTTGTTTTGTTTTGATAGGGTCGGCTATGGTCTCTATTGAACTGTTTGTTCCATGGTTTGTTACTATGATCATCTTGTTTCACTTGCGTGTTCCGAGTGATTGATCGGCTCGTTCTATTTGAGTACTGAACTTTAGGTGTACCTGGACTCTGAGCAGCGGCAGCGTAGTATGGTTCCTTCAATGTTCTGCTAAGGGTGTCAATGGATGTGCGCTGTTAAAGTTTTCTGCGTAGATTTTTAATTTGTCCAAGTTTTCTGGCTTTCTCTCTTTAAAGAATGCGACTAAATCTGGGTTGCAAGCTTGATAGATTCGATTCTTCAGCGTGAGATAGTAGAGGCCTGCAAAGTCGTCTTGTTTTACGTTTGCCAACTCAAGCCACCGATTTAGAAATTGAGTAATTCGGTTCACGAATGTATTAAAGTCTTCTCCGCTTTCCGGTTTTGCAGTGTGAAACCTTTCCTGGTAACCATCTTCCGTTAATCTAAATCTTTTAAGTAGAGCGTCTTTAATTTTTCCATAGTCATCTGCATCTTCAGTTGTTAAGGTATAGAAAACTTTTAGCGGTTCTCCAGATAAGCAGTTAATCAAGGCTGTGGCCCATTTGCTTTCTGGCCAACGATAACCTTTAGCCTGAACTTCGAATCGGTGTAAGAAGGATTCTAGGCAGTCTGAGCGTTCATCGTATGTTGGCATGCGTGGAAGTTTCACGAAAAATTCATCACTATTATTATGTTTTCTTTCATGACCGGTTTTTGTTTTTTGAATTTCCAGCATCATTTGGGTCCTTTTGGTTTCTTCTTCTGCTAAAGCTATTTGTCTTTTTAGTTCCCTTTCTTGGACTCTTTCTTCTCGTTCTTCTCTACGTATTCTTTCTTCATTTTCTTCTCTACGAATTCTTTCTTCATTTTCTTCTCTACGAATTCTTTCTTCGTGTTCTTTTTCTTCTTTCCAATTTCTTCTCATTTCTCTTACGAATTCTTTCTTCATGTTCTTTTTCTTCTTTACGAATTCTTTCTTCATTTTCTTCTCTACGAATTCTTTCTTCATGTTCTTTTTCTTCTTTTACTTTCTCTTCGCACCATGAAAATATTCTTTCCTGGGTATTTCTAAGTCCTTTGCGAGACTTAAGTATCTTTTATATGCTTCCATGTTGCAATAAATTAGTTACGATGTTTTATATATATTATATTGACAGGATACTGTTACTGACTGTTTTATTTATTTACACTTACTGGAATGAACTGTTCTATTTTTAGAAATCTCTCTCTCTTATTTCAACCTATTATGTATGTTGAATTTGATGCCTTTTATCGTTATATCTTATAAAGCAATGTGTCAATACAATGCGGAGTTATTATGACTTGTGTCAATAACAATGTGTCAATCGCGTGTACTCTAAACTATGTTACTACGAAAAATGTATCACCAATGTGTGTGACTCGTCGTTAGTTTGTGTACAATTATTCGCAATGACGCTAATATACTAGAGTGTGATAACAATAATAGGATGCCAAAATAATCCCAAGTTATCTATCACTAAATATAACACGACGGCTAGTAGACTCCTTTTATTATTATTTAGTTTTTAAAGACTCACTTTTCAGAACATAATATATAAGTGGTTTTCGGTAACAGTAATATGCCAAAAAATGCATTTAAAACAAATCACTATGCAAAACAAATCACGATGTCTATAGTTACTATGTGATGCCCAACTCATGTAAAAGAGAATAATGAAGGATATATCCACCAACTCAGTTCGTGGCTGGGACCTCTCTCTTGTTCAATGGTTGTTCAACAATTGTAATTAGGCATTGAAGAGTGTTTAACAGTGATGTCTGAAATACAAAACAATAAAATATCGTAAGATTTACAATAGTTACAAAATGTTTCACAACACTGAGTGATTGGATGATAGGTGAATGAATCGTTATGGAATGCAAACATATTGAAAACAATTCATGAATGAGGCAAACAACAAAATGAAATGAGTGATATAATAACAAAGTGGACAAGGAATGAATGAATGAATGAAAAACTGAGTGAATAGATGAATGAATGAATGGATAATGTATGAATGAAAGAATGAAGGGAGGAATAAATGTATGAATGATTGGATAAATGAGTGAATAAACGAATGAATGGATGAATGAATGAATGAATGAATAAATGAATGAACAATGAATGAATGAATAATTTATAAATGAATAAATGAATGAAGGAATGAATCAATAAAATGCTATTCAATTTGAATGAAAGAATGAATGGATAAATTGCTATTCCATTTAAATGAAGAAATGAAAAAGAAAAAAAAAATTAATCCTGTAAATAGGGAGTTCAATTAAAATATGATCAAGTGGGGCAATTAAGAGTTTTACAATTTAAACTTTAAGGTTAGATGAAATAGATATAAGTAACTAAATAAATTCAATTCTTTATATGTGTCCCCTCCAAAATGTCATGGTCTCAAGTGAGTAAAGAGCTACTCGACTATGCATAAAGATCTATGTAGAATGAGCCCCAGAATTTACTAGTTACTATAAATGAAAAACAATTAACGATTTGTTTACAATGAAATAAAAATAATGATGAAATTTAATTAAAAGAGATAAACAGTGATCGTGGCAGTTACAAATAGAGATATGAATATTTTACGTAACTTATGATAATATGTCAGGTTCGTAAGTTTACGTTTCCAGACAGTTGATGGGCTTGGATGATCTATTCCTCTGATAACAGGATCGGACTCGTAAAATTCCACTTCCAGGCAATTGGTAAGAAGTTATTGTGAAGTCCTTTGACAGCGGGCTTGGGTTTGATCCTTGAAGATTATACAATCAAAGTTAAAAGCTCCGGCGTCTTAATGGTGTAGATATAATATCTACAAAGTCCCAAAAGATAAAAATCTTCCAGTATATATATAGGAATAGAGCGACTGGCCGTCCGGCATAGATTGTGGAGAGAAAGTGAGTGTCGAATGTCAGACCTATCAGCTTTTATAATAAGTGGCTACGTGACAGAATGTAGAACGAAAAGTATTCACTAATTAGAAATTAATTCGAGGGAAGGCTATAAAAGGAAAGACGATCTAATATTAGAAGGTAAAGTTTATCTAAGCCTACCGAAATATAACTGGAGTGAGATGAATTCAGTTCTTAATAAAATAAAATTTAATAAGATAATTGTGAACAACCTTTACTGTGACACATACAATATATTGATAACAGATGATTGAGAAATTGGAGAGCAGGCACCTGCGTAAGAAAAAGATCTGAAAAAAGTGTGTATGAAACAGTGTCAGACAAAGCTCAGAAATAAAATACAAGAAGAAAAAAAAAAAAAAGAAAAAAAAAATAACATCCCAAAAAATGTTTAGGTTGTTTTTTTTTTCCCCTTGTGTTTTCTTTCTTAATCTGTCGAGCACTGTTCATAGACACACTTTTTCAGATCTTTATGATAGTAAATGTCTGTCTGTTGGTGTGTATGTGTGTGAGTATCTGTGTGTGTATGTGTTTGTGTGACAGAGAGAGAGATAAATAAATAAATAAATAGAGAGAAAGAGAGAGAGAGAGAGAGAGAGAGAGAGAGAGAGAGAGAGAGGGAGAGAGAGAAAGAAACAGAGATATATATTGGAGAGGGGGGGGGGGGGGGGAGATACTCATCATACTTTGCTGAGTCCCTGTGCTATCATCGACACCATCACAACTACAGTCATTATAAATGAATTCTCACTAATGATCACAGCGTGTATCGTGTACTTGACATTGTATTATATTCAATATAGTCACAGCTATCCAATCAGGCACAACCTTTAGTAAAGTTTAGTGATTTGTCAAATTGTAATAAGCCTAAGTAGGAAATGTGATGGACGCGTGGTGGGGGGGGGGGGGGGGGGGTTGGAGGTGGAGGGTTCCTGATAGCTCAAAATTTAGTGTGAAGCCGGAATCTGAAATAAAAACAACTCAAAATAAACCCCGACATATTTTAAAACTTTTAGCCAGAAAATATGGTCATAAATATTGATCGATTAAAAAGGCCTAACGCTCAAACCTGGGACTTCCTTGAAGACTTTCTCTTTAAGTCCCAGGTTTGAGAGTTTGTACCGAGATATGGATGTTTTAAATCGATCGATATTTGAAGGACGAGTTTTCTGGCCAAAAATCTTAATTACGAGTTTTTCCCGAGTTAAAACCCTATATTGCCGAGGGTGAGCCTATATTTGAATTTGAAATTATATAAGCTTGATTTATAGCAATTGAGTTGATATGTTTATGTAATCATTAATTTGCTTCTTAAACTTTTTTTTTTTAACGGATTTTATAATTCTGATCATTTTGTCAATAAACTCACTTTTCTTCATCATGTTGATTCCGATATTATGTTGTCTTTTATGCGAAAGGTCTCAGGTCTTCTCAGACAATACAGGCTGGATCCTACCTCCCCCCCCCCCCCCCCGCCCCCCCGCACCAGGTCCCTAAACAACAGCTGCAGTCTTTTGTTCCAATCCCAGCGGAGAAGACCATGGTGTATTTTAGAGATATGTCTATTATTAATTATTGCTTTCCTGATACCCCCCCCCCCCCCCCCTTGTTACATTCTGACACCTAAGCCCAACTCAAATAATTGTTCTACCCCATTATCGCTTTTTAGTGACATCCCCCCCCCCCCTCACCCCCATACACATACACAAAACCAACAAACTAAACAAACTAGTCTATTAGTCTGCTTTGAACGAGTCAGCCCCATACATCTTTGACACATTTCTGTGGCAAGACTGCATGGTGATTTCGTCTAGAGATACCATCTCACCAATGGACCTTTTCCGTCGTCGTCATCATCATCATCATCATCATCATCATCATCATCATCATCATCATCATCATCATCATCAGACTGCCAAAATCTATCAGCTACGATCATATCGATAGAAGAATAAATAAAAGCCCTGTGCAACAATGCGGTTCGAAACCAGTCCACTCTATTGTATTCTTCGGGAACCTCTCAAATATCCCTACGCCAGAATCATAACCCGAACACTGAATTTCCTTTCAACCACAAGAAATCCCGCTGAGCGCTAAATCACGTCGGACCACTTTTATGTGTGAATCCCGCTGAGCTTTGAATGAGCGAAAATCGAGATCTTCTCATGCGCGCTATTCTAGCTATTGAACTAAACGCCCATGATAACAACATTACGTTTCGCGTCATCAGATTAAAAAAAAAAGAAAGAAGAAGAAGTAGAAAATATGAATGGATTCGATTTTCAATTCCTTTTCCCCGCAATAACATTTTAATTTTTTTTTTTTTTTAAAGGCAACCACAATCCAATTTCAAAATTTATTAGTTTGTGAACGCTACTGCGTACGGCGGCGTATGAATTTTTGGGACCAGTCTAAGATTCTAAAACAAAGACAGAAGGGACGTTGTGGTCCTGTCCCCTCCACGGTAACCTGGAGCTTAGAGAGTTGTCCCAAAGGGAGACGAGTCAAAAAGAGGGCTAACCAACACGATCAGAGGTCGTGGACAAGTTAATTGAGAGACAATAAATAGGGATGTCTCTATTTTCCACGGACAGACACTTATTATGGTGAAGTTGTTCATCAAGAGCGCTTGACTAGGGAAGGGGGAATCTTTGCCACTCCGATTCCATCAAAAATTCTTGCTGGAAAATTAAAGTGAGCGAATTCCAACTCCCTTTTGTTATAACAATACAAAATGCGGTGGCCTCATTGGTGCCACGGGACAGCCCTGACCGATCATTTTTCATCTTTGACGTCTGTCACATCAGTCATGGATACATTTTGACCAGAAATGGAGACAGAGAGTTTGGTATAATAATATGCATTGAAACCGCGGAAACTAGAACATTTACGAACTCAAAACGTCTTATTATCTATCAGGGCATCATTGTCTTGGAAAGCTCCATGTTGAGACATCGACAATACAAAAGAACAATGAATTTAAGACTGTACCTAATGCTTTACGCTTGCTTTAGCAAATGTTTTAAAATTATATTTTGCTAATTATTTATTAGGGGACATCTGAATCTAATCTAATGCAATCAGTCACCATCTCCCGTTTTCTTGTATGCGCTGTATACTAATCTGTATTTCTGTTTAGTTTATTTTGTTACTGTTGCGTTTGTTGATTTTTTCGAATCCTGGTTTCTTCCGCTTTATTTTTCACGAAAAAAAAACATGACCGCTCGGTATAGAGGGAACGAAATTGACGTCACTTAGCTCTTCGCTATTTTTTAGACAACCATTTGTAGTACTCTTACAATATACATCAGTGTCCAACAACCAGGTAACTTTGACACTTACCTAGTTAACTGTCACACTCTGGAAAGATACGTATTTAAACATTTGG
>NC_088362.1:65116239-65123739 GCF_034508935.2 Berghia stephanieae
ATTCGTCTTTAGGGTCGATTCAAAAAGAAAAAAAAAGAACGAGATATCCCAAGCATTAAATCGCAATGTAACGTCGCATGCTGAACGTCAGAGGATACGTGTTTTGTTCAAGGCAAAAACAAAAAAGACGACATGCCGACAGCGAATTCTGTAACGACTGATTATACTATATTATTCACTCAGCCATCTCGCGCTTTATTGTATTGCCAAAACCTATATAATCTTAAAGCGATATTTACTTTCTTAATATAAATATGTTAAGTCGATTATCGATTAAAAATACAACAAACAAAAAAAAAAAAAGAAAACAACAACAAACAAACGACTTCTTCCCCCTCCCCCCTCCCCCCCCCCCCTCTCTCTCTCTCTCTCTCTCTCTCTCTCTCTCTCTCTCTCTTTCTCTCTCTATCTATCTAACTCTTTCCTTCTACCGCTCTTTCCCCTTTCTATCTGTTTGCGAATTGTGATTTGGAAGTCAAATTCCTTGCGGCATCATTTTCTAATTTTGTTTTTGTAAAGGAACTAATTATTAATCGTTAAAAAAAAAAAAAACAATCATGGGAAATGATAACTGTTATTTCCTCGCACTCTGTCATTCTGTGTTTGAAAGTGTCTGGAAAATCACGGAGGCTCATTGATGGCCAATGTTTAAAATACTCTCCCTTCCTCCTCACTCCATTCCCCCCCCCCCCTCCTCCCACTCCACAACCACTAAAAAAATCAGGGAGGCCCATGGAGGGTGACGGAGAAAATACCCCCCCCCCACTCTCCCCTTTCTCCACAAGCCTTCACCAAATGTGTAATTAAGAGAACGTGGATCACACTTCATTGTGAACCGTTTAACGTGAGGATTGTCGGCACGTGTGTTTGCTCAAATATCTGTTTACACGTGCGTCTGCAGGCGTCCGTCACGGGGAGTCACCCAGAAGGACTGACAGTGAGTCGAATAGCTGCCTTTAATAATTGATTTAAAGCTATTCTTTTTTTTTAAATAAAAGGCACAGATACGTAAAAGATAATGTTTCCCACCCAAAGCTCTCTTCATCTTTACCTTTATCATTTGTAATAATTGTGATCCACAAACCGTCAATCTGTTCGTGGAAATGAACAAAATGAAGAAAATCGAGTTGAGCAAATTTTAAGATTTTTGAAGTCTAAACCCCAAAATAAAGATCTGAAAAAGTGTGTATGAATCAGTTCCAGACAAAGCGAGATAAAAAAACAAGACAAAAAAAACGAAAAAAAAAAACATTCCAAACACATCAGCCTGCTTCGACTGGCTGATGTTTTGGGATGTTTTGTTATTGTGTTATATTTTTGTTTGTTTGTTGTTTTTTTTTTTTAATTGTTTGTAATATTCTTTGTTGCTTTGTCTGGCTTTGATTCATACCATACACACTTTTTCCAGATCTTTATCATATACCAGTCTCAGCTCCATAATTTGTCATTTTCAATTTTAAACAACCAAAACTCACTGTCATGTCCTCAATGAAGGCATTATTTCAAGTTAAGCATAATCATTCATGACTCCCTTCCTGCCCAAGATATTCTCATGCGTCACCTCTGGTGAAAGAGCGTCATTGGCTTCCATTACAATTTAAGGGGCGAATATTATATTACGTTCTGGTATTGTGCTTCAATTGTCTTAACTCATGTAAACCGACATATCTTTACGACAAACTGAAGTTATGTACACCAACCCGATCCCGTCGCTTGTCAACGGACAGAGAATTATTGCTGGCTGCGCTAAGTGCTCTATCCCTGTCATGTGGTGGACGCTCTTTTTCTAGAAACGTCCCTCGCTCTGGAAAAAAAAATCAAAAATATTATGGCATTGTTAACCGGAAGACGTGTTTAAAAAGTATCTGAAAACTTTGTTCTTTTCTGAATTATGTGTTAATGTTCCAGTAAAGCGCCCTGAGCACTTCCCAGTGATATGATAGATTGCTCAACAAATATATTATTATTATTATTATTATTATTATTATTATTATTATTATTATCATCATCATCATCATCATCATCATCATCATCATCATCATCATCATCATCATCATCATCATCATCATCATATATTGGTGTTGTAAGACAGATATGGGCGATCACGATTCTCCAATCCAATCCTTCCTATCCTCTGGTCGTCTCAGAAAGTCCATGTTTGTCTCATCCGTGTAATCTTCAGTTCGTGTCCTGAGACTTGGGACATAGCCTGCCCGCTGTCTACCTCTGCTTCTGTTTTATTGTTATCAATTTTCCCAAACAAGACCTTTTTCTCATTCTTGCTAATTCTGTATATGTGAAGCGGTATTCTGTAGGGATAGACTGGTCTCTGAAAAGTGATTTTTGACTTTAAATTATAGGCGATTATGAAATTTGATTTATTTTAAAAAATAAATTATTTTATTCCCCACATTAAAGAGTAGGATTTTACCTCTTTTTTTCATAAATTCACGATCAACAACAAGTCTATCCCAACATAATACGATTTTGAGGCGTTGTGGCAGATATGGATTTTAACTGTCTATTGTTCTAAAGAAAGAGCGTCATATGTCTGGAAGATCCAATACTTCCTTGTTTGTCACTCTTCCTGTCAGAGATATTCTCATGATTCTTCTAAGAAACCAGATTAATTCACCAGTCTCCAACTCTCTATTTCCTTGTTGATATTCCAACACTCACGTGTTAAGGTTGAGTGAGTTAAGGCCTGAAATTTAAGTTTATGAATTAAGGAATATTTGATGTTAATAGTACTAGTGTAGAACCCGCAATATTTGCGGAGAAATGAAGGCTATTACAAACAGACACTCATCTATTTTAATTATTATACTACTGTATTGTTGACCTTGACACTGGTCGAGACCAAATTTTTGAGCCACCAACGATCAACACTGGTCCAGTAATAAAGTCTGTTGGAGTAGGCAAATGAATCTTCTAGCATTAGGGCGGCCAGATGGCCCTTAATTTCCAAAGTCAATTGACCTATCATTATGGTTACCATCATCATGCCCTAGCAGATTTCACAGTATAATCATTTGAGTTAATAGGCGTTAGAATTACCTTTGATTTCTAAAAGGTTCGCAAGTTTCCAGGATACCAATCCAGAAAAAATTGTTTTATAATTTTTAGATTTGCCAGTATTTCTGTGGTCGTTGGTGAAAATTAAACATTGGGTGTACGGAACCATTTTGACCTAAAACCCTTTTTATCTTTCAAAAGAATAAGGCTAGATTCAGTAATAGCATGTGCATAATATAATATTCTGCGTCCATTTCCTTATTAAACACTGCTCGTCAATCATACACTAGGATGGCATTCACTTGTAGTTGATAGGAACGCCTAAACAAAACTACCTGATCTTTTACAATACAACATCAACTTTATGTGCTTAAAGCGCTTTACAAAGGATTCTAAGCAAACGGCAACAAAGAATCACGAAGGACGAGACAAGAAGCTTGTAAGGCGATACGTATTTTTTTCTGCATCAGCGACAACGCTTTTACCATAGTGCGGTTATGTGGTCTTGTGGTATGACATTCGCTTTCGGATCGGAAGGTCCAGGGTTCGAGCCTCGCATAGTTGAGTCCTTGGAGAAGGCTCTTTGCTCACATTCTCTCACCTTACTTAGGTGTAAAATGTGTACCTGGCCGTTAAAAGCGTTGTCTGTGTCCGAAAAATTGTAATATCGCCAAACAAGCGTCATGTCCCGTCCTACATGTTAAATGTTGCTGTTGACCAGGTACCCCTTGTAAAGCGCTTTGAGCACATTTAGTGGATATTGCGCTATATAAAGCTCAATTTTGAATATATTTTAAACATTTTACCAGGTAAACGTATTATATCTGAGTATAATGAGAGAATGTGAGTAAAGACCCTTCTCAAAAGGACAACATCTGTGAGCCGCCCACAGCAGAATTGAACCAGGGCCAGAGGCTGGATGTCAAACCACAAGATCGCAATTCTGCACACAATAATACAAACATAATTTTCTATCTCTTATTTCTTGTAAATAATTTCACCTCAGTGGAGCACTAGAAGTGATAAATTAATTTAATTGTAAACACACAAGGACAGTTCAAACTGCATTTTGAATGAATGCATGAACGAATTAAGAGATGTATGAATGAAGGAATGAGTAAATTAACGAGTCATTGAATGAATGAATAGTTGAATGAATGAAGGAGTACTGAGACCAGTGATTACAGGATGAGATGATTATATCGACTGTCCGTCATGTGGCCATTGGCTCTTGTGAAAAGAGTGTGGCCTGCTTTAACGGATGTGGTAAGGGTGTGTGTGTGTGTGGGGGGGGGGGGGGGGGGGGGGGTGAAGAGTGGTAGTTGAAAGGGTGTCATTTTGTGTTTTGGTCTGGTATGGAGATGGACAACTCTGTAATCTCCTGGCAGCCTGATTGGTGCCTGTATTGATGGATTGATGGATAGATGGATTGGTTCACTTATGGATTGATGGATTGCCGGACTGATGGGTTGGACTGATTCATTGATGGATTGATGGATTGACGGTCTGATGGGTTAGACTGATTCATTGATGGATTGATGGATAAATGGCTTGATTGGCTGATGAATAGTGTTAAAGTTAGTTTGCAGTACAAACACAACCACTTTTTTTTTCTAGTGGTTTGCAATCATTTGAATGTGTATGTGTGTGCATGTATGTGTTTGCATGTGTGTGCGTATGTGTTTGTTTGTGTTTTCAGGGATGCGGTGAAGTTGTACGAACGTTGATGAAACAATGGATGTATTTTGTAGTTGAAAAGTGGGGAAAAAAAGGCTGCATCAATATAATTATTTTCGAGAAACACCATGCTCTCAGCATTTGGTGATTTTAAAAGTAAATATCTTGTTATGGTTTATTTACACAATGCGAGCCGTGCAGCCTGATAAGGGCTTATAATAATTTCGGACAAAGACAATAATGCTCTACTCCAGAGAGACCTCTGAACTTATCATCCACCTAAGATAGTACGAGGCCTCAACACGGTATTGTCTCATGGTGAAATAGATTATGGTTATTGAATTTATAGACAAGAATATTATAAAAGTAACAAATTAGGGAGAAGTCACTGGTGTAAGTAAAATGTGTATGAAACAGTGCCAGACAAAGCAACAAAGAAAAATATAAGAATAAAATCATCCCGAAAAATCAGCTTGCCTTGAATGGGAGTTTGGATGGGTATTTTTTTTCTTCTATAAAACTATATGTTAGTTGGGCATCCCAAATTTTAGATAGGATATAATTTGAAAATTATGTGGAACTCTCTTTGCCGAAAATTGTTGATGAAGTTGCGGGTAAAACAAATAATGATTATTGCATCGAAGATATAATTGACGTGATTCAATGCAAACCAAGCAATTTACAAGTTTTCTTCAGGTTATAAGTAGAACACAATGTAAAAACAAACTTGAGATTTTATATAAAGCAATACCTAACCGTGCTCAAAGTGCTTTACTAGAGGTCCCGAGCCAACAGCAACATTAAGAAAAAAGGACGAGACATGACGGCCGTTAGGCGATATCACAATTCATGTTCCCGACAGAGCAAAGCTGGCAAATAGCCAGGTACTGATTTACACCTGTACGGACTCAACTATCCGCCACTCAGAGCGGCACTCGAACACAGGACCTTCTAATCCGAAGGCGAGTGTCATACCATAAGACCTTTATAATTTAATTTTTTTAAATTCTGAAAACTCGAATTTGTGCATAGTTCGATCCTTCCTTGAGGAAAGAATGTGACGCATTGTGAAACGCACAGAGTGTGGTGAGGCTGTAGAAATGCGCTGCATAAATGTGCATCTCTCCACGGAATTATCAATGGAGGTTGAGACCAATTTTAATGTCTCCTTGTAAACCTGGAACACTTATTAAGACACCACCGCATTTGCTATCGTTTATAAGGTTTATTTGTTTTTCCCTAACCCCAACTCCGTTCCAAACAGGTGTGATCCCTGCCAGATACGGTATTGAAAGTCACCTTATGTCTCGTTCTCATCTTTTCCACGAGCCTGGATTCTCGGAAGGAGAGAGCATCTTACAGGTAATGTCACAACTTTGATATAGTTCTTTTTTTGTTGTTGTTGTATCTCTCTGTCTCTCTCTCTCTCTCTCCCTCTCTCTCTCTCTTTTCTCTTCTCTTCTCTCTTCTCTCTCTCTCTCTCTCTCTCTCTCTCTCTCTCTCTCTCTCTAGTAGTTTTTTCTTTGATTTAATTTACTGCTCTTGTAGGTTAAGACGAGGCCAAAATGAACGCTGTCAATAGAGAGATCAAAATTTAGTCTATCAAATCGCCAGAATCTCTGCGCATAAAACAAAAAATATTTAGATATTATTTTGAGAATGTTATAGAAGATCTATGCATTCTTTCCTTTGAAATTTTAGATGTTTACATTTTGCCACTCACAACATCGCGTCGCTATTTGGAGCATATTCTGAATACTGAATACCAAACGCAAGAACGCAAAAATCCTATAATATTCATGCTGAAAAATGTTTAGATATTTATTTTCGCTCTTTTTCACCACGTTGTGCTATAGAATAAGATAGTTAGCTTCTTAGAACTATTGGTGACCCACCGACTAAAAGCAGATTATGTCGTGGTAAAGCGGTTCCTGATAATTGGATCTATAATCTACAATATGAGTTAAATTTACACGCTTTTTGGAGGATTAATATTAATAGTTTCTTAATCTCTGTTGATGACACGATTTGTTAAGAGAAACGTTATGGTTATTGGACAGGAAAGACCTAAATAAATACTTGAATCCTTGAATCCTTAATCTCTCAAAGGCCAGGGTTTAGCATGTGTGGTCGGTTTAGTTTGAAATTAACTTTTCTTTTTTGGCATCTACTCTGATATAATAGGAGTTTGGGACCTGGGTCATATTGGTATGGAATTCATACACAGCATATTGCGTGCAAGAAGCATTGGATGTGTCAACGGGATGAAAATAGATTGTCCCATGGGCCCGATCCTATTACATTGACGCAATGAGAAACTTGGAATAGAACAATAAAAGGGCAGAGGACTAGAATAAATTTTGACACTTGTCGCATAACAGTTAATAAGTCGGTGGCGAAATACAATTTTTTTTTCCTTATGGGTTAGTTGTTTAAGCCAAACATTTAATTGAACATAATATTTTAGCTCGTGCAAACTCCCTTGCTGTCTACACAGTGAACTGGAGAAGTTTTGTGATTTTTCTCAACTCATCTTCAGACACGTACGGTATTTTGATATTAAAGGTGGTATCGAATTTTCCCGGTAGCCGGTTATGGCAGCAAACTTTAATGTTTTCAGCAAGACAACAGTAACTGCAATTTGACTTTGAGCTTTAATTTTACCTTTATGACTGGCAAAAATTATTTGCTATAAAGACAATGGGGAAAATTGTTGATTGAAGAAAAAATCAAGGCCTAGAGGGAAAGAATTGAAGAAGTTTTATTTTAAAATCCATCCTGTTATTACATTTAAATCCAATTAAACGC
>NC_088362.1:65128739-65133739 GCF_034508935.2 Berghia stephanieae
AATGCTACGCGGGCTTTGATGAACCCAAGTCTTATTCAAACAGTGCCCTTTTGGAGACCCCAAAAAAACCGGCTTGATATGGCGCCAGGTTCTAGTAAATCATAACCTCGTGTGAAAATGATGACAAATCTTAGTCGTAAAACTGAAAAAATACGCCTCAAAGATGAAACTCAACACCTGCATGTTTTCTGTAGTGTGCTACGAAAGATTCGTAAAAGGAATTTTTGTCTCCAATTGCAAAACTACATAAAATGTGTTAAATGAAAAGTCTTGTTTGGTCCATAATAAAATTATAATTACGATAGTTTCGCTTTGGCCAGGGTATATTATATTCATGACTTTGAATTCATATTAAATCATGTACTTACATTTCAAAAATAATCTAAACCGGATTCAAAATTCGAGTAGGAAAATCTGCGACACCCTTGAAATAATTTTGTTTGTATGTGTTTTTATTTGCGTGCGTTATCCAGTCAGACATTATCCACCAATCAGTGATGGAACTCATCCACTCCGAAGACAGAGAGGAATTCAAGAGGCAACTGTCCTGGAACTCCCTACTCCCACCAGAGAAAGCTGGCATGTCTGTACACGAAGCTCTCATGACAGGTACGTGAACACATTCACACGTTTAATTTGAACATAACATAATGAAATTGTTGCTGTTTGAAGCTCAATGATATAAATAACAATAAGAAATTAAATGGAATCTTTAATTTAATCAACGAAGACAGATAATAGGGACGTTTTGAGTTTTCTCTTTTTATCAACAAAACACGATGAATGAAACACTAAAGATGAATGAGTGATGTGCTTGTTTAATACTACATGTTCACTGTTGCCTCGAATAAAAAGTAGTCCACCAGAGAGCCAATGGAGACGGAATTTACCCTGGTTTATATGGCGTAAAACGGTCAATAGCAATTGCTTGTGACCATAGGACGTTAGCTTATCACAAAATTATTTCCGACAGATCTAAAAACCTAGCTACCCAATCAATGATGGTTGGACATAGATGTCAGAAAAAGCTCTCGACTTCATCCGGGCTCGATCTCGGTACTTAGCGCGTGAAACAATTGCTTTACAATCTGAGCTACTGGGAGCCCTCTTTTTTTTGGCTTGAAACGCCGTGTATATATCCCTTTGAGTAGTGGATCTTTCTTATTATAAAGCTCACGTTTTTATCTGATCTCAGTGAAACAATCCCGGATATTATCTTACGCTCATATTCACCTGTCCGACCACTCGGCAAACCAACTGTTCCTTTACCCTACTGTATTAAATATATATTGTAATCTACTTTATTTCAGAAAATCTCCAACATCTCCATCGTTCTTTCACAGTACGGTTTCGATGTCTCCTTGACAACACTTCCGGTTTCATCGTAAGTACCTTACCTAACTGACATCAATCACCTTTCTATTACAATTTGTGGCCATAACTTTCGAAAATACTTGCCGACAGCCAATATATTATTTATTGTTGGCCCTCCATATATAGAACACAGTTCACTATTATTTATGACTCGGTTTATCTAAATAGGCATTGCGTCGCACAACTCAAGAGAGACATTTTGTTCGTCATTGTGCCAAAAAATCCTTGAATTAACATAACGATTTTTGACCAATCAAAACACTGGTTTTGTGACACACCCCAAGCCACTCGGACAAACGTAGATGTCTTTCTTTTCAAACAATAGAATGAAGAAAGCTGACATTGCTCTGATCTTTGTTATTGTTGACTGCCAGCTGTGTGGTTTGCTCTCACTAAATTCTCTCAATCAAACTATAGATGCGATTGATCAATTCGGTTGAACAGGTGGGTGTTTTACTTAAACGGATATCATCGATATTAATATCTGTGTATTTTGCTCAGTTTAGCAATCAATGCTGAATAATGCCTGATCGGACTGTACGAATCAGTTTAATGATCGTGGTTATTTTTACGAATGCAACGATGTGGGTTTTTTTGTTGGCTAGGAGAGGGTTAAAAATACAACTCAATCTCATCAACAGAAACATTTATTCTAAGTCAAAATTTATATGTCTGGATTAAATTTCAGTTCTTTGCTTCAAATTCACCACGACTTAAAACGCGTTTAAAGACGACTGGTCATATTTTTTTTATGTTCTGCCTGGAATCGTTTTAACTTAATTCTCATTGCGATCTTACCAACTGTCGTACTCAGGAAAATCTCGTATTTAAAAATTTGGATAGAAAACTCGTCCTTCAAACACCTTTCGATTCAAATGACCTCATCTTGGCAAAAACTCTCAAACCTGGAACTTCGCGAAGTAACAGGTTTGAGAGTTTTTGCCAAGATGAAGGTCATTTTAATCGATCGGTATTTGAAGAACGAGCTTTCTTGACAAATTTTTAAATAAGATTTTTTGCCAGAGAACGGCAGTCAATTGGTAAAAGAGTTTATATTCCTTTATTCAGTAAGAGACATGAGGCTAATGGCTATTTCTGTAGCGTTAAACTGACATTGAGGATTTTGTGCTACTCTTTGGTTGGTCCTATAACCTTTCGCAAATTTGATTTCTGCCAGAACGAACAGATCCAGCTAACCAACCAAGTATTGGTGTGGTGTGGTGTTAAATGTTACGAAACGGACCTTTTGGTATAGCCTCAAATCAAAAGATGTTCAATGATCATACGCAATTTGAAATTATTAACCCTTCTTTAGGTCTAGAGTTTTGCCATGCAAGTTTGAGAATTGAATTGAAATAGTTTAAAAACAAATATCACCGAAGAATTTTAGGAGTATAGTGGCCCAACAAATTTAGAAATGAAACTGAGAGAAAGGACTAGATATAAAGAGACACAGGGGGGAAATGACTGGGACATGCTTCCAGAATGAAGGGCGCCCCCCCCCCCCCCCAAAGAGGAGCCATCCGCTGGACAGCCGATGGCCTGAAGACAAAGAGGAAGGCCAAAAGAGACATAGAGACGATCCACAGATAAAGAGCTAAAAGAGGCTGACATAACATTGATTAACATCGACGTATATGCAACCGACCGATAACAGTGAAAGTCCGAAAAAAAAAGATATGGAAGGCTGTTGTAGATGTCTTGTAGGGCCCCTGGCTCAACGAGGACTAAGCACGTAAATAAAGTAGCAAAATCCTAAAATTAATAATTAAACATTCGAATAAATAGATATATAATGTTTTAAAGCTTCATGCACTGTGTGTCTAAATCTGTTTTCTATAGCTACAATTCATTGTTTCTCATTTCTCAGACCTTGGAGATCAATGGGTTTATCAGAGTTCTTCACGGCCAAAGTCAGAGGTCAGATGACCCCCAGCTTGCTCTCTTTGCGACCTGCTCCCCCTTTGGACCTCTCAGCCTTTTTGACATTCCGTCCAGAGAGATGACATTCAAAACCAAACACAAGATGGACTTCTCACCTGTCACAATGGACGCAAGGTAAAGGAATCATTGTCTGTTAGTGTTTAGATGGCGGGAGAGTAAAAAAGGTGAGAAACTGGGTGAGGTGCGGGGGTATTGATTTTAGGTAGTTAGACTGATTGATTAATTGATTGATTTGTTGTTGATTGATTAATTGATAGAAAAAGGAGAGAGAGAGAGAGAGAGAGAGAGAGAGAGAGAGAGAGAGAGGAAAGAATAAATGAAGGCGAATTAAAGAGACACGAGTAAAAGGGACAAGTGAGAACGGGAGAGAAAAATAAGGAAGGGAGAGAGAGAGAGAGAGAGAGAGAGAGAGAGAGAGAGAGAGAGAGAGAGAGAGAGAGAGAGAGCTCTCAACACAATACATTTAGATGAAGATGTAGCTTGCAAAAGAAATATCGATTCAAACGCGACTTTATTTTTTAAAAACAAGATTTTAATGAAGTTGTTCAAATGTGATTCAATTAAATATGATTGCCGACCAACAAATAATATGTAAATTTTAGGAAATGTATCTCTCGATAATTAGTTTGGTTTCCGGGAACTGATTGCATATTGATTGGGCAAAGTTCTCATCGATTTGGGGTTTGGTTCTAACCGACGTGCACGTATTTTCAGGCCTGATAGCCGAACGCATTTATGGGATTGATTTACCATTCTGTCGTACTCTGGAAAAACCAATAATTTAAAATTTGGCCAGAAAGCTCGTCCCTCAAATATCGATCGATTTAAATGACCCTCATCTTGGCTAAATATTCTCAAACCTGGGACTTCGCGAAGTCAATGGCAAGGTACTCATTTTACACACGAGAACTGTAAGATGATGTGAGTAAAGACCCTTTTCAAAAGATTAAACTATGCGCCGCTAAGAGCGGGACTTGAACCTAGGACCTTCTGATCTGAAGGCTAGTGTCATACCACAAAACCACATAGCCGCACATGTTATTTCTAAACAAGACAAAATTGAAATCTCATATTTATTTGTATCAATGTTCAAAAGACAAGATCATTGTTTTTAACAACACTTTCATCCAGATATGATACCGTTAATTTTGAGACCAATGGTCACATTTTACCAAGAGAGCAGTAACAGCGTTGCAACTCATGCTTCAATGACCTTGGAGTTTTAGCTCTGTTATTTTTGCTTACCTAGTTAAAACGGAAAGAGGTCCCAGTTTTGAGAGTTTTTGCGAAGATGAGGATAATTTTAATCGATCGATTTTGAAGGACGAGTTATCTGGCCAAATTTTTAAAAACGTTTTCTTTCCAGAGTAAGGTAGTTAACTGGTTTAAGCACCTCTTGTGTGAATGAAACAGTGCGAATTAGGAAGTCCATCTTACTTAGCAAATCCTACAGCATAAAGGGTTAACTCTCTCCTTACAGGTCAATTTCAGTATTTTCCCCAAAATGGCAGGCTTACCCAGCAGAAAAATAGATTTTTAAAACTCAAACAAGCTCGCTACAAAACAACTTTATGTTCTTATTAATTAAACAAAAATCATTCTTCAAATTTTGTGATGTACAAAATAAATCTGAATAAGAAAAATGTATATTGTGCCGTAACAAATGTGACAATTTTGCTGTA
>NC_088362.1:65143739-65151239 GCF_034508935.2 Berghia stephanieae
TTTTAAAACTCTCAGCTTTAAGTGTTTCCGACAAGTTTCTGGTCATCTCAACCTATAGATAATTGAAATAAATGTTTTATGACCTAAATAAAAAAAGATATTCTCTTGATGTAAGGCAGGGTAGATGGCTAAATCAGCAAATTAATATTATTTTTTAGAAGCAGACAACTGCTTTTATAATCGCGTTAATCTTTGAAAGAAAAGACACATCCTATATAAATATTTTTTGTTGCAAAAGACAGTTACAACAGGGAATAGAGCCTCGAGCCCTCAGTACCAACGTGTATTAAAAGATAATTTAAACGTATTGGTGATGCCAACTACTAGGAACGATTATGATACAAATAAAGACTATTAAGGATTTAAATAGCTGGCTGTATGAGGATAAGGAACGTAAACTTATACAAAATAAACACAACTTTGATAAACTAATAGCCCGAGATCATGTGATCCAAAGCATTAAAGTGTTACTTCATTTCGGTAAAGTAAATGAAAAAAACAAAGGTCAACAACAACATAACAACTAAATTTATATGAAACTAGGATCAAATTCGCATGCATTTTTAAAAAAAGAAGTATTGTTTCTCAAGCTTCAACACTCTTAAAATTCTAATTTTGATAATTCTAGCTCGGATTTCCGGGTGTGGATCAGATGAACCAATATAGCACTACATTAGGGGGATAGGTCACTAGAATTGAATTTTTTAGGGTTAATTCCTTCTTCAGAAAACAACAAAGACAATTATGACTTACCTTATCAATCCGTCGTTGTGTTGAAGTTAATCATATGTTGCAAAGTGAATTTTAACCAATTAAGTGCCACATTTAGGAGGGGAAAAAACTCGTATTGAAAAAATTGACAAGAAACTCGTCCTTCAAACAACGGTCGATTTAAATGACCCTCATTTTGGCAAAAAAATTCAAACCTGGGACTTCACGATGTTCTAGATTTGAGAGTTTTTGCCAAGATGAGGTTCATTTACATCGGACGTTCTTTGAAGTACGAGTTTTCTGGACACATTTTTAAATAAGAGTTCTTACAAAGTATGGTAATTAACTGGTTAAGTTGAATTGCTAAAAAATATTGTTTGGCTCACCTCAATTTAACGGACTGTGTTTATTGAGGTCAATAAAAGCATAGAAATTAACACGAATTTCAAAAATGTACTGTATAAGGACTTTCTGTTTTCTGGACTATCTCAAAACTGAAGGCAATGCGACACACTATTAAAAACATTAATATTCATTATACAGAAAGCGTGGAAATAGAAGGCAGAGGACTATTAACGTCATGCCAAAAAGACACTTCTTTTCCTACTTTTTTGCTCTTTTAACTTTTTAAAAAAATTGTTGACTGGAGAAAGGATTGAGCCCAAAATGTTTGTTTTCCCGTATTTTGTTCTTATTGTTTAAGTTTTGATAATCAGAATGCTGAAAAGTAACGCGTACTGTCCATTTAACAAGTTAATGGCCATAATTTAGAAGAAAAAAACATGTATTAAAAACATTTGGCCTCCTCCTCCTCCTCTTAGTTCAAATAACGACTAATTCAAAGTATCCTCATCTTGGCAAAATCTCTCGCTCGCGAGGTCCCAGATTTGAGAGTTGTTGGTAATTTAAATCGATCGATATTTGAAGGACGAATTGTCTGGCCAAATGTTTTGAATAATCGTGTTTCCAAAGTACTGCAGTTAACTGATTTTTTTTAAAGAGGGGGGGGGGGGATAGAGTTCGTATTCACGAGGACTATGGCTCTCAGGGACTGTTAAGAGGACTGGAATAGATCTTGAACATGAGTTTATTCATTATCTATTAAGATTCGTTGTAATATTTTTCATTAAACTGTTGTCAACTTTCAATCACTATGTACTTATTGCTTTCACTTCAAATACCATCATCATCATAATCGTAATCCTCACCATCATCATCATCATCATCATCATCATCATCATCATCATCATCATCATCATCAACACAATCAAAGTCATCATCATCGTCGTGGTCGTCGCCATCATCATCATTATCTTATCATCATCATCATCATCATCATCATCATCATCATCATCATCATCATCATCATTATCATCATCATCAAAATCATCATCATCGTCACCATCACACAATTCAGTATCACTGCAGTCATAATCTATATTAAATGTTATCTTCCATTGCCAGTCCGAATGTCTTAAACGATAACTATTGTGCTATCTAGAGTATATAAGAGAATGGAGAATATAGAATATTTAAATATTGTTTAAAAAGAATAAAAACATGAAAACACGAGGATACAAAAATAAATATCAATAAATAAAATGTGAAATTTTACTTTGTCGTTTTTATTTTTTTAATAAGTAATGAGGATAATGGAATCTGTCAACATGACACTCCTCCTCCTCCTCCTCCTCCTCCTCCTCCTCCTCCTCCTCCTCCTCCTCCTCCTTCTTCTTCTTCTTCTTCTTCTTCTTCTTCTTCTTCTTCTTCTTCTTTTTCTTCTACTTCTACTACTAATTATATTAATACTACTACTACTACTACTACTACTACTACTACTACTACTACTACTACTACTACTACTACTACTACTACTACTACTACCACTACTACTACTACTACTATTACTACTACTACTACCACTACTACAACAACTACTACTACTACTACTATTACTACTACTACTACTACTATTATTATTATTATTATTACTACTACTACTACTACTCGAGTAGTAGTAGTAGTAGTAGTAGTAGTAGTGGTAGTAGTAGTAGTAGTAGTAGTAGTAGTAGTAGTAGTAGTAGTAGTAGCAATAGTAGAAGTAGTAGTAGTAGTAGTAGTAGTAGTAGTAGTAGTAGTAGTAGTAGTAGTAGTAGCAGCAGTAGTTGTAGTTGTTCGAATTCCCGCTGCGATGTGCCCTAGCTGAGTTTGCGACGTTGCACTGCGTCTGACGCCTGGGTTATTCCAGTCTTCCTTCAAAATAGACCCAAAAAATAAATTCCCCTACCAGGATGCACCAGGATTCCCCCCGTCTCTCAATCCATTTCAAACATATATTTCTTGGTCCACCGTTTAATAATGGCAAAGTACTTGCTTTGCTTATTATATCTTAAAACAGCAATCCCCCTCCCCTTAAAACGTTGCCTTTACATTATAACAAATTGAGCTTTTATTTCATTTTTTAATTGCGTTTTTATATAGCGCAATATCCACTAAACGCCCTTAAAGCACTTGACAAGAGCTCCCTGCCCAACAGCAACACTTAACACTTAGGACGGGACATGGACGCCTGTTTGGCTGTATTACAATTTTTTTCGGACTGAGACAACGCTATTAAAGGCCAGGTACTCATTTTGCACCTGAGTACGGTGAGAGAATGTGAGTAAAGAGCCTTTTCTAAGGACTCAACTATGCGCCGAGCGAGGCTCGAACCCAGGACCTTCCGATCCGAAAGCGAGTGTCATACCACAAGACCACATAGCCTCATATAGCTAACAAATACCATCTTCAACGTTCATTCACTGGCCTTCCATTTTCTGAGAGCTTTAGAATTTAATTTATCATGGTGGACAAGAGAAAGTATGTAGGAAGACGCAAGCAGCCATTCAGGGACCTCGTAATAACAAAACAAAAATAATTGAGATTTATATACCGCAATATCCACTAAATGTGCTCAAAGCGCTTTACAAGGGGTCCCTGGTCAACAGCAATATTTAACATGCAGGACGGGACATGACGCTTGTTAGGCGATATTACAATTTTTCGGACAAAGACAACGCTGTTTAAAGGCCAGGTACTCATTTTACACCTGAGTACGGTGAGAGAATGTGAGTAAAGATCCTTTTCCAAGGACTCAACTATGCGAAGCGCGAGGCTCGAACCCAGGACCTTCCGATCCGAAAGCGAGTGTCATACCACTAGACCACATAGCCGCACAATCATAATTCATATTATAGACATGAAATACATCATGAAAAGAAGGTGAAGATGGAAAGACATGTTTTGAGAAAGAAGGCGGGATACATCAGAAAAACTGCTTAACACTGGAGACCAGAAGACAGAAGGCCCCGGGCAATTTGGAGGATAACAGTGGAGGGGGAGCTCCCTGAAGATGACGAGCACGGCCAAAGGTATATGGAGGTACTTCGTTGCTGCCCTACATGGCAACAGCCATCATGAGCAGTAGATAAATAATTTAAAAAATCACATTTCCGTGTCCGACATATCGGAAATATAAAGACATTTGCCTAAAGTTCACAGTATCATTACCCAGGATTTGAACTCAGATGCTTCGAGTTAAAATGAAAACAAGTTGAAAGCATACCATAACAATCTTTTGTAACCTCTATTCCTCCCCCTCCCTCTCATCCTCCCTACCTCTTCCTCCACCTCCTCCATCCACCTCTCCTTATTCCCAGCAATGCGTTTGAAAAGCTGGGGTCCCAGCCCGATAATTAACCAGTAATAACTTGGTGACAACTATCCATTCGGGCAATTCCCGAGTCTTCTTGCTTCTCTTGTCTCTCGATTTCTGTCGTCTACCGACAAAAACCTTTTTTTTTTTCATTTTGATTGGAAATATTATACTTAAAATATCCATGATCACTCACAACTTTTCAGAAATTCTTAAACCCGAGAGTTCCTGGAGTATAAAGGGAACTTCGAAATCTAATATTAGTTGACAAGTTGGAAGTCGATAAATCATCATGTTTAATGTATAGAAAGATATTCTGACCAAAATGAAAAAAAAAAACATAAATGGCGTTCTGTCAGTATACGCGTATTTGGCATTAAGAACCCATCTGATTTGAATATCTGCCACCAGAACCAACTAACGCTCTCTGGGGTGGCGATTGGACACCTCTTTACATTACGTGAAAATTTCACGCATCTTGTCACGAAAAATATGGCGACTTTAACTCAGAACTGTTTACGACTGCGTATACAAGGGATTGACTTAGTGACTGTATGAAAGACGTATCTTACATAATCATTATATATTGTGATATATAATAATGTTATTTTATTTCTTAATTAATAAATCCCCAGCTTTTCCATATACTTTCATCGTTTTTTTTTAAATAATAAGACTCCCCTCCCCCCTCCTTTTTTTCATAATACAAACAAATTATAATGAGCAAAAACCCTGAAAGAAAAGTTTTACTCGGTTAACTTTCCTGCTCTGGAAAATTTACGAATGAAAAAATATGGCCAGTAAACTCGTCCTTCAAATATCGATCGATTTAAATGACCTCATATTGGTAAAAACTATTAAACCTGAGACCTTGCACCTCACAAGATCCCAGGTTTGAGAGTTTTTGCCAAGATGAGGGTCATTTAAATTGATCAATATTTGAAGGACGATTTTTCCTGGCCAAATTTTTAAATACGTGTCCTTTCAGAGTAGGAAGGTTAACTGGTTTAACAAAATATTGCTTCAAATTACATTTTGCAATTGAAATATAGCATCGCCTATGAAAACAGACCATGTCCATATGACGAACGTTGCGGAACAGGAATATAACACTTTGACCATTAATTTTTTTCTTATTTTATTTTAATAGAAATCTAAAACAAGAATCATAAATCAGAAATAATTTCGTTCTGCGCACTATGGGAAATGTTTTATTCTTTCTTTAAAATATCAAATTTATCAAGAACTAAAAACGTATAACTTGAGGTTCATAACTAATGCATTTAATGGAGTCTCGTCTCTGAAGCTTTCGTAACAAGATTTATTATTTTTTTCTGTCTGTTTGTTAATTTATTTCGAATTTTACATCAAGACGAATTAACATTAATGTCTAAGTCTAGAGATATGAAATGTGAAATTACGACCTCCGACAGTGTGAATTCTAAATAACTTAGCTTTTGAATTTCCGACTTTTTCACCCACCCTTATCCTGGTCTGCCTGCCTGACCCATCAGCCCCCCCCCCCCCCCCCCTCCCTCCAATCAGACTTTCTTCCTTCTCCATTTGCCATCAATAGATTCTCCCTAACGCAATGACAGAAAACCATTTTCCTAACACGCACCATAGCGTGATGTCTCTTCCACACCAACACTTTCACCATCTTTAACGATTTCCCACCCCAAGTCCATTGCAACAATCACCTATCTTCAACGTCAGAAATATCATAAAAGTTCCTGAAAGTACCCTTGTTCCTGCTTTTTAAGACAACAATTTAATAATGCACAGGCTGCCTCTTCGTTTAAGCTTATTATTTCTCGATAAAGTATTGGAATGGCAACAATAAGAACATTGCAGTTCTTAAGGAAAATCCTAAATAATTTCAAGACATTTTATAGAGAAAATTGAATTGACATTGCTAGTTGAATTGATTGAGAAAGTAAAAGCGTTTTTCCTCATACACTGTCATTATATATAACCAATCGCTTCAAAACAATAATACTTTGTCTAAGTAAAGCAGATATCAAAAAGTGACCTTATAGTTAAACTGACCAGTAATATAAAATTCACAAAGTCCCAGGTCTGAGAGTTTTTGCCAAAAGAGGGTCATTTAAATCGATATATATATATATATATAATGAAGGACGGGTTTTCTGGCTAAATTTTTAAATACGTGTTTTTTTCCAGAGTTCGACAGCTACTTGGTTAAACATGAAAACTTTACCCAGGTCTCGTATTGTTTACTATAAAGTCAATTGCTATCACCTTAAACCGTCCCAATATAAAGGGATTTGAAGAGTTTTGAAGGGATGGGTTACAAAGTCCCTTGTCAACAGCAACCTTCCCGGTATTAATATTGTTTGTTTGTTTGTTTGTTTTTAAGGGTTTTACGGCGCTTGCAACACATCTAGTTCATATCAGCGCCAGTAAAAAGGAAGAAAATGGGATAGTAAAAAGTAAGACAAAGGGGAAATGGTTCAAATAGGACACAGATGTAGATTACACTATCAAAGTACTTAGTTTGAGATCACCTAAAAGTCTCATTCAGCACAGGTCCCCACTAAGAGGAATACACTCAAATGGTTACAAATCATATAGCCTATATAATACGCAAACAAAACACGATACAGTGCATAACAAAAAGATTATTTATAAGGCCGGAAAAAAAGTATCATCTCCCAAAACTAACTATACATTTGACTGTTTCCCTCTCAGTCAGGGTATCGGGCAGGGCCAACACAAACACAGAAAACACGTTGGAAAACAGAAAAAGGGGATAGAAGACACAGTAAGTACCTCACTGCTTATTGTGAGAAGTCAGGAACCCTACCCAGGGTGATTAAAAATATTTGTTTCGAATTCAAGATCAATGACTAACTGAAACTGCCCGAAATTAGAAGACTTTATTTCACACTAATTTGGTCATAACTTTACTTCCCTTCAATTGTTTAATGGGTCGTGTGAATAATCTAACCAAAAAAAAAAAAAAAAACAACAAAAAAAAAAAACAACAAGTTTCTTTATCATGTGATTGAAGAAAAATCCATTTTGTCTTGTATAAAGTGCATGATTCAAGTAAATATTAGGCCCCCTAAAGC
>NC_088362.1:65153739-65181239 GCF_034508935.2 Berghia stephanieae
GCCACTTCGCCCCTGGATATATATATATATATATATATATATATATATATATATATATATATTATATATATATATATATATTATATTATATATATATATATATATATATATATATATTATATATATATATATATCCTTTCTTTAAAAAATATAGCCTTGTGGAGAACATTGTGCTTATTTGGGTCAATAAAAAAAAATGATACGTCGTACAACTCTACTGAAAGATTTGAAAATTAGAAATGTACTTTTTACAGATAGATAAACAGATAACTTGATTTCCTTTTATAATTTAAAGTCATTTTGAAAGTTCATTGAGTCAAACAGATATCATAAAATACGTACCGACGACACTCACACTCTTAAAAACAGCCAATCTGGACACTGTAAAAAGTTGTCAGTTTGGCGTTTTTACGCAAATCGTTGCATTCGAAATAATGTATTCACTTAATTACTTTACGGAATTCAGATCTACACTAAGTTTTCAACAGTTTTCATCTATTTATGACATAAAGTATTATTATTGCCCCTATGATGCTTTCATTGTGATGGTTTCGGGTGGATAATACCCAGGTTTAATTTCTTTGGTAATAAATTAAAAAATAATAATAATAATCTAAAAAATCGAAATTTAAAACCAGAAAATAGAAGTTGCATTGAAGGTAAAATATAAGGTTTTAGAAAGACCTTATTAAATGTTATGAACAGTCAGGTGGCTGCGTAGCGCAGTGGGTAAGCTGTCAGACTCTAACCTTGAAAGTACTGGGTTCATTCCCATTGTGGACATTTTTTATAAAAAGTTTACTTTATTGAGAAAGACATAATTTTGTTGTTATAGTTGCTGGACATATATTTAAAACCTTAAATTGATCTATTATTATTATTATTATTATTATTATTGTTATTATTATCATTATTATTATTATTATTATTATTATTATTATTATTATTATTATTATTATTATTATTATTATTATTATTATTATCATTATTATTTTATTATTATTATTATTATTATTATTATTATTATCATTATTATTATATTTTTTCAAAACGACATCGGTACCATTCAATGTGTTATCGTCGTGCATTTATAAGTAAACGTCGATTGTTATCATTTTATAATATTTTATCATTATCATCAGTTTATTCGTTTACCGCGTCTTTGTCATTTTATTGGGTTTTTTCTTCTTCTTCTTTTGTTGTTTTTGTTATTGTTTTTCAAAAACTTTCTGTCCCATCATTGTTTATGTCTATTTACCTTATCTACGCCATTCACACTACACATCTCTCATTCGTCCTTAGTGTCTTATTCGTCGTGTTTTGTTGATAAAGGGGAAATCAGAAACGCCCACAATATGTCTTCGTCTATTAAATTGAGGCTTACAATTCAACACTTATCGTTATTTTTTCCTCTGAGCGTCAAGCAGCAATATTTTCATTAATCAACCAGCACCACCAACGGAGGTGCATAAAAACGGTGCGTTTTTGTACACCTCCAGTGGAGGTGCATAAAAACGGTGCGTTTCTGTACACCTCCAACGGAGGTCCATTAAAACTCCCCCAAACATGATCACCAGAGTACTGTAATGTAAGGTAAGTTCTCGATCCCAGGATCCTCTTTCAACTCTGCTCACGTCTGCTACTTCAGGTTTATTTTAGCAGTTGATTTTCTTACCACAACCTGTTTTCACACACGGACAACTGTATGTTGCTGTGTCACGGGTCAGAGGCTATAGTGGCTTACACTTAATGTAGGCCACATATATATATATATATATATATATATATATATATATATATATATATATATATATGACTTACTGACTGACTTAACGCTCCCTAATCATCCGATCGGGACGCCTCGGCTGCTTTCTAATCATCTGTGTAAATTACTTCCACAGTTCAATCTTTTGCTTTGGATGCTAATTTCATAAGGTCTTCCTTTGATTTTAATTCTTTGTTCTTTTGAAAGCGTTATATGTCAAGACAGTGTGAATTGACGTTGGTGGTCTACCTTTATATTTCTTAAATCCAGATGGGCTGAAAAAGTATTCATGGCTTTATTAGCTGGTATATTTTCATCTCTTTTGAGTTTAATACCCAAAAGCTGCCATCTTGCCTCCAGGATTTGAATGGATAAGGGTCTTTCATTTCATTTTTAATACAGTGTCGTATTGCTTATTTTCGTGAGGTATTGTATATTCAAGGGTTTTAGTGTTTATTTCTATGTTATATATTCTAATCAATATATTATATAATAATTTATTTAGTGAAACAGTCGTTAAACTTTTTCTTCTTTCGACGTCTGTCATGTCTCCTATTAATGATCCTACTTTTTAAATAATAATAATAATGAAAATAATAATAAAATAATAATAATAATAATAATAATAATAATATAATAATAATAATAATAATAATAATAATGATAATGATAATAATGATAATAATAATGATACATGTATAATAAAAATAATAATAATAATAATAATAATAATAATAATATAATAATAATAATAATAATAATAATATATTATTATATTATTATTATTATTATTATTATTATTATTATTATTATTATTATTATAATATATAATAATAATAATAATAATAATAATAATAATATAATAATAATAATAATAATAATAATAATAAAATAATGATAATGATAATAAATAACAATAATAATAATAATAATAATAATAATAATAAGAAGAAGAAGAAGAAGAAGAAGAAGAAGAAGAAGAAGAAGAAGAAGAAGAAGAAGAAGAAGAAGAAGAAGAAGAAGAAGAAGAAGAAGAAGAAGAAGAAGAAGAAGAAGAAGAAGAAGAAGAAGAAGAAGAAGAAGGATAATAATAAGAATAAGAAGAAGAAGAATAAGAATAATAATAATGATAAAATTCTTTAACTCCGTGTTTCCAATTTCGTTCCCAAAGACAAGCGCAGGTGCATTGGGAATTTGTTGACAATTTCAAACGCACGTAGGTTGACATTCTCATATTAAACTCCTCAATAAAAAGTAGTCCTTCAGAGCCACCAGGCCCATGGTGCCGTATTTTAACCCGGTTTCTATAGAGTGAAACGGACAATAGCAATTGCTTGCTACCCTTTGGACAGGACGCTAATCTATCGTAAAGTACTTCCGCCAGATCTAACAGTACCAGCCAACCAATTACTACTGGGTGGACAGTGGGGGGAGGGGGGGGGGTGGTGTAAAATTATTTTTTTTAAATACACTTTTATATAACGCACTTAACGTGCTCAAAGCGCTTTTTATTTCCTAGCCAACAAAACACGTAACAGTAACATTCGGACGGGACATGACGCCTGTTACATTTCTCCACGACCGAGACAACGCAGTCATTTTACATATGAATGGAGTGGTACAATTTTAGTAAAGAGCATTTTCAAGAACTCAATCAGAGCTGGTCTCGAACCCTGGACCTTCCGATCCGAGGGCGAGTGTCATACCACAAGACCACATAGCCGCGCAATAGTCGTACAATACGGATCTAGAATTATTGTTTTCTCTAGGTATTTTGTCATACACAACACCAAGCACTCATGTTCTCAGACACTAGACTATTATATATATATATACATATATATACATATATATATATATATATATATATTTAATTATATATATATATAATATATATATATGAATGTGCGCTTGTGTGTGTGATTGTATGTTATATATATTATATATATATATATATATATATATATATATATATATATATATATATATATATATATATATATAATATATAATATATATATATATATGTGTGTGTGTGTGTGTGTGTGTGTGTGTGTGTGTGTGTGTGCTTATGTGTATGCAGATTGCGTGCAGTACTGCCATTTCAGACGATTGAGGAGACTTCATTGATTTTTCGGACTGGAGTCAGTTACTGTTTCCATTCGCGTCTTCCTCCATGGATAGGGTAGGGGCTGTAGATGTGGTGGTGGTTGTAAGGGTGTGATTGTTTTTGGGGTGGTGGTTCTGTCGATGATAATGATGGCTTTGTTAGGTGATGATGATGATGATGATGATAATAATAATAATAATAATAATAGTAATCAATAATAATAATAATAATAATAATAATAATAATAATAATAATAATAATAATAATAATAATAATAAGAAGAAGAAGAAGAAGAAGAAGAGAAGAAGAAGAAGAAGAAGAATAACAATGATAATGATAATAATAATAATAATAATAATAATAATAATAATAATAATAATAATAATAATAATAATAATAATAATAATAATAATAACAATAATAATCTTCTATTTTGCTGACAAAGAGAAAATCTGAAACGTCCATATTATTTGTGATTGCGAATTGAATTGTAACTTCTATCCTGTTTTTTTTTTAAACTGTATTTATCTATAAAGCCATATGATTAGGAAATATGAGTAAAGAAAATTTACATGGGACTCAAATAGACGTCTATGTGCCATTCACAGAGAGACTCGAACTTTGGACTGACGTGTCATACCAGAAAACCACAAAACAGCACTAATTATTATTGTTTGAATGTATGCAAATGAGATGATTTTGCGAGAAAATATCAAAGTGACAAATTAGGGTGCAGGCTTTGATTTGAGATAAAAATCAGAAAAAAAAAGAAGTCTATGAAGAATTTCTAGACAAAGCAGAAAGTTAAAATCCAAGATAAAAAACACACCAGAAAAAAAAGCAGTCTGCCTATTCCTGGGATCAATCTTCAGACCTTCTGATTACCGACCAGGCGCGTTACCATTATAACAAGTACAGAGTGGGAACGATTTGTGCTTAGATTCATCATGAGAGTACGCGTTTCCTCGCCTCTTTTATAATAAACAAACATTGGACACGATGGACAAAGACTAAGACAGTAGAGTCGCTCTATTTTTATTTTGAAAGTTTGCAAAGTGACACAGTCGGGAGGGCAGGCACTGGTGCAAGTTAATAATCTGAAACTCCTGCGGTTGAAATACCGAACTCGTTACCAAAGCGTGCTCTTTTTATTTTTGGTTGTTTTCTTTTTGTTTGTTTGTTTGTTTTTGTTTTGTTTTGTTTTTTTTTTGTTTGTTTGTTTTTTTGCTTTTTTTTTGTTTAGTTTTGTTTTTGTTTTTTTTTTTTTGTTTTGTTTTTTTTGAAGAGGGAAGGGGGTGGGGGGATTAGTTCTTTTTTTTCCTGTTGTATTTATCTAGTTTTTTCTTGATTTTTGATTTTTGTATTTATTTGTATCTTTGTCTTTTTTTCCTTTGCTTCAGTTTTATGGGATTAATTTGTTGCAAAGTATTGGCTTTTTTTTTGTTTGGTTTCCCGGCGTTGTTTGGTTTTCTTTTTTGGTTGTTTTTTGTTTTTTTTTTTTGTTTTTTGTTTTTGCTTTGTTTTGTTTTGTGTGTTTTTATTTGCTTTGTTTGGTTTTTTTTCTTTTTTGTTCTTGTTTCTTTAGTTTGCTCTTCTTCATTCGACTTTCCATTCCCAAGAGAAGATGGAATTTGATCAGCAATCTTAATATATTATTGAATCAAATTACGTCAGTCTTATTAAGTTGTTAATTTACCAGCTAATTCCAGAGTTTCTTCTTTTTTTTTTACGAAACCCGCCGAAACCGGCCAAAAGCAACCAAAGTTATGGGAAATGGTGGGGTGTGAATCGGGGACTCAGGGAAGTGTACACCAGTGGGGAGTGAACTTGGGACTATGGGAGGAGGATATCAGAGGGAAATGAAGCTGGGACTATGGGAGATGGATACCAGTGGGAATTGGACTATGGGAAGTGGGTACCAGAGCGGAATGAACCTGAGAGTATAGGAGGTGAGCACCAATGGGGAATGAACCTGGGACTACGGGAGGTAGATACAAGTGGAGAGTGAAAATGGGAATATGGGATTTGGACACCAGTGCGGAGTGAACACAGAAGAGGACTTCATTTATTCGAAACTACCGAAACCAACGGAAACTTCTGAAGTTATGGGAAGTGAGCAGCAGTGGGGAGTGAACCAGGGACTCGGGGAAGTGGACACCAGTGGGAGTGAACCTGAGGAGAATCTCAGTGGGAAATGAACCTCAGATGATGGCAGATGGATATCAGTGGGAATTGAAGCCGAACTATGGGCACCAGAGGGCAATGAACCTGGGACTACGTAAGGTAGATGCCAGTGGAGTGTTAAGCAGGGAATATAAGAGATAGGCACCAGTGGGGAGTGAATCCAGGAGAGCACTTATTTTTTTCCGAAATTTCCTAAAACCGTCCAAAGTTATGTGAAGTGGGCAGCAGTGGCGAGTGAGCCTGGGACAGTGGAAGGAGGATATCAGTAGGAAATGAACCTGGAATTTTGGGAGATGGATAATAGTGGGAATTGAAGCCAGGCTAAGGGAGGTGGGCACCAGAGGGGAATGAACCAGAGACTATAGGAGGTGGGCACGGATTGGGAATGAAACTGTGGTTACGAGACGCAGATAACAGTGGAGAGTGAAGCCAGGAATAAGGGTTTTGGACACCCAGAAGGGTACTGCATGTTTCCGAAACCTACTGAAACCTTCCAAAGTTATTTGAAGTGAATAGCAGTGGGGATTGAACCAGGGATTTGGGGAAGTGGACACCAGTGGGGAGCGAACCTGGGACTATGAGAGGATGTAAGCGGGAAATGGACCTGGGACATGGGAGAAGGATACCAGTGGGAATTGAAGCCGAGGGGAATGAACCTGAGACTGCGAGTTCGAATTCCAACACGCAAGAGAGTAAGAAATCTTTTATTCTACCCCTCAATCGATTTCGATTTCGTCATCTCTGTGTAAAAGACATTTTCAAAAATATTTAAATAATACTTCTTTTTTTTCAAAAATCTAATATTAATGAAATTCAACGTTTGATGATCTGACGTTACAAATTACTATTGTAAACTTGATATCATTACGCGTTACAATTTAGGGAGAGTGGTAGAATAATGCACTTTAATGCTATTTTTTTAATGCCGTGAGCGTTAATAATGAGATATCCGTTAAATGACAAAGCGTTTTACAAGTTATCCCAAGCGAACACCAACACTTAGTATGTAAGACGAGATATTATGGCGCTTGTAAAAAAAAAAAACAATATCATCCTATTATTGACATTGTTGGAACCAGGTACTTCTACACATGAATAAGGTGAGTAAAGCGCCTTTTCTATAGACTCAGCTTTGCTTCGTCAACAATGGGACGTAAAGTTCATGAGTTGAGTGTGGATCTAATTGCCCAGGAAACCGTATTCTAAAAGAAGAATGTGAGGTTGTTGGCGTCAAGTGCCATATTTGGTCTGGTGACAAAGTCAATCAAAGTTGAACATGATCACTGATGAGATGGGTAATAATGATCACAAATCTGTCCATTTTTCTATTTACTGTCTATCTATCCCAAACTTTAAAAATATGATATAATAACTCATTTCACACCGGATTACACTCACTTGACTTTTGCTTCCTTCTAGTCGGCTTTTATTGCACAACAATACAAAAGACAATGACACACAGCGTTTAGATGTTCTAGTCAAGGAACACCACGATTGAAATGATCACCAATAACTATGGAATATTCAGACTAAAATTGGTCTCTTGGTCCTCGTCGTCGTCGTCATTGTAATAATAATAATAATAATCATCATCATCATCATCATCATCATCAGCAGCAGCAGCAGCAGCAGCAGCAGCAGCAACAGCAGCAGCGGCGGCAGAAGCATCATCATCATCATCATCATCAATGTCATCATCATCAACAACAACATGATCATCATCATCATCATTATCTCATCATCATCATCTTCACCATCATCATCATTAACAACAACAACAACAACATCATCATCACTGGTCTTGCCATTGGCGTTCCCGGGTACAATAAAAATGGATTAGAAAGGGAAACCGATTGAGATAACAACAATAAGAGAAGGAAGAAAACAAGCAGGGAAATGGGTGAAAGGACTACAATTTGGTGCGTGCTTACATGCAAAGTTCCTATGACTCAACTTTCCCCTGACAGGTCCTGCCTGGACTGTACTGCCATACACTGACATAACGCCTTTTTACAAATGACCAGAAAACTTTTACTATATCGATCGTTTAAACTGACTCCAAATTGTCAAAGTTTCTTAAACCTGAGACTTTTAAAGAAAATGCGGGTTAAGATTTTTGACAGTTTTGGAGTCATTTTAGTGATTTGATATTTAATATGATGTAAATTAATTTCAGGCCACAATGGAATAATGCGATTTGCCAGAGTCAGGCCATGTTATATTATTCTCAATAGCATTTTAAACCTTGTACTTATTTTGACCACCTCTCCCCATACCCCAAGCCACCACCTTACTGCGTTTTATTCTATCTCCCCCCCCCCCCCCCCCTTCCCCATCGTCATCCGTCGCCCCCCCCCCCCCCTCACCCTCCACATCAATCATAGTTATTTATTTTTCACAGGTTTTTTTTGGTCTTCTCCGTACTTATGTATCTTTTTTCAAAATATAGATGTGTTGGTTTCTAGGCATTTTTGTATAGTATGTCTGAACTAAATCAATCAAATAGATTTCGCATGATTTTGCGTGGACTTTTGTTGTAGATTATGTTTTCCTCGGGGGGGGGGGGGGGGGGGGGGGGGGGTTTCATTTATTTATTTATTTTTGATTGTTTTTTTTTTACCTCTTTTTTTATTTTAAGGGCGAGTGCTGGAAGATTGGTGGGAGATTTGCGTAAAGACATTGTAGAAGGAAGGATTTTCATTTCGTGCGTTCGAAGAAGGTATAAGCACGAATAGGCTGAGAAAAATGTGATTGGAGGTTGTTTTGGGAGGGGGGGGGGGGTGCGTATTTTCTCTTGTGTGTGCGTGTATGTGTGTGTATATGTGCGTGTGTATGCGTGTGTATGTGTGTGTGTGTGTAGTAAATGGCTCCAAACATGCAAAGTAGTAGAGCTCGTTTAGACAAGTATAAGAATCATCTCGAATGAAAATCGTAGCAGTCATAGCACGGGTGATGAAGATGATGATGTTGTTGATGTTAGTTGTGATGGTGGTAGTGGTGTGACGGTTATTATGGGGGTGAAGGTTTTAGGGATGTAGAAATAGCAGTCGTGGAGTTAGATTCTGTGATTTTCAGGAATACGGTGGACAATGGTCTCCGTGATGTGAACTGTGTTGAGAATTGTAAAGGAATCTATCTCATCCCTGATTACCTTCATGCTCTCATACAAGAGTGGCAACGTGTACATTGAATGTAATTTTGTAACACCCGCGTATTTTCATTTTAAAAAAATACTGATGGAACTGTACTCCGATGAAATATTGACAGTGATTCTTTCTGTACCCGGAGAAAAGTTTGACCTTTTAAAATATGACATTGTTCAAATGGGATTTAGAGTTTAGATTCCGAGGACTTTGTGAAAATCAAGCCATTTTGATGACGATAAGGGACAATGAATTCAATTTCTCAAACTCGCTCATTTTTAACGGTAAACTGTTAACGTCTCTGCCGTACTCTAGAAAAACACATTTTTGAAAATTTCGCCAGAAAACTCGTCCTTCAAATATCGATCGATTTAAATTACCCTCATCTTAGCAAAAACTCTCAAACCTGGGACTTCGCGAAGTCCCAAGTTTGAGAGTTTTTGCCAAGTTGAGGGTCATTTAAATCGATCGATATAATTTGAAGGACGAATTTTCTGGCCAAATTTTTAAATATGTGTTTTTCCAGATGACGGCTGTGCTTAATAATCTGTGTGATCTCGGTCACTGATTCTAGCTAAGAATAACATTTTGGCTTCCGGTTGTGATAGAAATTCCGTTCGTATTTAACAGATTGGCTATAGTCCATACAGAAACGTGTATCTAACGTAGACTTTTAGTAAATTGTGACGTGATTGAAATTGATTTTCTCTTTGGCTGGCAAAAGCAACACGGAGTTTTATGTGTAAGAAGATGGGATTACAGTCCACTAGGAGAATTCGTATCTGCCCAAGAACAATGCATTTGGGAACAAACTTAGAAAGAAATGTGGTAAGTGTTTCTTGTCTATTTTATCCATTTTTTGAAAAGTGTCCTATAAATATATATATATATATATATATATATATATATATATATATATATATATATATATATATATATATACGTCGTTTGTTACAGATCTAATCAGGATATTGATTGATAACATTGAGTACAATAGTTAGTAGACTTAGCGCAACCTGTAGTCAACTATAAATCTGGAGGGGCTTTTCGGTTGGCATACATATTAAGTCATCTCATAGATAATATGAATTTGGGCGTAGGTTGCATATCGTTGTTTGATTGGGTTTATCGTTTTCTTTGGGTTGGCTTGGATTGGATTGTGTTGGCTGGAGTTTTGTGGGAATGCACGGGTTTGTGTGAGAGTTTGCCGGAAAAGTGAACGGTAATGCTGACGGTATCACCAACTTTTGATTGTACTATCAAATTATACATCTCATTAATCCCTTTGAGCAAGTCACCTCTCCTTAGCTCAGTCCCCCCCCCCCCCTTTTTTTTTTTTTTTTTGCACTGCTGCTGGCGTCTGGATTATTACAGAATAGACCCTAAAGACAATTTTCCCTATGGGATGAATAAAGGGAATTTATTTATTTATTTATTTATTTATTTATTTATTTATTTATTTATTTATTTATTTATTTATTTATTTATTTATTTATTTATTTATTTATTTATTTATTTATATATTTATATATTTCTTCATTTTTAAGGAGGCTTTGTTATCACGATGTCAACACCTAATGTCAGGAATAATTAATCTGACAAAATGGTTATCATGGGATTTGAACTCACGTCATACATTAGGATAGCACTCTTTACGGTAAACTTCTTGATGGAGAAAAGAAAAGTAAAGATTTGATTATAAAATCTCTTCTCTTTGCGGTAATTATTTTCCCTGACACTGTTCCATTCATAATTTTCTCCAGTACCCGCACACCACTCAAAAAATGGGCCTTCCAGATCTCGTTATTATCCACAACTTTTTTTTGTTGTTGTTGTTGTTGTTGACGAAAATTACATTTGAAAATGCAACACATCACAGCGCCATTATGAAAAGTGCTCACATGATTGGGCTGGTCGGTATGGATTTACTGAAGATGACCATCATGGCCCTTAGACAACTTTGGTACATGGTTTTCAGTTGGATTATGTTGCTTCGATTATTATTTGGGAGCATTTACCACAAAGTTTTGACGCAGTGAAGCTGAGAATAACAATATATCAAATGCCGTGTATCTAAAGTGTCACTTTTGTCATAAAAATGTTATGGGTAACAATCTGTATATGGAATAACCTTGTTTGTAATAAGCATGTGCTGTTGAGAGCGATGGTTGGGATGGTGTCAACGGAAATATTTACAGCACATCGAAGAGATTGTACAATTTTATAAAAATCCTTTCTCTTCCTTTCTACAAGAAACATAACATGAGCATATAGCGCAATATCCACTAAACGTGCTCAAAGCTCTATAAAAATGGTCCCTGGCGAACAGCAACTATTAACATGTAGGACGAGACATGAAGCCTTATTGGCGATTTTACATTTTTTTTCCCGACAGCCCAGGGAATCACTTTACATCTGAGTACGGGGAGAGAATGTGAGTAAAAAGCCTTTCCAAGAACTCATCAAAGAGTGGGACTCGAGCCCTGGAACTTCCGGTCAAAGGACGAGTGTCATTCCACAGGACCCATAGCTATAACGAGTGTTTTCCTACTGTATATATATATATATATATATATATATATATTATATATATATATATATATATATATATATATATATAAATGGGGAAGGGGGGTGAGTTGTGGGTTTGTTTGGTTTTTTTTCAAACAGATGAGGACCGTTGTTTAACGTAAGATTGCGGTGGATGGGACAATACCTTTAATCTGAGAAATGATGAGATTTAATTATTGGAAATCATAAGACGAATGAGAAAGGTGCGTGCGTGCGGGGATCCGAGATGAAAAAGAGGGAGGTAAAAACAAAGAACTCCGGTAAAAAGTCAATTATGGGAACTATTTTCTTGCAGAGAATAACAGGAAATGGCGTTGTCGTGTATCCCTGCGCATAAACCTGCCTTATTACCTCATAGTTCCTTTGCACGACCACCCGATGTAGGTACTCACCTACAGAGATTATAATCGCAATGACAGTTTATGGGAAACGAAGCGTGAGGGATTGGGGCCCAATCTCGTGGTGACACCAATTTCAACTGATCAATGTCACAAAATATTTTCATCCGCGGTTGATTTTCGTGTTCTTTTGTCCCTTTTGTAACTATTGTGCTTTGTCACCTTGCCATTCTTTATCTAACAAAATGGTGCAATATCTAATAATTTACTATAGACTTTCACTCAGAAGTGACTTTTTATCATCTTATCAGTATTGTTTTAATATTGTTTACCTCTCAATGCGGATCAAGAGAAAATAATCACTAATTATTTTTTTTTGTTAGATAGTAAAGAAGAACGAAGAGACAGAAGAAGGAGGAGGAGGAGGAAGAAGAAGAAGAAGAAGAAGAAGAAGAAGAAGAAGAAGAAGAAGAAGAAGAAGAAGAAGAAGAAGAAGAAGAAGAAGAAGAAGAAGATCTCTGGCGTGTGACAAAATTCCATATTTAGAGTTTAAGTTCATATGCAGTACCAATTAAAAAAAAAAAAAGATTTTAAAATATACCCCTACCCTGACTATTAGTGCATATGGGAGTCTATCTGACAGACTACTAATGATTTCCAGCAGGAATCCTTTTGTTGCCTTTGGTTTGATTTCTTTTTATTCATGAAAACAAATTAACCCTTTTGATTAATTTTAGACCTCATAAACTCCTATGAAATACTTTTATCATAATAAAAAAAAATAACTCAAACTTTAAACATTAAAACGTTAACAGTTCTTCTATCCCTGTTGTCAGTTTTTTTAATAATGCTGGACTGAGTTTGTCTCCGTAGTTGGAGTTATGTTACGTCGATTTTTTTAAAATTTCAATGTTGATCTATAAATTTTCCGAGCAAGCAAGGATATCACCTTTTTAAAACAAGGATTTCGCTTTTTGTTTGTGTTTTTGAAAAGGGGGTCATCTTATTATGTTTGTTTGTTTTTTGTTTTTGTTTTGTTTTGTTTTTTTTGTTTTTTGTTTGTTTTGATTTGTTTTGCTTTTAACCGCATCCCTGTTTTAATCTTGATCACAGTCTAGTCAATTCTATCTCTTGCCATTTTACTCTATCAGAGACAAGGAAATGGACACCAATTTTCCTATTAAGCCGTGGACGGCCAAGCAGATCATTGTGGAAAAAACGATGTTAGTGGGGATAGGGGAGTGGAAGGGATAGAACGTGAAAGAAATCTGATTGGAACACGCCATTGGGATATTCCGAAACGGTTTGATCAATATTGAAATGCGGCGGCGAGTATTCATATACGGGTCGATTCACCATACCTTCCACAAGATTTATGATCTGGACTCTAATGACACGGTCATTTTGTCTCGTTTTCGTTTTCTTTTCTGATCCGATTTTGTTTCTTTTAAAATAATTATGTTTTGTTCTGATTTTCAATGTCTTTGTTCTATCTTTTGTTCCAGATTTGAAATGTCGTCACTTACACGACAAGCAAGTAGAGTAAAATTTGAAATAATTCCCTTGTCTGTCTTGTTGTATCTGATTATTTTTAGTTGCTGTTATTGGTGTATTTTGGGGTGATTTTATTTTTCGCTTTTACTTTGATGGGGGGGGGGGGGGGGGGGGGAATTCCAGCCAGTATATATATATATATATATATATATATATATATATATATATATATATATATATATATATATATATATACTAAGGTACACTGACAAAATAGACTTCTATTATCTTGAGCTAAATTACGTAAACCCCATAAGCTAAGCGCCTTATACTTTGAATAAAAACCTCCTAAAGATGGATATAATTATATATATTTAACATACAAGACAAGATATGCAGTCTCGGACGAAGTCAACACTGCTATTTAACAAGAAGACCTCTAATAGGACGAGGAAAATGTGAACAAAATGTCTTTCCTATGGCATGATGTCGTGGTTCTTAGTTGGCGGTTCGAACCCTCCGTTTTCATTTAAACTTTGCGCTTAACCCTCTCCTTAGCAACCATAGGAAAATCGTCACATTCGTTAAGATGCAACCGACAATTTTCTCATTCTGATTTCTCTTGTACATCACAAAATTTAAAGAAATACTTCGATTACAGCTATTAATCCTAGACACTGTTGTATACATCATTTTGCTGAACAAAATTCTGTATAGAATGCACTTGTTATTATTTTGTTTGAGTAAGAAAAGTCTATTTTTGTGTCGGGTGGGTGTGAATTTTCGGGGGAAATTCTAAAAATAGCTGGTAAGGAGAGGGTTAAGATCGAACCCCTTCACCACAACGTCGTCATGACATTCAAAGCTCTTTATCAAAGTTTAGCACAAAGTTCTAACATTAGAACTGCGGGCTTCGGTTCCAAATGGAGTAAATTCACTTCCATGATATCGACTCGACCTTTCAAATATTTGAGTTAATTTAGTTTTTATGATTTTTATATAAATTGATTGTCGGTATTTAGATTTATGCTTGAATTAGACATTATGGCCTTGTCGAACGTTTTGAAATAATTACTTCGATCGTCACCACTCTTGCCCGTATCCTTCCAAACCCCAAATATAACCGCCATGTCGTCGTCGTCGCCGTCATCATTATCATTATCGTAATGTTTATGTTTATTTTTATCATTGCTATGATTATCATCATCATCATTATCATCACCATCATCATCATGATCTTCATCATCATCATCATCATCAGCATCATCATCATCATCATCATCATCATCATCATCATCGTCACCATCGTCGTCATCATCATCAACATCATCATCATCCTCATTAGCTATGTTCCCATTAGGATATAATAGAGAGGAGCTGAGAACACAATGCTCGAATTTGGCTTCTGCTCCTGTGTTACCTTGTTTTTTTGTTGGGGGGGGGGGGGGGGGGGGAGGGGGGGGGTTTATTCTGTTTGTTTGGTTTGTTTGTTTTTTTGGTTTTTTTTGTTTTTTTTGGGGGGGGTTTGTTGGGGTTTTTTTGTGTGTTTTCTGGGGTTTTGTTTTGTTTGTATTTGTTTGTTTGTTTGTTTATTTTTGTTTTGTTTTGTTTTGTTTTTTAATTTAATCTTTTTGTTATCAACATTAAGAACGCGCCTTCTTTGTTATTTGTTGGAAAAGTAACAATACAATCATACCAAAAAGATGCAATTTTAACAGTGGAAAATGTCTCCACACACGCCAAAAATACTTTAAAACTTTTTTTTAATGTTAATTGTCTTGTAAAATATAATTTAAACGTTCTTTGTTGGGTTTTAGAAACATAACCATTCTCAACTTATATCTTTATGAACAGAACACACGTTTGTGACTCTTAATGAAATCGAAGTTCATAAAAGGCGACTCGCATTATATGGAATGGAAATTTTATTCCATGTCGTCTGTTGAGAGAATATATATTGTGTCGATAAAGACCAAAAGGCCAATGCAGTCAGATGTCCAGTTTCCATATCATTAATGGACATTAAACTTGCTTTTGCTACCCTTTGGACGGGATGTTAGTCTACTACGATGTATTTTGCACCAGAAATTACAGACCCTGTAAATCAATCATTGTTGGGTGGATGAGTAAGGGGGGGGGGGGGAAGCAACACAAGAACACTCACAATATACCGATTATAGGTCAAGTCCTGTATCAAACTGCATTTCTATTTGCCCTCTGGGGGTCCCGATAGCTCCGTTTGGTAGAGCACTCGCTTCACACGCAAACGGACAAAGATCCATCCCGGGTGCAGTACGAGTTTTTTTCTGACTCCCCTGTTCACCCAGCAGTGATTGGGTAGCTGGCTTTGTTAGATCTGGCGGAAAGTACTTTGCTATAGAATATCTAAAGCGTAGCAAGCAATTGTTATTGTCCGTTTCACGCTATAGAAACAAGGGATAAACTCCGGCTCCATTGGCCGAATGGCTCTGAAGGACTACTAAATGCCCTATCTAAATGAGCGTTCAAATCTGAAAATCACATTTTGAGTGTATTTTATGAGCTCAAAAGTATGAATTGCTTTGTGAAACTTTATACGTTGAAAAAAAATCAAGTCCCGTAACTCTTACGACTAGTACCACCTTACACTTTGACAAAACGTTTTCATTTACAATTTAACCAAATAACTTTGACCTCATATGAAGATAGATAAAATTATCCTTAACGTGTCAAATATTTTAAAATCAAAATATCTGAAGTCTCGTGTTTAAGAACTTTTGGATAAGAGGGGGGTTGTTTTTATCAATCTATATAATAAGGGCACCGAAATCGACATAAATGTTTTGATCATCTTGCTCTCACAGGAAAGATAGAATGTAAAAAGAGTAAAGGTAGACCAAGAAAAACATATTTGAATAGTTTGAACAGCTGGGTAACAAAGAAAGAGAAGAGTAATATTAGTTTTCTGAGGTTATCTGATCAGAGAGATTAATGGCGTACCATGATCACCGATGTCTGACACAGACTGGGTACTTGAAGAAGAAGAAGAATATAATAAGACTTAAAAGTTTTCGGGATAAAATATTATAATTGGCATTTTGTCGTAGTGGTACGGCAGAGTTGTAGTGTCCACGAAATCATCTTTCTTGGGCGGTGCGTTTGACTCCCGTATCCATTTCCGGTGGCCTGGATATTCTACCCATCCTCAGTAACATAATCAACTGTGGCACTGACATTATCTTTTACATCACACGGCGTTTTTCGGGCGTGAAATCCAAGACCGGAACACAAACGTTCTAAATCTACAAAATCCCTTACCGCAGTTACAACTCTTCAATTTGTTAGAAATGAAATCACTAAGCGTAGGTCGTGTGCCGTACGTCACCGCTTTGTGTGTCACGACCTTTCAACCCTCCAGGTGTCAGCACTTTTCGCGGTCATTTTGTACCGACTGTGACATCATGTGACACGGCCACGTGCCATTTTAAATTGCGGGAGGGTCCTGTATCAAGTTTCTTCTCTATTTGTCTTTTGTAGTATTTTATGGATTTGAACATGTCCGGAGGTTGTTGTGTTATGGCAATGTGATGTCGAGACGAATACTGGTCCGGTTTGATGTTATCTTTTGGTTATAACCCTCTGGCTATAAGGATTTCGGATCCATGATAAAATAAGAATTTTTTATTTTTCATGACAAAAACTTTTTTTTTATTATTATTATTTTGGGCCGTAGAGCACCTACCGCTCTTATGTATCTAATAGAGGGGGCGGGGGTGAGGATAACAATAGAAGAGGGGTGGGTGTGCACTTCGGCCAAATATATCAAAAGAGGAGAAAGGGTGGGGGGGGGGGGGGTGCGCATTTTGCCCAATCCATAGAAGGTGGGGGGGGGGGGGGGTGCGCACTGTGGGAATTATCTAATTTAGGCGAGGCGAGATGTGATGTATAAAATGGTTTTCTTTCAAAAACACTGCTAGTAAAATATCGTATGTCTTTTTCCTTTTTTGTTTTTGTTTAGTTTTGTTTTCCCTTTTGGTGAGCTTTCATTTGTGCTGAAATATGATAGAAAGTGGGAAGGCAGGCGGGGGTGTGGTATAAATTCTGAAAATAAAATAGACAGGGGGGGGGGGGCGTATATTTCATACAGTACAATACATTCTGATAAACATAATGTGACCATTACTATAGCGCTCTATAACACTTGGACGGATTTCCATGTTCAGTGCAATTCACAATAATTCATATCTCTTCCAAGCAAACCATAAGGAACCAAATGTCCATTTTGTACGTGCCGCTTCTTAGGCTTCCTCTTTGTACTCACACTCACAAATATATGTCAGTGCATCCGGTACTAATTCACACCTCAGTCGAATGGGGTACAGAGTGGAACGTTTCCTCACTCAAGAATCCTGGGGTATGAGTTTTGCTGTCTTTTTAACACCACCCCCCCCCCCCCCCTCTCGTTCATTGACAGCGGCCAACATCCGACCCATCATGCCATATTAGATAGTACATCATGTATTAAGCTTGTCATCTTGTCCGGACATCTTGTCATTGTCAGATTAATTGGAATCACCTGCCCGTATAAAGTATGCATGTCCATAATATCCAGTATAATTTGTCAGGTTACTATATCATTTTTTAAACTTTTATGTTCTGAAATGACTGAGAGGTTTTGGTTCAACAGGAAAATCAGTTTGCTTTGTTTCTATTTTGTTGTAATTGTTGTTGTCGTTTTCTTTGTCCCGTCCTACATGTTAAATGTTGGCCAGGGATCCCCGGTTCAGCGCTTTGAGCACATTCAGTGGATATTGCACTATTTAAAGCTCAATTTTTAAAACAATTTTTAAACCTTTATCTTTATTTTGTTGTTTGTTTTCTTTTTTTTTTTTTTTGGTATTTTTTGTTTGTTTTTTGTTTGTTTGTTGTTGTTGTTTTTTTTGTTTTGTTTTTTGGGGGTTTTTTTTAATTGATGTTTTTTTCAGTTTGTTCCGGAAGGGAGGGGGGGGGGGGTTAATATGTACTCAACTCCACTCTGAAGAATAATGTGGCGTATTCATTATCATTGTAACCATGTTGTTGATGATCTTATGTTATGAACTCTGACACATCATTTCATTACACATTTCTATGATTTCCAACAAACGCAATGAGCAATTTATATATCATATAAAACACAACCTGAGCATTTATATAGCGCAATATTGACTAATCGTGCTTAAAGGGCTTTACACTGGCCAACAAGAGCACTTAACATGTAAGGTGGACATGCCACCTGCGAGGCAAAATTACATTTTTTCCTTACTGAGACAACGCTCTAATCGGCCAGGTACTCATTTTACACTTGAGTACGGTGGGAATATGTGAGTAAAGAGCTTATTCCATGGACTCATCTATGCACCACACAGAGCAGGACACGAATACCGTTTTGATTCGATTGGTAACACAAGAAATCCACCTTGATTGAGATGTATTCGGTGCACGTCGCAATGCAGCTCAAGGGGGGAAAAATAAGACGAAGACATAGATTCGAACCCAGAACCTTTGTGACATTATTATATTGCTATGCCTCATCCACTCGCCCTAACACCTTTCCATCCTCAACTCACCCCCCCCCCCCCCCACCCCACCCCCCATCAAACATTGAAATTACCCCACCTACCAATCCCATTGTTACGTTTTCTAATGAAAGCCAATCAAAATGAAAGCCTCAAGCTAATTACATTACAATGCCAGCACCGTACTCACACCCTCCTCTCCTCACCCAGCCCTCCCCAACTTTCTCTCAAACTGCTCATCGCACGGGGAAACACACACACACACACACACACACACACACACACACACACACACCGTCTGTCAAGTCGACAGGAACCATGGAAGGTAATCCATTATTTATGGCCTGTATAGCTAGGTGGGCACACGACTCCCCGTTATAGCCAATCTACCTGAGACTGTCTGATGTATCTCCATCTCTCTCTCTCTCTCTCTCTCTCTCTCTCTCTCTCTCTCTCTCTCTCTCTCTCTCTCTCTCTCTCTCTCTCTTTCTCTCTCTCTCTCTCTATCTATCTATCTATCTTTCTCTCTCTCTACCTCTCTCTCTCTCCCTCTCTCTTCTCTCTCTCTCTCTCTCTCTCTCTCTCTCCTTCTTCTCTTCTCTTTCTTTATTTCTTTATTTCTCTCTATCGCTCTCCATAGCTCCATTTTTCTTTTACTCTTGATCTGTATCCCTCAATCTCATTCTCTTTACATTTTCTCCCCATCCCTCCCCTCTCCATCTCTCTCTTCATCTCTATCTCTCTCCATCTCTCTCTTCATCTCTATCTCTCTCCATCTCTCTTTCTCAATCTCTCTCCTTCTATCTCTCTATCTCTCTATCTATCTATCTCTCTCACTCTCTCTCACACACACACACTCTCTCTCTCTTTCTCTCTCTCTCTCTCTCTCTCTCTCTCTCTCTCTCTCTCTCTCTCTCTCTCTCTCTCTCTCTCTCTCTCCTTTCTTTCTGTCTTTCTCATCGCTTGTCCCGTTTTCTCTCCTCTCCAAATTTCCCTGTCCTTATCGCTTTGTCCCTCTATCTCTCTTTCCCTTTATATATATATAGATCTATATGATTTTATTTTTTGAGATGTTTGGGGAATTGTTTGTAACCAATGACACAACGTAGGGACCAGAATTTTCCATTATGGTTGTCACCCATCCGGTCAATGATTAACATTGCTTGCCTTTTGTGACATTTTGAGACACCTTACCGCTGAGCCACAGCACACTTCACCATAAATGCTTCATGAAAATATTTTTCTGGTTTAATCTATTTTTTTTTTTTACAAACGCTGTCTGTTCATAATATGATTATTGAAGGCTTGATAATCTATCTTTTAATTAAAATACAGAAATACAGGCGAGGCCTCTCGTCAAATACATGAATATTCATAATAACCAGTTTGGTTCAAGGTTTTTATTTTTGTTGACGATAGTAAATGGAATACGCATAAACATAATGAGATCACTATGTGAACAGACATTCTTGACAGTTCGTACCATGTTTTGCGAATTGATTATGGTTTAGATTGGATGTTCATTTGAATTAAATATGCATATTTATTATTCGCATGATTCCGGACTAGCATAATTTATTGTTTCTCGCGTCTACTCCTACTGCTCCCTCACCATCCTCTCGGTAGAAAATAAAAATAAATAGATGAATAAAATTAAGATATGCCATATGGATAGGATGCGTTGACCTCGTGAGTTCAAATTCTGGAATAAACAAGACAATATTGAATATCAAATGAAATCATTCCAACTACAATACCACTGGCACTATTACCTTGTTTATGTTCGTGGAATCGTTCGTTACCTTTGACTTTCTCATTGTAAGTTGTGATGGATCTGACAAAACTCATTTTTTTAAAATACCACACACACAATTTTGGCAAAAAACGTATAGATACTTCAAAATAAATCGGTATATAATGAATTCAAATTTGTCAAAAAAGGACATCTTTTAAAAGCATTGAGTTTAAGCCTTTTTAACAAGTTGGTGCCATTTTAATCTATCAATAAATCAAGTAAAAGTTTTCTGTAGAAATTGATTAAAAGGTGATCTGTCAGTTTACCCGACAGTGTTCTACTCCATTGTCTACTAATTCCACTCAGCCAATTCATTCAGAATACAAAGAGGATTTAAAGAGTCATCAATGAATTTGGGAGCCAAAGGGCAAAATGACGATCAAAGGGCGACAATGAAGACCTCAGTCAAATGAATCGAGAAAGACAGTACAATGACTTGATAATATTCATAAAATAAACACAGATTTATTGTGGGGAGTCCCCGTAGCCAATTTTTAATGACAGAGTCGGAGAGACACTGTGGCATATGCCACCCCATCTGTTGACCTCGTCGCCACCACTGATGCGATGAAGAAACTGGTCTCCCTTTGAGGTCACCCCATGCATGATTGACCATAGGAGTATCTCACTGTGCCGCGTGTGTAACGAACGGTGCTTCAACTTCAACCATAGCGGTCGGGGGGAATAGGTGAGTACCGTTGTTGGCCCGTTAGCTAGTGGAATCATTCAGGTGTGACGCCACTGTTCGGGAATAATTTTTGGTCGTGAATGCGTAACCTTGTGTGTGTATGCGCGCGTGTGTGCGTGTGTGTGTGTGTGTGTGTGTGTGTGTATGTGTGTGGTTCTGTTTGTGTGGGACGAGTAAGGAGCTGATGAGGTGTGTGTGTGAGGTGGGGGCGGGGGGGGGGGGGGGGGGTGATTTAATTTGATTATTGCTCGTTATAGTTTGTTGGGTATTTTTTTATCTTTTGAGTCGATGCTTATCTGAAGTTTGATTGGTGATAATGAATATTTAATAGGAGGTGAGGCAACCTCATGAGAAAACGTATGTTAGAATTAAAGAATTGATTGTTATAGTAATGTCTGTAATGATGATGACAATGATGGTGATAGTGATTATTATTATTATTATTATTATTATTATTATTATTATTATTATTATTATTATTATTATTATTATTATTATTATTATTATTATTATTATTATTATTATTATTATTATTATTATTATATTATTATTATTATTATTATTTTATTATTATTATTATTATTATTATTATTATTATTATTATTATTATTATTATTATTATTATTATTATCATTATTATTATTATTATTATTATTATTATTATTATTATTATTATTATTATTATTATTATTATTATTATTTATTATTATTGTTATTATTATTATTATTATTATTATTATTATTATTATTATTATTATTATTATTATTATTATTATTATTATTATTATTATTATTATTATTATTATTATTATTATTATATTATCATTATTATTATTATTATTATTATTATTATTATTGTTATTATCATTATCATCTTCACATCATCATCATCATCATCATCATCATCATCATCATCATCATCATCATCATCATCATTATTAGTATCATTATTATTATTACTATTATCCTTATTGTTATTATCATTGTTATTATTATTATTATTATTATTATTATTATTATTATTATTATTATTATTATTATCATCATCATTATTATTGTTATTATTATTGTTTTAATTTCTATCATTATCATTAACATTATTATCATTATCATCTCACCATCGTCATCAACATCTTCATCATCATCATCATCATCATCATCATCATCATCATCATCATCATCATTATATCATCTCATCATCATCATCATCATTATCATATCAATAACTTAGCTATCAAAATATATCTATGTAAAGTCAAATGATCACAAATTATATTGATATCAAACAGTTCTTTAACTTTGCATGGGATTACCCCATCGTCTACTGATAGTAAGAAGTCATCAAATGTAAACAGATATAAGTGAGCGATCACTTCCGTAAGGATAGAGTAGAAATTAGGTGCCCAACGCTGGGCTGTTTTCTGTCGGTAACTGATTGAGAAATTAAATCTTTCATCAATCTGAAAATAAAAATAGGATCAAGTAAATTTGAATATTTATATTTATACAGTGCATGTTCAAGGATTCTCTATGCTCAATACGTTTCACAATGTTTCATGCCTTCCCCCAACAGGCCATACGATACCCTATTTCTATTCCATTACAGTACCAGTTGCATGTTAGGCGTCTTTTTAGTACTAACACTCTTACAATATCTGTCACTGCCTTTGGCTAGGTACCGATCCACACCAGTGCCAATTGGGTTAATGCGTGTAAAAAGCCTTACACAAGGACACAACATTAGGAGAAGAATTCTCAACGATCATTGTCATCCATCCTGCCTCTGACCGCACTTAACATCGCTTTGCTTTCGTGACAAGATGATGCACCTTACCGCTGAGCCAGGGAGCCACGCAAATGGTGATCAAATCAAATGCTCCTTCATAATTCACCAACAGTTTAAAAGCTTCAACCTGAGACTTCCCAGCCTATCAGGTTTGACACATTTTTTGTGAAGCTTGGACTCCATCAATCAATTAATCGATCGATATTTAATGTTCACTTTTTATTAACTTAACTTGAGCTTTTATATAGTGCAATATCCACTAAACGTGCTCAAAGCGCTTTGAAATGGGTCATTAGCCAACAGCAACACTGAATATGTAGAACGAGACATGGCGCCTGTTGGGCGATATTACATTATTTTCTTCGGACAGAGACAATGCTTTTAACGTCCAGGTATTCATTTTACACATGCTTGCGGTGAGAGAATGTGAGTAAAGAGTCTTTTTCCAAGGACTAAACTATGCGCCGCTCGGGACTTGAACCCAAGACGTTCCAATCCGAAGGCGAGTGTCATATCACTAGACCAGACTTGCCTCCCTTTACGAAAATTTCGTAGAATTTCGAAATTTTAGCTCCAATTTCAGAACTTCATGAGCATCTCTAAATCATTACAACTTTATTGGAAACGAAAGTTGATGTCACACTCATATTTTCTTTTGGTAAGGATTTCGAAGTGTCATCTAAACATTGAGAGGGTAAAATATTTTTTTTAGTTAAAGTTATCATTAGCGACTACAATATTTATCTCCAAAAAATTACGAATTTTTAAATTTTTAAGTTGGCAGGTCTGCACTAGACCACATAGCCGCGCTGAAAGAAAATATTTTTATCGGTTTGCGGCAAGTCGGTTTTTGATAATATATCAGGCTATTCTTTCTATATAAATGGAAATAAATAAGCTATTGATCACTCCCCTTCTCCTCTTGTCCAATTTACGAGTGAAAAAGAAACAGTGGAACCAATTAACGACCAAATCTTTTGGTTTATAACTCTCGTCGCCATTTTGAAATGTCCCATAAGACACCGGCACCCGTCACCTAGCCCGATTGGTCGGGGATTATAGGAAGTCTCCAGGGAGCATGCGCACAGTGGCGGCTATGTGACGCCCCCTTGTGGGATAATGGGTGAAGGGAAGATCAAGGGGCACCACTCCGATTGTAATGAATTCCCTGGTTGTTTGCAAACTCCAATGAAATGAATGAAAAGGGTACTTTTGAGTGCGGTTGCCTTGTCAGGTTCGGCTACAATTGCTAATTAGAATGAAAGAATGATGTTGATCTGGTGAGGGGAGAGATGCTTGATTCGAACAGAGGGCTAGGTGTGATATTGTATGTAATGTTATAAGGTCCAAGTGGATCGAATTATAATTGATTGGTAGGTTGATGGCAGAATAATTATTTTTTGTTAATTTACGTTTTTTGTTATAGGTGCTGTTGTTATTGTTATTGTTGTTTCTGATGTTGCCAGTACTCATAATAGTATCGTTGTAGTTTTTGTTGCTCTCGTTGCTGATGTTGTTGTTGTTGTCGTTGTTGTTGTTGTTGTTGTTGTTGTTGTTGTTGTTGTTGTTGTTATTGTTATCGTTGCTTTGGTTGATTATCCTCACAGAAGGATTGCACTGTGTGAAGTGAAAATTTGATTCTATACGACTTGCTGTAGAACTGGTGAAGAATATTGAGAAGGGTGGATCTATGGTAGTGTGATATAATAAATCAACCTGTGCGGCTATTTGTTCTTGACACTCGCCTTAGGATCGAAAGGTTCTGAGATCAAGTCCCGCTCTGAGTAGCGTATAGTTGAGTCCTTGGAAAAGGCTCTTTACTCACATTCTCTCGTCGTACTCGGGTGTAAAATGAGTACCTCGCCGTTAAGAGCGTATCTTTCGGTAAATTGTAATATTGCCTAACAGGCGTCATATCTCGTCCGACATGTTAAGTATTGCCGTTGGCTGGGTACCCCTTGCAAAGTGCTTTGATCCAATTTAGTGGATATTATTGCGCTATATAAAAGCTCAAGCTCATATAATATAATGAATGTTTGGAAAAAGGTTGTTTTGTTTTTTTTTACAAATTCATCTGCCATCGATTAGAGGAGAGGAGAACAATGCTGATTTTTATATCAAATTTCATCTGTAAATTTTTCTCCCTGCATTGTCTGCCTTTATGCCTCCCTCAACCCGCCCCCTCCCCCTCCCACCACTCCAAACCCCTATTCACCTCTTGGATTTCACATATTGGTCAGTTCGGCCATATCTCTGCTATTCAATTATTCCGTTAACCCATTTACATGCGTGATTCGGTTTCAGTCTAACATGAAAACTTGCAATTTTTTTAAAAGAGCAGTTAAAGGATTTTGTCATTTTTACTTCGACTACTATGTGAATGAGTATCTGGCTGTAGACAGTGCCAGTTATCTTTGAGTGCGAGTACGAAAAGGACGCTTTATATACGACTTGTAGCATCTACTCTGTGAAATGGAAAATTGTTCCTGTGTAGCCTGCTGGGGGAATGAATAAATAATTGTAACGCGCATTATAAACGATGAATTTTTGAACAGCTCAATAAAAATGTTTATATTTATCATATATATTATTGAGAGAGCATCGAAAGGGAAGCAACTTGATGTCTGACGATAACCGAGTCATATAATCGCAAACAGTAGTTACATTGGTCTGTTGAAGGGAAGTGTGATGTCTGGAGATGTGATTATTAACAAAGAGAGAATGATTGCATTTATATGGCTCTGATTCGTGGTAAACGCCGTGTTCTAAGGGCTTTACAATTTTGAGTATTTTCCAACTTTGAAAAATTGAATATTAAACACACAGGCACGAGGTATACTACCTGGTAGGCACTTGTGCAATGTTCAGAAAAAGGCAACAACAAAGAGATCTTAGAGTTTTACCTCAATTGTCGGTAGGGCGAGGAAAAAGGTAAGCAGAATGTATTTCTAAAGGGCATACCTTCGATCGAACTTCTCGAGAAAATGTGTGATCCATCGCGTCAATCGGTTGTCCCGATAGTTCAGTTGGTACAGTACTCTCTTCACACGCAAAGGGACCGAGATCGATCCCGGGTTCAGTTGAGTAATGAAACATCGTGTCAGAGTTCATAACAAAAGGTCATCAACATCCCAGTGGTTGCAACTTTTTTCTGACCCCCCCCCCCCTGTCCACCCAGCAGTGAATGGGTAACTGTTAGATTTGGCGGAACGTACTTTTATGATAGACTAGACTTCTATCCAAAGGATAGCAAGCAATTGCTATTGTCTGTTTCACGCTACAGAAGCGGGGATAAACTCCGGCTACATGTTTCACATGTATTTGATATAGATGTTTTTTTTATTTTTTCTTCTCTTGAGCAATAACTGAAAGTGTGTCTGTTTTTTGGGGGGTTATTTTTGTTTTGTGTGTGTGTGTGTGTGTGTGTGTGTGTGTGTGTGATTGTGTGCGTGTGCATGTTAATGATATTTTAGATTGTCATTCGTGTAACGGTGAAGCGCATAGAGCATGACCTAGTCATAGTTATGTGATATACAAGTGCTATATTATTATATTATTATTATTATTATTATTATTATTATTATTATTATTATTATTATTATTATTATTATTATTATATTATTATTCATTATTATTATTATTATTATTATTATTATTTTATTATTATTATTATTATTATTATTATTATTATTATTATTATTATTATTAACATTATGTTATTATTATATTATTATATTATTATTATTTATTATTATTATTATTTATTATTATTATTATTTTATTATTTATTATTATCATCATCATTATTATTATTATTATTATTATTATTATTATTATTATTCATTATTATTATTATTATTATTATTATTATTATTATTATTATTATTATTATTATTATTATTATTATTATTATTATTATTAATTTTATGATATGATTTGTCACATTCTTGTGAGACAAAGACCGTTCCTCGACACTCGACATCACAATGACTCAGAAATTAATGATCTGATTTGAAACAAATTCAGCTTCGCCATGAATGGTGTAATACGTCTTGTGCGACCCCCGTCATTATTATGGTTACCCGCATG
>NC_088362.1:65186239-65213739 GCF_034508935.2 Berghia stephanieae
TGGAATGATCTTTTCTTGTAGTTTTCTTTCTACTTTGTGTCGCGCTGCAACACAACTTACCAGATTTTTTTATCTTCCAATATAATTCAATAGTCTGATGTCACGTCCGCCCAGCCAAGAGCAGCTTGTTTCTAAACAAAGAAAATATGTACTTTTTATTCTTCATACTGGTTAGAACTTTTTCACACGTCATGTGATTAGAATGTATAAAAGTCAAAACATGATCAGATTTATAATATTTTCCTCCTCTGGATAGCCTTTTATGCTCGTCGGAGAAGTATTTCATAAGGGCGTCCGCCATTGTTCCGATAGTCTAGAACCAGTTGCTAAGTTATTGTGCGTCATTATGAGGGAAGTGACGTCACGACTGTTGAACCCTATTATGGAGCCAACTACTCAATTCTTTTCAATTTGACGATTTTAAATAAGGATTAAGGGTTTCCAGTTGTATGTACAAAATGTGTATCTTACCGTATCAATCTGGTAATAAGATCGGATGAACCATAATATGTGAGGTGAATTTAAAGTCATGGTAATTGGTAATATTACAAATTGAGTCCTCTACAGCTGAACAAAACATGCAATTCTCATCAATAATATGTTTAAAGTTATCCCATGTTTTGTATTTTTGAATGTTTTTCATCTACTCCATGCGTACTTTATATATTTCTAGTTTGAGATGATGGTTTCACATATTCTGTGTGTGTGTGTGTGTGTGTGTGTGTGTGTACATACATATTCAGCGTTTTTGTTTGTTTTTTAAAAAATGTTTTTGGATTACTTGTTTATTTGTTTTTGTTCACTTTTTTCTTAATCACGTTGTCTCAATATTGGAATGGTCTTCAGTAGTAGGATATGAGGTTTTCATTTCAGGTGCACTATGTATGCTTAGTTCTTACGATTGAAACGATCAAACAATGGTAATGAAACATTATGACATATTATCTTAGATGTGCAAAACGTTAAATGATAGGCGAGGTTTATACAAGCGACAAGTTGACACCTGATCTAGATAGGTGAATGAATATTATGCCTAATTACCATTTCGCTTGTGACATTGTACACGTTTACATCAATTAAGGAGTAATTGGGTCTTGTCGGGAATGATGTAACGATCACATTATCTACTTACTGGAGCAAAATGACCTTATTGTAATATCCACTCAAAACATTTGATTACATTGGACATGTACGGTGTTCATTTTATATTGCTATACATTGATTAAACACATATTTCTCATTTTGGCCAGGCCACTTTATTTTTGACCCATCGCCCTCAAACGACATTATGTCGCGGTGAACCTGATGACCTAAACGTTGCTTTAAAGGTAAGATTACCACACACACAAAAAATTAGTTTTTGTTTCGTTAAGACATCATTCTCATTTTCACCAATGAAATATAAAAATATTCAAATCAATTTCATATTTTTAAACATATATATTTTTTGATTTTGGTTTTAAGCATTCCAACACAACAGCCGATTGGTTACCTTCGATGTGCACTAATTTGCAGGTCAGATAACCAAATTCCTTATGGGCTCATTGTTGTAATGGAAATCTAAAAGAATAAAAATGGTGCAAAATGTCCATTACAACAATGTTAAACTAGGCCCATAAGTGAGTTCGGATGTTAAACCTGCATATATGTACATGTCGGTTACCTTTGATAGCTAGGAATTTAGACAACCTTAAACATGCCAAAAGTCTTAAATCTGAGACTTTCAAAGAAGTAACGAGTCTTCGAGAATCGGGTTTAAACTATTTTGATTCTTAGTGGTCGTCCTAATCATCAGTTGTGAGGAAATAGCTTTCTAGCTAAAATAGGATTGTGTTTTGTCAGTTTAGCGTGGTCATTTCACCACGGGACTACACCAAGCCAGTTCGGGGCAAACAAGGACAATTTATCTTAATATGAGTGAAAACACCTGGGGTGATTTATTGTCAAACCAGCGATTGGAATAATTAATTATATGCTAATTATGGAACGTGTGCTTAATTTGTACGAGTTCAAAGCGTTAGTCAGCTGAAATTTGCTATTATTATTATTATTACATGATGACATGTGTCAATGGGGACATAGATTTAATATTGACATAGATACTCTTAATCTAAATGTTGACACCGTTTTTATGAAACAATTAAAATGTATTGAAATTCAAACTAATTTAATATCAGCATTCTTTGATATAAAGGACGAAAGAATAACGACAAGGCGATAGCGGTTAACTGTTTATGGTTAGTTCCATGTCGCATATTTAAAAGTACGCCCCAACTAGAACCATCTTCTAAGTTAAACGTCAATAAAGCCAATTATCAACAATGTAGAAAAATTATTAATACATAAGTTTATGGACGCCCCAAGGCGCTTCGCTACTTGACAGTAAAGCTCGCATTATTCAGAAGAGATAGAAACTGGCGTAGTTGATTTAACATGGAGATGGTGACAAGACTGTAAACAGAAAATAGACCAGTAGGAAATCAATTGCTGCTCCTAAAAAGAGTTGGAGGTAACATTCTACCATCTGAACAACTGCTGACGAAGAGGAGGAGGAGGAGGAAGAAGAAGAAGAAGAAGAAGAAGAAGAAGAAGAAGAAGAAGAAGAAGAAGAAGAAGAAGAAGAAGAGAAGAAGAAGAAGAAGAAGAAGAGAAGAAGAAGAAGAAGAAGAAGAAGAAGAAGAAGAAGAAGAAGAAGAAGAAGAAGAAGAAGAAGAAGAAGAAGAAGAAGAAGAAGAAGAAGAAGAAGAATAGGAAGAAGAAGAAGAAGAAGAAGAAGAAGAAGAAGAAGAAGAAGAAGAAGAAGAAGAAGAAGAAGAAGAAGAAGAAGAAGAAGAAATAAGGAAAGAAAGAAAGAAAGAGGAAGAAAGAAAGAAAGAAAGAAAGAGAGAAAAAGGAAGAAAGAAAGCGTGTGTGTGTGTGTGTGTGTGTGTGTGTCAGAGAGAGAAAGAGAGTGAGAGAGAGAGAGAGAGAGAGAGAGACAGAGAGAGAAAGAAAGAATGTGAAATAGAGAAACATAGAGATGCATAGAGCGAGAGAGAATGGGGGGGGGGGGGGGGGGGTGATTACATGAGGCCAGTGGTCTTCGGAATTTATCCCTAGTTCAACCAATGGGATCATATTGGACACCACAAACGACCTTTAATTCTTTTTCTTTCTTATTTTGGGGAATGATTCGCAGTCTAAATATAACGAAATTGACGTCATTCAGTTTTTTTATATTGTTTTTAACCAGCCGTTTTTATGAGTAGTTCTCACTAAATTCCTAAATCAGACTATAGATAGTATGCAGATGACGTCACTCAGGCCTTTGTTATTGTTTTTGCCATCCGCGTTTGTGAGTTGTTCTCACTAAACTGTATTAACCAGACTATAAAAGTTCATGGTTACACAGTGTTTGTGTGTTGGTCCGTTATACTTCCGGATGGCAATGTTGTGAACTCCTTGGCCAAGCGCATTCTATCTATAGATAGTATGAAGTTGACGTCACTAAGGCCTTTGTTATTGTTTTTGCCATCCGCGTTTGTGAGTTGTTCTCGCTAAACTGTATTAACCAGACTATAAAAGTTCATGGTTACACAGAGTTTGTGTGTTGGTCCGTTATACTTCCGGATGGCAATGTTGTGAACTCCTTGGCCAAGCGCATTCTATCTATACCCGTTGAAGACACAGGGTGGCGAATGTTGTGAGCGTATTGGCTTTAAGCACAGCATTGATAGATTGAACGTAGTTGACTTCACTCAGCTCTTTTTGTTATTGTTTTTAGCCAGTCATTTTTATTAGTTCTCACTAAATTGTATTAATCAGACTATAAACGTTTACTGAGTACTCACCATCGTTGATAAGGAAGAAGAGAAAGGGACAGACACAATTCATTGGATTTATTACGAGAAAACAAAAATGGTTGAGAATTTGAAAACACCGGGAAAGTTGGAAGGAAAATGAGCACCTAGCCGACAGCGGCAAAAGATGGTTGAAGGTTTGTCAAAATGGTTGGGGACAGAAAGAAACAACAAGGTGCAGAAGATACAGGAACGAGTGGAATGGAGAGCCTTGATTGAAAACGCCGTGAAGAACGACACAACATGATGATGATGATGATGATGATGATGATGATGATGATGATGATGATGATGATGATGATGATGATGATGACCAATTGTCTGAAATTGTCTGAAATCTGAAAATAAATTTCGTTTAATCTAAAACTGAATTTGTTTTGAATCTTAAACTGATTTTGGATCTGAAATTGATTTTGGTTTAATCTGAAATTGATTTTGGTTGAATCTGAAAATGATTTTGGTTGAACCTGAAATTGAATTTTAAGCTAAACACATTCGGATCGGTTAAAAATTAATGACTTAAATGAAATGCTAGAATTTTTAAATCATTTTTTAAATTTTGATTCCTGTAAAATACCAAGTCGAGGCGATGGGTCGCATTTGATTTTCCAAAATATTTAACATGATATAGTATTACGCCTGATGCTCTTGTTCTGACGAGAAAAATAACTATGCACCCTCCACAAGATCTACCACAAACAGATTATTTAAGATTTTTAGTTGTTTGTTATCATTGATTATTTCGTGGCATTTTTAAACACCAGAGTTCATTCAATGATAATATGTTCAATAATCGTTCATCAATTTCTATAATTTTTTTCGTAATTTATTTTAAAATCAAATGTATTTCTTTCCTCAAACTCGAGGTTTCTAAATAGCGAAGAAGATTTTTTTTTTAAACGCAAGAAATGTATGAAATCCAAACATCCCTATTAATAATGCATCATATGAATAAACATCACTGCGCATGCCCAGATCAGTCGACCTGATTAGCGGACAGGAGACAGTCGTAATCACAAACTCATTTGAATAATCGTCATAACAGATAGTTATTTATAACTGCAGGCCTTGGGACCTGAATGAATGCAAAGGATACACCACGCAGGCCTAGGGACCTGAGTGATGCAAAGGATACACCACGCAGGCCTAGGGACCTGAATGAATGCAAAAGATACACCACGCGATTTTACTTTGTATGAATGACAGGGCTTTCCCCAGAATTAAACCATTTCTAAACATTTATCGGGGGTCCCGATAGTTCAGTTGATAGAGCACTCGTTTCGCAATCAAAGTGATCGAAATCGATCCCGGATGCAGTCGAGATTATATTCTGACCCCCCCCCCCCCCGTCCACATAGCAATGATTCGGTAGCTGGGTCTGTTAGATCTGGCGGAAAGTACTTTGCGATAGACTAGGACCTATCCAAAGGTAGCAAGCAATTGCTATTGTCCGTTTCACGCTATTAAAAAAACGGAATACTTTTAAATATAGATAGATCGAAGTTGATGTCAATCAGGTCTTTGTTATTGTTTTTTGTCATCCGCGTTTATGAGTAATTCTCACTAAACTGTATTAACCAGACTATAAAAGTTCATGGTTACACCGAGTCTTTGTGCGTTGGTCCCTTATAATTCCGGATGGCAATGATGTGAGCTTCTTAGCCAAGCGCATACTATATATAAGTCAATGAACGATTTAAATAAGTTATCTTGCCCCTCTCATATTCTGACTGCCCTTTTCATATTCACCATAAATAATATATCAAGAGAAATTAAGTTGGCACCGTGAAGAGTCCAAAAAGAGAGAAAAAAAATCATCCTTTCATTGGGCTCTGATTATTTTTACGTCAATATTTTGAAAGCCGCCTTTTTCTACTAATACTTTAAGGAATTCGTCCATAATGGATGAATGATTCATTTTTTTAAAAATTGATTTTATACTAACCTAACGTTGTTATTAAATTGACTGAGGATATAAATAAAAAAAACTCTTAATTAACAACTAGTCTTTTTAGAGTAAGTCGTTCTGCATTATCCTTTACACCGACAATAGAAAAAATGCCTATCGATGACACAGTAAGTATAGAATCATACAAATAAAACGGGCTCTATTCCCCTTTTTTGTAGTCTGACCCCTTTGTTTTCTCAGTAAGGAATGGAATGCTAGCTTTGGGTAAAATTAAGTGAAAAGATAGTTTGCAATGCTAAAAAAAAGGCATCTAGCAAATAATATTTTCTGTCCTTTTCATGCTTCACAAATCGGGGTAATCATCAAAATTCTCCGTGGTTCTCAAGGGTCACAATAATACATAATATGTAAGTAGGATTTATTTTTGCCGCTGTGACTATTGAGGCTAAAAATAATGATGTCAATGACGTCACAGACTAAAACGTCATTTAACATCTATTGCGTTTTAGGTTGTTTACATTAGATATGTATATTTACCGTCAAGATATTATAACTGTATATTATGCATATTTTATTGTATGATTTCCTTTGATGCCATAAAAAATATATCATAGCTAATTTCCACATGCCCTTACAGGGAGAACGTAAACGTGGTTTTGCGCATGTGTCTCTCGTCCTCGCTTCCGGTGAAGTGTCTCATGCCGCTTTCAAGTAAGGTCATCTGGGGGAAGCTTAGGCGTCCTTAAAATGACGAAGCGTGCTTTAATTCGAAGTAGACATAAAACAAAAATTTCCATGTTATGTGAAATTTAATGATTTATTTACCAAGATTAGTCATGATAGAGGAACACCACTCGATTCTGCAGCGTCAGTTACCGTTATAGTAGAAAACGGGAGGGGCTGCCTGTGATTGTGAAAATACTAACGAAAGAGTGAAAATGGAAAGGCTTCGTATAGGAACGATACAGACAATGGACGTTCCGGGTACAACCCTTCGTCAGCACAACAATACACAAATTAACGTGGAAAACAAATAAAATTAAAGTACTAGAAGTAGTCGTAATAATAATAATAATAATAATAATAATAATAATAATAATAATAATAATAATAATAATAATAATAATAGTAAGAAGAAGAAGAAGAAGAAGAAGAAGAAGAAGAAGAATAGTAGTAGTAGTAGTAGTAGTAGTAGTAGTAGTAGTAGTAGTAGTAGTAGTAGTAGTAGTAGTAGTAGTAGTAGTAGAAGTAGTACTAGTAGTAGTAGTTGTTGTTGTTGTAGCAGTAGTAGTAGAAGTAGTAATAGTAGTAGTAGAAGTAGTAGTAGTAGTAGTAGTAGTAGTAGTAGTAGTAGTAGTAGTAGTAGTAGTAGTAGTAGTAATAGTGGTAGTTGTAGGAGTAGAAGTGGTAGTAGTAGTAGTAGCAGTGTCAATAGTAGGGGGGGGGGGGCGTGGTGAAAAAGTCACGGTGGGGGGTTGAATGGGCAAGGTGTTAGAGCGGCAGTCAAATCTTTGAGAAGGAAATACAAAAAATATAGAACGGTACTACTACTACTACTACTACTACTACTACTACTACTACTAGTAGTAGTAGTAGAAGTAGTAGTAGTAGTAGTAGTAGTAGTAGTAGTAGTAGTAGTAGTAGTAGTAGTAGTAGTAGTAGTAGTAGTAGTACTTATTCTATAACTACTACTTCTTCCAATATCACAATTCTTATGTCTTTTATCTTCCATCATACGCCAAAAATGCCAATAAGGAGTCGGCGAAGGGCGATGTTGAAAGGTACTACAGCAGTAGTTGTAAAAACGAAGGTGCTCTGACCAAACTTTCGCACCGTATAGACCACAAAACTTAAAAACTTATAACTTTTCAACTGAGGATATCTTTCCTTTGGTTAAGGAGATTTCACTAATTATGAAAAAAGAATTAAAGAATGAAAAATAATATCAACCTTTAAAATATAATGTTATTGGGGTGAGAGGAAACAATGTTTAGAATTAAACACACAGTTCGATAAAACTTAAGGATCGCCGAGAAACGATTTAACTAACCGCGCGGTTTCACCGGAAGCGAGGACGAGAGACGCATGCGAAAAAAAACCACGTTTACGTTCTCCCTGTAAGGGCATGTCTAATTTCCACGGATTCCCCAGCCTCACTCATTCCGCCAGAAGACCATAATATGGAACCAGACTTCAATCTAATGCTATACAAATCACCTATTAGGTGTCCGTTTGTTGTAGCTCATTTCTATATTATTCATTGCCTATAGCCAGGTACTCGTTCACTCCTGGGTTCAAGTCGGGTATTTTGTATACGTCCCCTTCTTGTCTCTTATTTCAACGCCCCAATGAAACAGCAACACACCACTTGATTGAATGTCAACCTCTTGAAGACCTCAGATGCACATTCCCCCCACCAAATCCAAGCATTAGTAACACGCTGTATAGTCACCTAGAACAACTACAAAAGACGTCTAACTTCTACGTCATGGCACAAGACCAAAAGCGCTAGAGCTCAACTTGTCGTTAAATAAGTATAAAGTGCCTTACCGCGAAGGAATAGACGCCGGTGCAATCACTATCATTCTCCCAGCCACTGACCACGCTCAGCATTGCTTAATTTTACAAGAGCTTTGATTAGAGAAATATCTATTAAATGTTCTTTAAACGCTTTACGAAGGTATAAAGCCCAATTCTATAGCCGGGTTGTATTTAATTGGGTAATTATTGTAAGATTGCTTTGTTTTCATCTTGTCCTCCTTTTCCCATTCAGACAATAATTAGTCTAAATACTTGGTATGGCGTTTTAAAAATCGTGTCACCTGGCAGTGTAACACAATAAATATGGTTTTCGTCGATCTGTACTTCTACGAAACGTAAATTCATGGGCGACTTCTAACATCCTCACTTGCATAACCTAAATTAGACCAGTTTGAAATGAAAAAAAAAATTCTGAGATTATTGATCAGATTTCATTCTTTCATACTATTGAGATTTCTTTTTTTTTAAAATGAAAATTCCATAAATGCAAGAAAAAAATAAAAAGAGTTCTCATACGCGATTTTGATACGTGTTAAAATTGTCTCGATTATTTTACTGCTTGAAAGTTCAATAATTTTTTTTAAAAGACAGAAATAAAGAAACATGCACACACACACAAAAAAAAAAACAAACAAAGGGGGGGGGGGTATTTTTTTTTTTGTTGGCCGTCATTGTGTGTGTGTGTGTGTGGGGGGGGGGGGGGGTACTCATCTACTAATAAGCTGTACATTGATAGAATTTCATATTATGATTGTCAAAAACTTCTTTTTCAAATTATGATTCATTTGATAACTCCAAAATTGTTTTACATTCTTAAACTTGAAATCTACGTTTATTTATTGTTTCCAGGTTGACGTCTCTTTATCTGCTTTTATACATTTTTTAATGTAGAGGGCCATCTTTATGTATCGATATACGTATGAATTTAGCGTATTCTGGCAAAAAGTTTGTTATTACGTCATATAATACGCTTGAGGGAAAACTCATGGTAATTATTGGTACCGATTTTGAAGTTGGAGATTGGGCTAGTTTGAACTGAAAGTAATCTGTCAGATGTTTTTACGAAACCCGCCGAAACCCGCCGAAACCCGCCGAAACCCGCCGAAACCCGCCGAAACCCGCCGAAACCCGATGAAACCCGACGAATCCCGACAACGTTATGGGAAGTAGGTGGCTGTGGGGAGTGAACCTAGAACTCAGGGAAGTGTACACCATTGGGGAGTGAACCTGGGACTGGGTTTCGGCGGGTTTCGTAAAAAAGAACCAGTGCTTTTTTACGAAACCCGCCGAAACCCGCCGAAACCCGGCGAAACCCGACAATATACAGCAAAGTTATGGGAAGTAGACAACTGTGGGGAGTGAACCCGAGACTCAGGGAAGTGTACACTAGTCGGGAGTGAACCTGAGACTAAGTTTATCGGCCGGTTTCGGCGGGTTTCGTAAAAAAGAATTAGTGCTTTATTACGAAACCCGCCGAAACCCGCCGAAACCCGACAATATCCGGCAAAGTTATGGGAGTTTGGCAACAGTGGGGGGTGATCCTGGGAGTCAGGGAATTGCACACCAGTGGGGAGTTAACCTGGGACTGTGTAAAAAGGATATCAGTGGGAAATAAACCTGGGACTAAAGGGACATGGATACCATTGAAAGTTGAAGCCGGATATGGGAATTGAGTACCAGAGGAGAATGAACCTGACACTATAGAAGGTGGGCGCCAGTGGGGAGTGAACCTGGGATTCAGGGAATTGCACACCAGTGGGGACTTAACCTGGGACTGTGTAAAAAGGATATCAGTGGGAAATAAACCTGGGACTAAAGGGAGATGAATACCATTGAAAGTTGAAGCCAGATATGAGAGTTTGGTACCAGAGGAGAATGAACCTGACACTATAGGAGGTGGGCGCCAGTGGGGAGTGAACCTGGGACTATGTAAAAAGGATATCAGTGGGAAATAAACCTGGGACTAAAGGGAGATGAATACCATTGAAAGTTGAAGCTGGATATGAGAGTTTGGTACCAGAGGAGAATGAACCTGACACTATAGGAGGTGGGCGCCAGTGGGGAGTGAACCTGGGACTATGTAAAAAGGATATGAGTGGGAAATAAACCTGGGACTAAAGGGAGAAGGATACCATTGAAAGTTGAAGCCGGATATGGGAGTTGAGTACCAGAGGAGAATGAACCTGACACTATAGGAGATGGGCGCCAGTGTGGAGTGAACCTGGGACTCAGGGAAGTGCACACCAATTTGGAGTTAACCTGGGACTGTGGGAGATGGATAACTGTGGGTATCCGAGCCGAACTATAGGAGTTGGCTACCAGAGGAGAATAAACCTGACACTATAAAAGGTGGGCGCCAGTGGGGAGTGAACCTGGGAGTCAGGGAATTGCACACCAGTGGGGATTTAACCTGGGAATATGTAAAAAGGATATCAGTGGAAAATAAACCTGGTACTAAAGGGAGATGGATACCATTAAAATTTGAAGCTTGGTATGAGAGTTTGGTACCAGAGGAGAATGAACCTGACACTAAAGGAGGTGGGCGCCAGTGGGGAGTGAACCTGGGACTATGTAAAAAGGATATGAGTGGGAAATAAACCTGGGACTAAAGGGAGATGAATACCATTGAAAGTTGAAGCCGGATATGAGAGTTTGGTACCAGAGGAGAATGAACCTGACACTATAGGAGGTGGGCGCCAGTGGGGAGTGAACCTGGGACTATGTAAAAAGGATATCAGTGGGAAATAAACCTGGGACTAAAGGGAGATGAATACCATTGAAAGTTGAAGCTGGATATGAGAGTTTGGTACCAGAGGAGAATGAACCTGACACTATAGGAGGTGGGCGCCAGTGGGGAGTGAACCTGGGACTATGTAAAAAGGATATGAGTGGGAAATAAACCTGGGACTAAAGGGAGAAGGATACCATTGAAAGTTGAAGCCGGATATGGGAGTTGAGTACCAGAGGAGAATGAACCTGACACTATAGGAGATGGGCGCCAGTGTGGAGTGAACCTGGGACTCAGGGAAGTGCACACCAATTTGGAGTTAACCTGGGACTGTGGGAGATGGATAACTGTGGGTATCCGAGCCGAACTATAGGAGTTGGCTACCAGAGGAGAATAAACCTGACACTATAAAAGGTGGGCGCCAGTGGGGAGTGAACCTGGGAGTCAGGGAATTGCACACCAGTGGGGAGTTAACCTGTGAATATCTAAAAAAGAATATCCGTGGGAAATAAATCCGGCTTCAACTCCCAATGGTATCCATCTCCCTTTAGTCCCAGATTTATTTCCTACTGATATCCTTTATACATATTCCCAGGTTAACTCCCCACTGGTGTGCAATTCCCTGAGTCCCAGGTTCACTCCCCACTGGCGCCCACCCCTTTTGTGTCAGGTTCATTCTCCTCTGGTACCAAGCTTTCATATCCGGCTTCAACTTTCAATGGTATCCATCTCCCTTTAGTCCGAGGTTTATTTCCCACTGATATCCTGTTTACATAGTCCCAGGTTCACTCCCCACTGGCGCCCACCTCCTATAGTGTCAGGTTCATTCTCTCTGGTACCAAACTCTCATATCCGGCTTCAACTTTCAATGGTATTCATCTCCCTTTAGTCCCAGGTTTATTTCCCACTCATATCCTTTTTACATAGTCCCAGGTTCACTCCCCACTGGCGCCCACCTCCTATAGTGTCAGGTTTCTCTCTCCTCTGGTACCCAACTACCAAATCCGGCTTTAACTCCCAATGGTATCCACCTCCCTTTAGTCCCAGATTTATTTCCTACTGATATCCTTTTTACATAGTCCCAGGTTCACTCCCCACTGGCGCCCACCTCCTATAGTGTCAGGTTCATTCTCCTCTGGTACCAAACTCTCATATCCGGCTTCAACTTTCAATGGTATTCATCTCCCTTTAGTCCCAGGTTTATTTCCCACTCATATCCTTTTTACATAGTCCCAGGTTCACTCCCCACTGGCGCCCACCTCCTATAGTGTCAGGTTCATTCTCCTCTGGTACCAAACTCTCATATCCGGCTTCAACTTTCAATGGTATTCATCTCCCTTTAGTCCCAGGTTTATTTCCCACTCATATCCTTTTTACATAGTCCCAGGTTCACTCCCCACTGGCGCCCACCTCCTATAGTGTCAGGTTCATTCTCCTCTGGTACCAAACTCTCATATCCGGCTTCAACTTTCAATGGTATTCATCTCCCTTTAGTCCCAGGTTTATTTCCCACTGATATCCTTTTTACATAGTCCCAGGTTCACTCCCACTGGCGCCCACCTCCTATAGTGTCAGGTTCATTCTCCTCTGGTACCAAACTCTCATATCCGGCTTCAACTTTCAATGGTATTCATCTCCCTTTAGTCCCAGGTTTATTTCCCACTGATATCCTGTTTACATAGTCCCAGGTTCACTCCCCACTGGCGCCCACACCCTTTTTTGTCAGGTTCATTCTCCTCTGGTACCAAGCTCTCATATCCGGCTTCAACTTTCAATGGTATTCATCTCCCTTTAGTCCCAGGTTTATTTCCCACTGATATCCTTTTTACATAGTCCCAGGTTCACTCCCCACTGGCGCCCACCTCCTTTAGTGTCAGGTTCATTCTCCTCTGGTACCAAACTCTCATACCAAGCTTCAAATTTTAATGGTATCCATCTCCCTTTAGTACCAGGTTTATTTTCCACTGATATCCTTTTTACATATTCCCAGGTTAAATCCCCACTGGTGTGCAATTCCCTGAATCCCAGGTTCACTCCCCACTGGCGCCCACCTTCTATAGTGTCAGGTTCATTCTCCTCTGGCACTCAACTCCTATAGTTCGGCTCGGATACCCACAGTTATCCATCTCCCACAGTCCAAGGTTAACTCCCAATTGGTGTGCACTTCCCTGAGTCCCAGGTTCACTCCACACTGGCGCCCATCTCCTATAGTGTCGGGTTCATTCTCCTCTGGTACTCAACTCCCATATCCGGCTTCAACTTTCAATGGTATCCATCTCCCTTTAGTCCCAGGTTTATTTCCCACTGATATCCTTTTTACACAGTCCCAGGTTAAGTCCCCACTGGTGTGCAATTCCCTGAATCCCAGGTTCACTCCCCACTGGCGCCCACCTTCTATACTGTCAGGTTCATTCTCCTCTGGTACTCAATTCCCATATCCGGCTTCAACTTTCAATGGTATCCATGTCCCTTTAGTCCCAGGTTTATTTCCCACTGATATCCTTTTTACACAGTCCCAGGTTAACTCCCCACTGTGTGTGCAATTCCCTGACTCCCAGGATCACCCCCCACTGTTGCCAAACTCCCATAACTTTGCCGGATATTGTCGGGTTTCGGCGGGTTTCGGCGGGTTTCGTAATAAAGCACTAATTCTTTTTTACGAAACCCGCCGAAACCGGCCGATAAACTTAGTCTCAGGTTCACTCCCGACTGGTGTACACTTCCCTGAGTCTCGGGTTCACTCCCCACAGTTGTCTACTTCCCATAACTTTGCTGTATATTGTCGGGTTTCGCCGGGTTTCGGCGGGTTTCGGCGGGTTTCGTAAAAAAGCACTGGTTCTTTTTTACGAAACCCGCCGAAACCCAGTCCCAGGTTCACTCCCCAATGGTGTACACTTCCCTGAGTTCTAGGTTCACTCCCCACAGCCACCTACTTCCCATAACTTTGTCGGGATTCGTCGGGTTTCATCGGGTTTCGGCGGGTTTCGGCGGGTTTCGGCGGGTTTCGGCGGGTTTCGGCGGGTTTCGGCGGGTTTCGGCGGGTTTCGTAAAAAAGACACACCCCTGTTTCTTTGCAAAGAGATCTATAGATTTTTGAACATCCAACCAAATGTCTTGCCATCTTGATTGGTTTTGGGTGGACGGCTCAGTCAAGCATGTCATTGATTGGTCTAATTCAGGATTAACCAGTTACCTGCCGTACTCTGGAAAAACTCGTATTTATTTAAAGATTTGGCCAGAAAACTCGTCTTTCAAATATCGATCGATCTAAATGATCTTCATCTTGGGAGAGACTCTCAAATCTCAGGATTGAGAGTTTTTTGCCAAGATGAGAGTAATTTAAATCGATCGATATTTGAAGGACGAGTTTTCTGGCCAAATGTTTAAATACGAGTTTTACCAGCGTACGGCAGGTAACTGCTTAAAGGTAAGTAGAGGGAGGTATACAGGCATACACTGACTAAATACCATTTTATTATTTCAGTTTGGCCAGAAAATATTTATTATATCTATTTATAGATTAAGATGAACCCTATGTTGTCAAAAATAATATAAACTGAAACCATAAAGAATTAAAAGTTGGTCTAAAGAATTCTCAAGTTTAACGACTTTTAAGGTGTTAATTTATGTTTAGTTTATCGGTATTTGGTGTTCAAAAATTTCCAGCCCAAATCCAATAGTTGATTTGCCAATGTAGGACAATAGAGGGGATTAAGATATAATACATACTTATATGTAGGCCGATGGTCATTTGTGCACGGGGAGGGACAGGTGATCACTTGGGCTTGATGATTCAGTAAGGATTTTTGTTGTTGTTGTTGGTGATCTACTTTTTTTTTCATACTTTGTGTTACATTTGGTGTTTTTGCAATTGCTTGTTGCATTGCCCCATTTTGTGTTGTTGTTTTCAATATAATATTATAATAACACTTCTTTCTTGTTTTCAGATGAATGTAAGTAGAGTTGTGATTTTTTTTTAAAAGTTAGAATTGTGTTAGTGGGGGGGGGGGGGGGGTGTATGGTTTTAACACCATTTTGTTTTAATCTGTGATAAAACGCTTTGACTTGTTGGATATAGGCTACTAATATTTAATTTTTAAAATTATGTCTGATCGTAATGGACACTTCAAAAGCGCTTCGTGTCCTAAACCAAAAGACAGTTCAGGGTCCTCTTTAAGGCGCATTGCTTTCAAAATGTTTACTATTCGTATGGTTTGATATTTACAAGAGTTTATTTAAATGTTATGCGTCCGTGGTCTCCTTCACATCGGGAGATACGAGTAATTATGCTGCGCACTGTGTGCGTTATAATAAAATCTCACAAATTAGGAAACCAAAGTAAAAACGTGAGATCTCTTTAAATAGATAATATTTGGATTCCCGAATGCTGCCATTTGGTGAGTTGTATGGTCTTAGGTTGTGTCCAATGGCATTAATCTGGCGTTTCGAGGAGGAAAACATGGTTGTACTATAGCGTAATAGCAAAAATTGTATTAGGCGTTCCTATTATCCTTTGTAAAATAAAACCCGAAAAACCGAAACAAACAAAATCAAAACTAAACAAACAACAAAAACAAACAAAAAACAGAACCGCAGCAGTTCAAGATTTATATATTTCGATATTTGAAGTACAAGTTTTCTACTCACAAATGCATGAGGTGCCTTCCAAATTCTGCTAAGTTGTATTTTCATCTTTCAGAGACAACTGCAATTTTTTTTTTTTTTTTTGCCATTTAGATTATTACTTAACCAGTCAACTGCCGTACTCTGGAAAAACTCGTATTTAAAAATTTGGCAACTCTCCTCCGCCCCCCCCCCCCCCCCCTCCAAAGCAATAAAAACAAAACAAAAACAAACAAACAAACAAAAAGCTCGTCATTCAAATATCGATTGATTTAATTGACCCTCGTCTTGGGGAAGACTCTCAAACTGGAACATTGCGAGGGCCCAGGTTTAAGAATAATATATATATATATATATAAATGAAGTCTAGTTTGTCCTTGAATATTCAGGTCTCAGACATTTTTGACGAGTTGTGGTTGACTAGCCATCTTAATAACATCGCAGTTTCTACCCACTTGTTGAGAGCTGTAAAATGTTAAGTTAGGTTAGAGTGATATCGAACGTAGGTTGTAAAGAGTTAAAAGAATTGGACGATCTATAATAATATAGTATGACAAGCACACAGCTGCCCGTTCAGCGAATGGTGCCCGTTCAATGAACGTGATGATAAGTCGATCAACTCAAAATGTATGATTCAATTGTTGAATAAAATTTGAACTCAATGTCTTTTGTCCTCATAGACATTACATTTTTGGATTATGTTAGAGAACACCACGGAGCTTTTTATTTGGGCACGGAGATATATTTTCTGCATTTAATATCTTATATATTTCGCTCACTTATTCTAGAATGCTTTCCTTATGTTGAGAGCGGAAAATCGTTGATATAAATTTCAAGAAATTGATTGTATTCAAAATAATGAGAGGAACCACTAGCTGGTATCGATTCAATGCAAGTACTCCCACCTCATTGACATAATCGCTAACCGGAAGGTTGCCACAACCCACTTGCTAAAAATGGTGGCCTCCAATTTCGATGAAATTTTACGAAACAAATTTGAGTTTTCGATAAAATCATCACAATGTCTAATCAATCTCATATTACAGGCAAACTACTTCATGTCTGTTGTAAAGACCGTGTAAAATATTATGGTGACGATTGATCCAGTGGTTTCGGAGCTTTAGTGTTACAAAATATCCAATTTGCCTAAGCTATAGTAAGATGTTACCATGTTAGATTTGATCCGCGATGGCCCAAAATGTATGTAATTGACACACCCACATAAAACACGAGACGCAAGGGGCGGGGATTTCTTTATAATGTGTTCAACACAATCTAATTGTCAACTGGTCATTGAATGCGTACATTAAATAATGCTCTTTTGTTTGTTTGTTTGTTTGTTTGTTTGTTTGTTTGTTTGTTTGTTTGTTTATTTCCGTGTCGGTGGTGAACAAAAAGATAATTGTAACTAGTGATAGGGAAATGTTTGATATAAGTAATTCGCTTTTAGGCTTTTCAGGCGTGGAAGGAAAAAAATATGAGGGAAGAAGGAGGAGGGGGAGGAGGAGGAGAAGGAGGAGGAGGAGGAGGAGGAGGAGGAGGAGGAGGAGGAGGAGGAGGAGGAGGAGGAGTGGGAAGAAATACGAGAAGATAAAAAGAGAATGGTCGAAAGAAAAAAAAAAAGAAGACAAAAAAAAAAATAAGCGAGAAGAAGAAGAAGAAGAAGAAGAAGAAGAAGAAGAAGAAGAAGAAGAAGAAGAAGAAGAAGGAAGAAAGAAAGGAAGAAAGAAAGATAGAAAGAAAGAAAGAAAGAAAGGAAAGAAGGAAGGAAGGAAGGTAGGGTAGGGAAAAGATAGAGAAGAGCAAGAGAGAAGAGGTCACACATTGCCTTACAGGGAGAATAAGAATAAGATGTTATAATTCAATTGTAAACCGAAATCAGTACCTATTATTTATATATATATATATATATATATATATATATATATATATATATATATATATATATATATATATATTATTGTATAATATTGACCAGTGTGGGTTACATCAAAATATACCTATAAATGTTGTACACGTATCCTGATGAGGACAGAAGAGAGATGTTTTGCCAGGTAAGGCAAGAGAGTGCATGCATGTTAAAGTTGTAAAAACTATCGAATATTTAATTGCTTCAGTAATGACATACTTTTATACATAGATTAAGGACATACTAAAAACATCAATGTATACCTCTTTAAAAAGGGGGAAGCAGAGAAATGCAGACAATTATATGAGTCAAGATACAATCGCCAATGCATTTTAGTTTGTCATAAAAACCTATTTGCTGTATCTCTTGGGTTACAGTGCAACGCACATAATACTGGTACAACAACAACAAGAACTACTACTACTACTACTACTACTACTACTACTACTACTACTACTACTACTACTACTACTACTACTACTACTACTAATACTACTCCTACTACCACTACTACTACTACTACTACTACTACTACTACTACTACTACTACTACTACTACTACTACTACTACTACTACTACTAATAATAATAATAATAATAATAATTATATAATATATTAATAATAATAATAATAATAATAATAATAATAATAATAATAATAATAATAATAATAATAATAATAATAATAATAATAATAATAATAATAATAATAATAATAGTGATAATAACAATAGTAATAATAATAATAATAATAATAAATAATAATAATAATAATAATAATAATAAAAATAATAAAAATAAAAATAACAATAATAGTAATGCTAATAACAATAATAAGAATAATTAGAATAATAATAATTATTATTATTATATAATAATAATAATAATAATAATAATAATAATAATAATAATAATAATAATAATAATAATAATAATAATAATAATAATAATAATAATAATATATAACAATTCAATAATAGTATTGCTAATAACAATGATAACAATAATAATAATAATAATAATAATAATAATAATAATAATAATAATAGTAATGCTAATAACTTAAGTGTGGTTGGAACATTTTCTTCTAATGATGCAGCAACACTGTCTTTAAACTGCTCATATTTCTCTTCTATATCTGTTAGTTCTCCAAGCACTTCAAACTTGTTTCTTACTGATAGTTCAAATTTTTCTTGTATCTTCTGTTCCTCCCGGAGAATGTCTAGTTGGTATTTAGGTTTAGCCTTTGCTCTTTTGCAGATTTTCAATTTAACTCGTATGGGGCATAGCACAGGTATATGATCGCTGTTACAGTCAGCCCCCGGCATAGATTTGGCATACAAAACCGAGTTTCGGAAACGTTTGCTGATGAGTATGTAATCTATTTGGTTTCTCACTCCATCTCCAGGACTTTTCCATGTATAGAAAAATACAAGACTCTGAACAGGCAGATAAAAAGAAAATGCAACGAAGCTAAAGAAGACTGGATAAATGAACAATGTCACTATATAATGTCCTGCAAAGAAAAAAATGGCAAATTCTTCCATCAGAAAATCAAAGAAGTGACAAACAAAACTAAATCAGGTGCTAAAAGTGGATGCATCAAAGACAAGCGTGGAAACACCATCATGGACAAAGACTGCATTCTAAACAGATGGTCAGAATATATTGAAGAACTTTTTTTTGATAATCGAGGAGAAATGCCTATGATAAAAGAACTGGAAGGGCCTTCTATAATGAAAGATGAAGTTAGGAACGTCATGAAAAGCATGAAAAATGGAAAAGCTGCAGGACCTGATGCCATAACAATTGAAGCCTTGACTGGCCTGGGTGAATGGGGGATTAAATTCATCACAAACCTTCTAAATCAAGTGTATGACACAGGAAAAATGCCAACTGATATGAAACGATCCATTTTTATAGCACTACCAAAAAAGCCAGGGGCAGTTGATTGTGAACAACACAGAACTATTAGCCTAATGAGCCACCTCACAAAAATTCTTTTGAAGATAATTTTACTAAGAATAAGAAATAAAATACGACCTGAAATTGGGGAGATGCAATTTGGTTTTGTTGAGGACAAGGGTACCAGAAATGGAATATTCACATTATCAATGCTGATGGAAAGATGTATTGAAGTAAATAAAGATCTGTATATGTGTTTCATCGACTATTCAAAAGCCTTTGATAAAGTACAACACGAAAAACTATTCAAAATTCTATCATCCTTGGACATTGATGGTAAAGATTTAAGAATATTACGGAATTTGTACTGGGAACAAGAAGCAGCAATGCGTGTTGACAACGAACTAAGCAGTTTTACACCTATTAGAAGAGGAGTTAGGCAGGGGTGTGTTTTGTCTCCAGATTTATTCAACCTCTATAGTGAAATGATATTAAGAGATATCGAACATAAGAAGGGGGTGTGTATTGGAGGAAAGAATGTAACAAATCTGAGGTATGCAGATGATACGGTTCTACTGGCAGAATCTGAACATGAACTACAAGAATTACTGGATGTTGTAGTCAGGAGTAGTGAAAATATGGGACTGGAACTGAATATATCTAAAACAGAATGTATGACGGTATCTAAAAATAATAACCCACCAGCCTGTGTAATAACAAGCAGAGGACAAACAATACAACAAGTTGAATGTTTCAAATATTTAGGCTTCAATGTAACATCCAATGGAAAATCAGATTGTGAAATAAAGAAAAGAATAGGTATGGCGAAGAATGCATTCAACCAGCTGCATACAATTATGAAAAACAGGAATATTAGCATGAAAACAAAAATCAAAGTCCTGGATTGCTATGTACTGTCTGTGCTGCTATATGGTTGTGAGAGCTGGACCATAAACAAGACCATGGTTAAAAGACTGGAGGCAGTGGAAATGTGGTTTTACAGAAGAATGATGAGGGTGTCATGGATGGAAAGGAAAAGAAATGAAGAAATTTTAGAAATGGCAAACAGAAAAAGATCACTGATAACAAAAATCATCAAACGCCAAATGGAATTTTTAGGACACATTATCCGCCACCCTGGTTTGGAAATACTCGCCTTGACTGGAAAGATGAATGGAAAAAGAATAAGAGGAAGACAAAGAATAACGTATTTGAAAGGGATAAGAACTTGGACAGATGAAGCTGAGAAAGGTGGCGCTGCTTTAATAGAATTGGCAAGAGATAGATCAGCTTGGCGGAAGATGACCTCCGACGTCTGCTTCAGATATGGAACTACATGAGAGAGAATGCTAATAACAACAATAATAATACTAATAATACTACTACTAATAATAATAATTATAACAATAATAATAATAATGATAATAATAATAATAATAATATAATAATAATAATAATAATGATAATAATAATAATAATAATAATAATAATAATAATAATAATAATAATAATCAGAAAGAGTGGGGGAGTAGGGAAAAGATAGAGAAGAGCGTGGGAGAAGAGATCGCACATTGCCCTACAGGGGAGATTAAGAATAATTGTCAAAACACAATTAACGGAATTCAGTAACTAATTGACCGGGAGGACTCGGTTGTGACCGATGTGTGTACTTATTTGCATATGTACACGTCTGTTGTGACTTAACGAAAAGAAATAAGGGAGAGAGAAGCGAGAGAGAGAGAGAGAGAGAGAGAGAGAGAGAGAGAGTAAGAGAGGGAGTGTGTGTTTCTGTGAGTGTGTTTATGTGTGTGTGTGTTAGTGTGTGTTTGAGAGAGTGAGAGATGAAGTGTGTGTGTGTGTGTGTGTGTCCGTGTGTTTGTGTGAGTGTGTGTATGAGTGTGTTAGTGTATTTGTGTGTATGCACAATATCCACTAAACGTGCTCAAAGCGCTTTTCAAAGGATCCCTGACTAACAGCAACACGTAACAAGTCGAACAAGACAAGACGCCTGTTAGGCGAATTTACATTTTTTTTCGGACAGAGACAACGCTGTTAACGGCCAGGTACTCATTTTACACCTGATTACGGAGAGAGAATGTGAGGAAAGAGCCTATTTCAAAGACTCAACTATGCGCCGAGCGAGACTCGAAGCCAGAACCTTCCGATCCGAAAGCGAGTGTCATCGTCGCCATCGTTATGTTATAGCCTGATACTGAAATCCAAAAGGACTGGCAGTTTGACGTCATTATTTGGTTTTTGCACCGCCATGTGAGTTGTCGTTAGTAGAGCTCATGGAAACAAGTTATTTCATTGGTTGAACTATTGAATACAATTCACGATTTGTTTTCTTTTGTGGCAAAAGACTGGCATTTTGACGTCATTTTTTGGTCAGTATCAGCGTAGCCATCGTTATGTTATAGCCTGATACTGAAATCCAAAAGGACTGGCAGTTTGACGTCATTATTTGGTTTTTGCACCGCCTCGTGAGTTGTCGTTAGTAGAGCTCATGGAAACAAGTTATTTCATTGGCTGAACTATTGAATACAACTCACGATTTGTTTTCTTTTGTGGCAAAAGACTGGCATTTTGACGTCATTTTTTGGTCAGTATCAGGCCATAACTTTACGAAGGCCACGGTATCAGGCCATAACTTTACGAAAGCCACGGTGTCAACTACAAGACCACATTATAATAGCCGCACTCTGGTTTGAGAGTTTTTGAAAAGACCAGGGTCGTTTTCATCGATCGACATTGGAGGACGTGTGTTTTCTGGCAAAAAAAAATATGGAAATGTATTTTTTTTCCTGTGTACGTCTATAGATAGTATGCGCTTGGCCAAGGAGTTCACAACATTGCCATCCGGAAGTATTACGGACCAACACTCAAACCATGAACTTTTATAGTGTGGTTGATACAGTTTAGTGAGAATCACTCACAAACGCGGATGGCAAAATACAATAACAAAGGCTTGAGTGACGTCATCTTCATTCTATCTATAGATAGTTCGAAGATGACGTCACTCATGTCTTTGTTATTGTTTTTTGCCATCCGCGTTTACTTCTCACTAAACTGTATTAACCAGACTATGTACATTCAAGGTTACACACAGTTTTGTGTGTTGACCAGTTTTACTTCCGGATGGCAATGTTATGAGCTTCTTAGCCAAGCGCATACTATCTATACTTGTGTTTGGTTATAAGGCTTTAAAACACATACTGAGTTGTAGTTCAGTGAATTTGCAGTCATAATATTATAATGAAACAGACCAAAAAGTCGTATGTTTATTACGTGATTCTATATTCTAGACATAGAATGAACAAAATTGACATCACTCAATAATCATCTTTGTTATTGTTTTTAGACAGGTGATTAGTTCTCATTAAATTATATCAATTAGACTACAACAGTTTTCTGTGCCGTTACGTTATATCCGACTGCCGGATGCTGTGAGTATTTTACCTAAACACAAAGCATCAATACGTACTTTTCTTAGTATTGTTAATGATTCGAATAAAAAATGCTTATGTACTCGTCTGTTTGAGCACTTTGCTGTCGCATTGGTCGCAAAGTGGTGAGGTGTCTCATTTGCAGTGAAGTCAAGCAATGTTGAGAGCGCTCAATGATCAGATGGATAATGATAACAGAAGAACTCTGTGAGCCTGCATTGTGTTCTTGGTGAAGGCACGTTACACACATTACCCACGACATCAGGTATAGAAGACTAGGTACCTGACTATGGGACGTGGTAGATATTGTAATTCAGAAAAGTGAGTGGAGCAGGCACTTATGTTGGTAACAACAAGATATGAAGTGAATAGAAAAGTGCCAGAAGACAATAGAGAATAAAAAAAATTTTTCGCGGCGGTGGTGGGGTTTGAACCTGCGACCTTATTGGTACGACAACTCCGCCTGGCAGGTGAGAGCGTGGCTCTACCGTGTGAGCTATCCACGAACACAAAAATATTCGTTTCAAACTCAAAGTCATTACTAGATCCCTCTCTCACCCACTTCTTGAGACCGCCGATTCGTTCGTACACCACCATCGCGAATAATTTTGACCAGCAGTTAAGCTTAATAGCCAATATTCTCAACACAAACATATAACATAGAAACGATTGAGACATTGAGTATGCTCCGGTGTATGGGGTGAATTTTTTAATTCAGAAAAGTGAGTGGAGCAGGCACTTATGTTGGTAACAACAAGATATGAAGTGAATAGAAAAGTGCCAGAAGACAATAGAGAATAAAAAAATTTTTTCGCGGCGGTGGTGGGGTTTGAACCTGCGACCTTATTGGTACGACAACTCCGCCTGGCAGGTGAGAGCGTGGCTCTACCGTGTGAGCTATCCACGAACACAAAAATATTCGTTTCAAACTCAAAGTCATTACTAGATCCCTCTCTCGCCCACTTCTTGAGACCGCCGATTCGTTCGTACACCACCATCGCGAATAATTTTGACCAGCAGTTAAGCTTAATAGCCAATATTCTCAACACAAACATATAACATAGAAACGATTGAGACATTGAGTATGCTCCGGTGTATGGGGTGAATTTTTTAATTCAGAAAAGTGAGTGGAGCAGGCACTTATGTTGGTAACAACAAGATATGAAGTGAATAGAAAAGTGCCAGAAGACAATAGAGAATAAAAATTTTATTCGCGATGGTGGTGTACGAACGAATCGGCGGTCTCAAGAAGTGGGTGAGAGAGGGATCTAGTAATGACTTTGAGTTTGAAACGAATATTTTTGTGTTCGTGGATAGCTCACACGGTAGAGCCACGCTCTCACCTGCCAGGCGGAGTTGTCGTACCAATAAGGTCGCAGGTTCAAACCCCACCACCGCCGCGAAAAAAAAAAAAAAATAAAAAAAATATTTTATTCTCTATTGTCTTCTGGCACTTTTCTATTCACTTCATATCTGGTAGATATTGTAGTAGTGTCAGTACCAAAAAGACGCACGACAGATGATGTATACCTTTCTATGAAACGAAACTTTTGTTTTTATATGGCGTGTTAGGGGAATTAATTTGGAATCTATCAAAATGAGTTTTCATATTCGTAAAATGTCTTTAATTTTGTTGGTTGTTTTTTCCCCCCTGTTTTATTCCGCTCTCAAACAATGACGATTAAGTCCAAACTTCTGAATTTAGATTACTGTAGCTATCAATCTATTAAAAGAAATCAATCAGACTCCATTAACTCATTAGAATGAGTTCACTATCCAGATATGTTAAATTATCCGCCATTCTCTCTTCCTCAGATAACAAAGCCCAAAATCGCCTACCTATCTCTCGCCGTACGTATTCTCAGACAGGAAGTAGAGGATGAAGATGACGATGATAACGTCATGGCTGGTTGCCATGGTGATCGTGATATCTGTCATTGGAGAAGGAGAGGGCGTGACGATGGACAAGATGGCTAAAGGCATTGAAAACATAGGCAAGGCTTTGATATTTAACTCTGTTATTTGATAGAAGTCATAATAATATTACGACTTTAGCTTTATCAAGCGCTGTTCGAATTTACTCCAAAAAAAAAATTCTTATTAGCCATAAGGCCTATGGAGACGGTGTTTATCCTGTTTTCTAAATCGTTAAACAGAAAATAGCAATTTCTTGCCACCATTTTGATAGGACGTTCGTTTGTGGCAAAGTGTTTTCCACAAGATCTAAGAGAGACCAATGTGCCCTATCACAGCTGGGTGAACAGAGGTGGGTAGGTCGCGGTACAAGACAAACTCTCGACTACTCCTGGGATTCATACGGTCCCATTGTTTGTTAAGCAAGTTGTTTATCAGCTAACCCATCCACTCCAACTCGACATGTTATTATTGTGTTTTGACTCGTTTATTTCCCATTTCACTGCCGTCGTCAGCCGTCTTCCGGATACAGACGTCGGGCACGGACAAAATACAAAGAGAAGAGCCGCTAGACAGACCCATAGCAAGCTCGAAAAAAAAAAACGGCAGAGGACGTCGGGTACTTGGTATGGGTAGGCTGGTGGCTCTTCTCTTTTTTCTTAGTATTGTGTATGTGACCGACGTCTTTATCCGGAAGACGACAGAGTACGGCAGTGACGGGTCAGTCGGAGTCAGTCTCCTGTGTGGGTTAGCCCTAAGTCTTCCAAACACAAGTCACATGATTATTACGGCTTTTGTTTTTTAAGCGGTATAGTGGTATGACACTCGTCTCCGTTCAGAAAGGTCGAGGGTTCGAGTCTTTTTTTTTAGTTCAGCCCTTATAAGGGTCTCTTTAGCACAATCCCTCAACATACTCAGATATAAAATAAGCATCTGGCAGTTAACAGCGTTGTCTCTGTCGGGAAAATTTGCAATATCACCTTATATGTTATATCTTTTACTCCTGGTTTTAAATCTCCAGAGAATATTCAAATTTATCACGTCACCCCTGATCACATCCGTCAAAGACGATCCACGGATGGGCACCCAACAGAACTCCATTTTGATATGCACCACAGCGACAACAAAGTGACAAAGTTGAGACTGCGACGGTCTGTAGACAGGAAGGGAGAGAAGACCGGCATGATGCGTGTGTATAGAATCAGGGATGAAAGATTTTACGAAATCCCAGATTCGGAAACCACGGGAGCTAATAGTGACGGACATTCGGTAACATATTTTGTTCGTTTTTTTTTTGTTTTTTTTTTGTTTTTTTGTTTTTTTTTAATTTGTTTTGTGTGTGTGTGTGTGTGTGTGTGTGTGTGTTTGTGTTTATTTGTTTGGTCTGTTGTTTATTTTGGGGAGGGGGTGCGTGTAAAATTGTGACTTACCTCCTCAAAACGTTATTGCGTTGATTTGATTTATTAGCAAGAAATACAATTGGTTGTTTTAAAAGTATGGGGCCTGAGTTATGTTTTAACGTTTTATTTGAGGAGAAAGTGATAAACACTAAACGTTTAGATTTATTCTGGTAGCTTTAACTTTAAAATCACTTTTTTTTGCATCTGATCCACGACAAAGTAATACCGATTTGAGACGATGGTTCAAAAATTAGATTGTTCTCATTGAATGTGACCCACCCTGTGAATCTATTATTGCACCAGGGTGAAAAGCAAGATAAAAGAAAAACCCTTCACTGACAAGTTTCCATTTTATTCTAACCTGACAAATCATCTTTCCCTTTTTACCGAGGAATCAGTAGCAGCGATACTGCGACATAGGCCCCGAACACCTCGTATCTCAACAAGTATAATTTAATACCTCGATATACCAGAGATCCAGTCCGTTGTCGTGAAGTAATTGGTATAGATAATATAAGGGATATCATTTCATTTTTAAAAACATATCTCTCAATTTTATGATAGAATAATAATTCAAATCAGGGTTTGATATGTCGAATTTATTTTTAGTCCATTTTCCTATCCCTTGCAGGTAGACATTGGTTTCTTCGTCGATGAAAACAGCGCAAGTTTGTTTCGTATCCGGAGTTCTCGGAAAAGAATCAAGGCTTATGACTTGGTAGGTTTGTAAAGAGTATTAAATAAAAGTGTAAATAACAGCTGAAAAAATATATAAAAGAAGTTAACACGGAACAATTCGGACTCAAACCCTTCTTCAGTCCAAAAAAAAAAAAAACAATAAATTGTAAGATTGAATATAAGATCCTGATAAACGGAAGAAAATCCCTTTGTTTCTCAAGTCAGGAAAGTAGTAGTCCTTCAGACTCATAAGGCCAATGGAGCCGGTGTTGATCCCGGTTTCAGTAACATGAAACGGACAATAGCAGTTACTTGCCAACCTTTGGATAGGACGCACAGCACTTTCCGCCAGATCTAGCAAACCCATCTACCCAATCATTTCTGAGTGAAAAAGGGGAGGGGTTTTAAAAAAAAAATCTCGACTGCACCCGGGACCCGTCCTTGGTCCCTTTGCGTGAGGCGTGAAGCGAGTGTTCCACCTTTGAGGTATCGGGAAAGCCCAACAAGTTAGAAAAAGCGATGGCAAAAACTTTTCTTGTGTCTTTCTTCTTGAACCTGTCATAATATACATATTATCTGTCTTATACTATTCACAACCAACGGCCTCT
>NC_088362.1:65221239-65228739 GCF_034508935.2 Berghia stephanieae
CTTTATGAGGCAAGTGGTCACATATAAACAAACTTTTCCCTGTTGCTTTTATTTCTTTGGGGGGGGGGGGGGGGGATGGGGGGGGGGGGGGGTTATAATTCGATTTTCTGCATCTAAATCACGCCGAGAAAAAAACTATTCTGAGGTGACAGGTCACATATTCATGATACAACGTCATAGACAAATTATGGTTGTAATAGCAGGTGTAGCTTAGACTCCATATAACGATCAGCACACGTGAGTAACGGCCCCTAACACGCTATGACATTAAACCCACCATAATCGGATGTGAGCAGCTTTCGCTAGGCCGACATCTTTATGACTAATAACGCTAGTATTTGACGTCTCCGTCTACTGTGTAATTCCCTGTGATCTTGGGCTGTGGTCTAATTATAGCACAAGGTATTAGAAGGGTCATTTTTTGTTTGTTTGTTGTTGTTCACGTTGAGGTAAAATATAAAGCATGATAAAGGCACAGCTATAAACACATTTCCATCGGTGATTTGATGTCTTTTTATAAAAGTCGTGTTCAAGTACAATATACATTTTAATACTTAACTTGGTTTACGTTTTGTTTAAATAAATTAAAGTAAAATAACTATAATGTTAATGATGATGATGATGATGATGATGATGATAATAATAATGATGGTGATGACGATGATGATGATGATGATGATTAATTAATTAACAATGATGATAATAATAATAATAATAATAATAATAATAATAATAATAATAATAATAATAATAATAATAATAATAATAATAATAATCATCACCATCATCATCATCATCATCATAATCATTAATCTTTGTCCAACAGAGAGCTGACCTATCAGAGTTTACTGAGGCCAATCAGGCCGGAGGTTTGGTTGATGCCAGAGACACTATCATCGCCTTCCGGTCTTACATCAGAGGGGGCAATGGGGTACCAAGAGCCGATCACTGGATGCTCTTCACGGCGTAAGAAAATGATTATTGTTTATATGGTTCCTTGATGCAGTAGTAGCGGTTTGCGCTTCAATTCTATACTGACTACTCTAGGAGTACAAAGCAACGAGCACCGACTGCAGAGTTCATATATTATGTTTGTTTGTTTTTAAGGGTTTTACGGCGCTTGCAACACATTTAGGTTATATCAGCGCTAATAAAAAGGAAGAAAATGGGATAGTAAAAAGTTCTAGAATTATGATTAAAGCACCCAAGAGAAAGTAAGGCAAAGGGGAACTGTGAACAAATAGGGATCAGATGTAGATTCCAAGAGCATACCACCAATGTACTTAGTTTGAGATCACGGCCTATAAGTCTCATCCGGACACAAGCACAAAATCCAACAAAGAGGAATACACTCAAATGCTTACATTATAAATTCAAAATAACAAATATAATAGTACATAACAGAAAGATGATTTACAAGGAAAAAAATATCATCTCCCAAAACAATAACTATGCATTTGACTGTTTCCCTCCCAGCTAGGACTCCGGCCAGGGCCAGGACAAAACCAAGTAATCTCATTCCAAGACAAAGACAGAAAGCATGTTGGAAAACAGATATAAGGGGATAGAAGACACAATATGTACCCCCCTGCCCACTATGGTAGGTCAGGAACCCCACCCAGAGAGTTCATATAAGTCTCAGATTTAATCATTTTTGACATATTGTAAGGCATCCAAATCAATCGCTAGATTAAATCAATGTTTTATGTCGAAACTAAGAAACAAAGACCGTATTCATGTAAATTTCCAGAAGTGTATAAATAGAGTTCATTTGTTTATCTTATCTAAAAATAGCTTGATCTGGGGAGAAGGTTAAGGGTCAATACTTGGAAAGAGGGGGATGGTTGAAAAGTTGTTTTGCTTTTCATTATATTTTTGAATTATTTTCTTTTCTTTCTTTTCTATGTCATTTTGATCATAAACATAGTTAGGTATCTGCCTTCTACTCTGTGAGATTTGATTTTTCTTAAAGCCATCTTATTCCAGGGTTTACTGAGACAAAAGATCCAAATTCTTTGTTGTTATCTATTTTTAAAAAATACAAAATCAGATATTTTTCTTTATAGTGACTGTAAGGCTTTGTGTTTGTTTATATGTGAATGATGTTTAGTGTTGCTGATGAATTTGTTGTTGATATTGTAGTAGTTGTTGCTGTTGTTTTTGATAACGTACGTTATACCTACAACTCAACGTTTTGTCACAAGGTATGACCTGGCCGTCAACGGAAATAGTAACACGATTGGTGAGTGTTCATACGCACGGAAAGGCCCCATCAAAAATGCACATCTAACACAAAGACATGACGTAACGTTGATTATCTGAACATTTTTAACAATCTAACACCATTTTGTGAAGAGGAATGAACTTTTCTGATTGCCCTGTATTTGATGAAAAAGCGAAATTAATTTGGAAAATAGCACGATGAAAATCATTTAAGGCATAGAGAAGAAGTCAATAATATTTTTCTTTTAAGTTATTAGAGATTGCTTGAAATCGCAGCGAAATAGGTAAATCGTATTTGAGAGTTCCATTTAACCAGTTAACTGACATGCCGTACTCTGGAAAGACGCGTATTAAGAAATTCGGCCAGAAAACTCGTTCTTCAAATATCGATCGATTTAAATGACCCCCATCTCGCAAAAACTCTCAAACCTGGTACCAAGACGAAGTTTCTGGCGACATGTTTTAATTGGTGTATTTCTGAATAAGGCAATTAACTGGTTTTTGTTTAAAGCATTGTGAATTTCGATTCATATGGAGTAATACGATTGAATACGATTGCGCGAAGCTTTTCAAATATGAGCTGGAATAACTTGCTTTGATTTCAAACATCCAAAGTTGACAAAACTGTTCAGCGTTCTTCTGACCAACCAATCTTAGACAGATGTGACCCAATGTCTCAAAGCGGTTTTCTGTGGGAATGAAGTAAGTGCTGGAAAATTATTTTATATCCCGCAAATATGAAACTTGGGGTTAATTTTTAATCGTTAAGGTCGAGGTGCGGCTGTATTGTCTAGTGGTATGACACTCGCTTTCGGATCGGAAGGTCCTGGGTTAGAGCCTCGCGCTCGGCGCATAGTTGAGGCCTTGGAATAGGCTCTTTTCTCACATTCTCTCATCGTACTTAGGTGTAATATGAGTACCTGGCCGTTAACAGCGTTGTCTTTGTCCGAAAAATTGTAATATCGCCTAACAGGCGTAATGCCCCGTCCTACATGTTAAATGTTGCTGTTGACCAGGGACTCCTTGTAAAGCCCTTTGAGCACATTTAGTGGATATTGCGCTACATAAAAGCTCATTATTATTATTATTTTATAATAGATAATCTAAAATGTTACATTGCAAAAAAAAAACAAAAACAAAAAACACCCAATAGAATTAAAGTTTACATTTCCTGTCATTTTAATCCTAAATTCACGTTTTATAATCTGGTTCATCCCGACATAATACTGTTTTGAGACCGTGGGTCAAAAAATGAAAAACTTGGTTTGAACATTTTTATTTAAAATAAAACAAATTCGAATTGTAGAGGAGTGTTTCATATCTCTTTGATTAAGTGGTTGCCGTGTCCCCGGTCTAACGAGATGCAATTGCAAAGAAGGCGTTATACTAAATGTACATTATTATTATTATTATTATCATTATCATTATTATTATTACTATTGTTATTATTATTATTATTATTATTATTATTATTATTATTATTATTATTGTTATTATTATTATTATTATTATTATTATTATTATTAATATTATTATTATTATTATAATGAGTAGAAGTGGTATTATTATTATTATTATTATTATTAGTAGTAGTAGTAGTAGTAGTAGTAGTAGTAGTAGTAGTAGTAGTAGTAGTAGTAGTAGTAGTAGTAGTAGGAGTAGTAGTAGAAGAAGTAGTAGTAGTAGTAGTAGTAGTAGTAGTAGTAGTAGTAGTAGTAGTAGTAGTAGTAGTAGTGGTGGTGGTGGAAGTAGAAGTAATAGTATTAGTAGTAGTAGTACTAGTAGCAGTAGTAGTAGTAGTAGTAGTAGTAGTAGTAGTAGTAGTAGTAGTAGTAGTATTAGTAGTAGTAGTAGTAGTAGTAGTAGTAGTAGTAGTAGTAGTAGTAGTCGTAATAGTAGAGGTAATAGTAGTAAATTGTAGTGGTGGTGGTTGTGAGAGAAGTAGTGTGTTGGTGGTAAGTAATGCATGATTTATTCGTCACAATTGTTATTTAATTCATTCATTTTTTTTATTATTATTCATAGCCAAAGGGTATACTCTGTTTATTTTCATGTTCATATTAAAAAAGCATCTTATAGTCTAATAGGAAAGGGATTTGAACTTATGTTATTACTCAGATAACTTGACCAACAAGAAATTCAATCTCATTGGAAGAAAAAGTCCTACTTCCGATTTTACCGACAAATCAAAAGGTTAAATGTCTAATGAGCGTTTTGACCAGTCAAGCATAAATGAAAGTACATATAGAGCAGTAAAGTTAGGTGCCCCAAACGTAAACAAAGGTCGAGAAGCACGTGGCAAACCACATGTTCCTGTCTTGACAGCTCACGTTCCAATGTAAATAATAGAAAAAAATAACCTTTAAAATTTGGCTGTTAGGTGGCAAAAGAAACACATATTCATAAATACTCGATCATGCATCAAATAATGTCTAGATATGGATATTTTATGGAACAAAAGGTAAAATTTTCTAAAATTTATCAAAAGTTACAGTCTATCTATTTTTAGACCAGAGCAAATTATTGCGCTGGTGTGAACAAAACGAGAATTATTCGGAGCCTGATTTTCATAATAATTTAGCCTTATATTATTATTTCTGCAACTGTTAGATTTTATGTAAACATATTTTCAATACTGAAAGTGTATTGCCTACAACTCAAACTACAAAATTGGGAGACCTATATTGTGCGTAAATTATTCCGGTCCCTAACGGAAATCACTAGCAACTTGTTATTGTTTACGTTTGGGGCACCTAACTTTACTGCTCTATTGCAATTATCGCGCACACATATAAACCATGTTATGATGCATTCGATTCCATTTCAGACTTGTGTGAGTTAACCCCGAAAGGTTTGTATCTAACGTTAAGATGGTGAGTGTGCAATGTAATGTTTATATTTCTTCTTCTAGGAATTGCCTACCTCAACCGAATTTGTTCGGACGCTTCTGTGTCCGTTATAGAAGAATTCTTTAGTGAAACTACAGCTCAAATTGCCGCGCATGAACTTGGACATATGTAAGTTGGTCGATTTTGCTTTAAAAACTCTTGTCTATGCTTTTCTGGTACCTTTCAGGATTCGGAACACGAAGAGGCTATTTTTATGATAGTTTACCTTGTGTTGGGAGCTAATGATGAAACTGTATTAGATGTTTATGGGAAAGCAGAGAAGTAAAATAATTGGATGATTGTGAGGGTGTTAAGAAGACAAGGACTAGGCAGGAGGAAAAGGGGGGGGGGGGTGGAGAAGAAATAATGATATTGTAGAATAAATACTACTGCTACTAGTAGTAGTAGCTCTGTAGTAGGGACGACAACTTTTGAAATATTATCGTATCAACGCATGTATAACACAGTTCTTTCCCTTGACTGTTGTGATTTATCTGAGAAATAACTATTTTATCATGTTGCATATAATTTGTCACCAAGTATTAAATACATTATCTCTAATTCTCTATCATTAGTACAATGACAGCATCTATTGCATATCTATCTCGGGTGGGAAGGGGGGGGGGAATCGTCAGACGATCTCTTTGCTATGAAGCAATTACTGTTAATGAGCGTAGTTTCTGAAAAGCAAGACTGTCTCCATTTAATTACATATTTTAACGATGGAGCGTCTCGCTTCTCTCTCCAAAGTAAATCCGATTGTTTACTGTCAGAATATTCAATTATTTTAAAAAGGAAGTACTTGCTAAGTTAATTCTAAGGTTATTAAACTTTAGTGCTTCATTTTCGTTTTAAAAAATACAAACTTGGACTTACAATTTTTTAAAGATGAAATGTTTATTTAGTCCCATCCTCTTAGAATATATGTAGGTTTTGTATAAATCATTACATTGCACAGGCGGATTGATTTTTTTTAAAAACCAATATGAACATCTATGTCGTACTCTAGATAACCCCATATTTAAAGAAATTGGCCAGAAAACTCGTCCTTCAAATATGAATCGATTTAAATGACCATCATCTTGGCAAAAACTCTCAAACCTGGTACCTCGCAAAGTCTCAGGTTTGAGAGTTTTGCCAAGATGAGGTCACTTAAATCTATCGATATCTGAAGGACGAGTTTTCTGGCCAAATTTTTAATGAAGGAATATAGAAAACCCTTCAAACAAGTTGTCTTCAGGAATAATCCATGTTGTCCAAAGTGAGCAAATTCGGGGTTATAATTGCCCAGTGGAAAAAAAAAAACCAGAAGGTGCCTGAAGCGGGCTCGAACCCGGGACCTTTCTTAACTCCGATTTTTTAAATTTAAAAACTGAGAATACAAATAGTGTCGGTGTATAATTTCATGGTTGATATAATATTTGTTAATCCGTACGTATTTTTTCAGCATGGGAGCAGATCATGACTCGTCATATGGCCAATGCTCGGATAACGACTATAATGTTATGGCAGGCATCGCGTTCTTTCCCGAGGATGGCGCGAAAGTAGAGAATCCATGGAAATTCTCACAATGCTCTGCTCAAATCATCACAGATTTCATCTCAGGGTAAGAGACCATTTAATGGGGAACAATGGGAGGAGAAGAGAGAGAGAGAGAGAGAGAGAGAGAGAGAGAGAGAGAGAGAGAGAGAGAGAGAGAGAGAGAGAAAGATAAAGAGAGAGAGAGGGAGAGAGAGAGAGAGAAAGAGAGAGAGAGAGGGAGAGAGAGAGGAGAGAGAGAGAGAGAGAGAGAGAGAGAGAGAGAGAGAGAGAGAGAGAGAACGGCTATAGTTACACGCTATATTGATGGTCGGCGCATCAAAACTCTGAAGACTACATCTACGAGCTTTTCGTCCCAAACACAGAAGTCTGATCCGCCCAAAATTAAATACAACATGGTGCGCAAAGCTCGTATGCAGTCTTCGGAGTTTTAATCCGCGATCGTGAAAATCGAAGTTTCAAATTTTTGATCCGCCGACCATCGATATAGAAACGTATCACGTATCACTTATCACATGAACGTTCAGTAGCCATTTTTTTATGTGAACCATGGTGTTGGAGATTTCTTCTTTTTTTTTTTTTTCTTTCTTTTTTTTTTTTTTTGGTTTGTTTCAACAGAAATCAGCCCTTCTTAGAACTAGCCGTTGATGTGATACTTTCATGATACTTGGTAGAGTCTGTAACTATAACTCAATGTTTTGTTAAAGCTGGAAGACGAGAATTTTTGTTGTTGGCAACGGACAGTTGAAAACGGACTTTTTAATGTGAAAAAAAAACCCCAACAAATCTATAGATTCCTTGTTTTTTAAAGTTTCAGTCTTAAATGTTATTATAAATTTGTGACCATTAA
>NC_088362.1:65233739-65341239 GCF_034508935.2 Berghia stephanieae
TGCCATTGAGTCAATCAACCAGATTGTGGCACTGCCTCCAGCACCCCCACCCCCACCATCTCCACCAAGACGAAACCAACGTCCACAACAACACCCACTACGAAGACCGGTGGTTCATCGAATACAGAAACCGAGACCCACCACAACGACCCCAGCGCCCACACGAAGGCAACCCGTCATGCATCCTTGGTGGAGGATTCCAGCACCTCCACCTCCACCTCAAGACCAACGTCCCCCTCCACGCCAAGAGAGAAACCCTGCATGGGACTGCAACACTGACCTGTGCAGATGTCTGACACGATCCAATAGTTTGGCTACGTGCTTGTATCGTGTCTGGTTTACCGGACGGAGATAGGGATTAGTATACTTGAATCACGATCTTTTTTTCAAAATGTATTATTTCCAATGACAAACACGTTTCGAAATATTTGTTGAGAGAATCGCAATGGGCTTTTTAAGGGGCGGTTTGGGTTTTTTTCTAAAAAAAATAAATTAATTACCTATATTGGGCGGTTTTAATCATTCTGTATCGTCAATATCGGTTAAAAAAACAACATTTACGGTGAAAATTTTTCATTATCTGTGTTGATACCCATTTTGCGACCTAATTTGGGGGTCTGACATTAAAAAAATATAACAAACAATCTTGTGGCAAACGTTCCACAAAAACTAATGAAGGAATGACCTCTATAATCTTCCCTCTTGTCAACATTGTACCATAGTGTGTCACCACAGAGATATTTTACTTCTTTAGCTTATGGATTTTTTATTGGAACATTACAAAGTTGAGAATCACAATGTTATGACAAAATTGACCTTAAAAATTCAGAATTAGGATTATAATTCAAAATTCGCATATTATCTTATTAAAAAAAAATCTCTCTGATGTGACATAATACATTATCTCTGTGATAACTGTGGAAATTTTCAGACAATTTCATTGAATAGATTCCGAGAAACGTTTGACACAGTTTCCCTTACCCTTAGAAAAATGACATTTTGAGAAAATAGCAAAATGGCTTCCCGTTTTTCACACATTTCTTACTGCCTGTACCATTTTCGACTGTGCTTTTCGTGCCTTTATAGTCTACTTTTAGAATTTGGACTTCAATTATATTATTTCTAAGATAATAAAATATCATTTTCCACCAAAATGTCAAAATCAATTTTTCGAAGGATTTTCCTAATAATTAGATCCAAACCGCCCCTTAAATGATGTAAAACGCAGAGGGGTTAAGCTGCCGATTTCAACAAGAAAGAATTTATTTGTACGAGTATGCCAAAACAAAACTATGGAATGTTTGACATGTCATGATGGCAGACTTTTCTCTTATGATTTCGAATCCATTTGCATTTTCATTTCTTTCTTTATCGTTTTTATCGTTATTTTGTTATGTTTTTGCATTATTTCTAGGAATTTCATTTTGTTGTTAGCTAAACGCTCTTTTTTTTTTTTTTTTTTTTTTTTTTTTTTTTTGCGTAATAACACATCTCGCAAATAGTACCAGCGTGACCGTTTGACCTGAAATGGAGCAAAAAAAAAAAAAAGCTTTCAATTAATTGTCTCATTCTATTTATACAGCTATTGTTTGAAGTTATACAATTACTATAATATTTCAATTTTCCATTGAGCTTACAAGAACTACTTCAGGTATCACAATGACAATAATATTATGCATGGTTTTGGGAACCTTTAAAAGTTAATGCCAACCTAGTTTTTAAGAATGTGAGTTGGAAAAGGTGTGATACAAACTCATCTGAGATCATGGAATATTCTGTACTTTCTTTTTTTTTTAAAAACCCAACTCAAATCGACTGTGTTGCATATGCATAATGATTTACAAAATAAAATGGTTACAGTATAGCAATGGCTGATATGAACATTTATGTTGTACCTGTAAATGTTTTACGGTATGTTTCTTAATGAATATTAAATCAAATTTGAAAATTTGAAATATCAGCGGGCTTTTTCCCCCTTTCCTTGTAAATGACTGGTGTGGATTATTACCATAAAACATGTTTTTTGTTCATCTTTTATTTCATTAAAAATTTTATCAGCGCTTCTGAAACTTAAAAGGCACCCAAAAGCATAGACAATTTTTAAAATACCAACAGAACAGATAAAAGATCATGGAATGATGCATGGGGGTTGCAACATAAAACAAAATAGTCGTTATAAAAAGTAACACTGCCGAAAGAGGTTGCAAAATAAAACAAAATAATTGTTTTAAAACCAAGGAATTTACCCAATGGAAACCGTACGGTGCTCTTATTGGCTAACCAACCAGCGGCCTCGATGAGAAAAATATCCGCCATTTTGCTGTTGGCTGGGAATCGCGTTACTATAGTAAACAAGCGTTGATCGGCCGTTCATGAAAACAAGTTGCTGCTCGCTCGTTTAACTCAAAATTATTCAAAACTATCTCTCTAAAATGATATAAATGTGACTTCTTAAGGTTTTCTTCACGGTCAAAACCACACAACATTCTATTAATGATTACGTCCGAGGCAAAAAGGAATATTGACAGGTCGACCGAGAGTTGAACTCGTGAGACGACAAACATCAATGCGAAGTGTAGCGAGAGTCAAGCTATTGTTTGTCTTGTCCTATTCTATATAGAGAAAAGGATAAATAGTATAGCCTCGTGTGTGAGTGGTTGTGTGTCATAGTCTTGTTTTTAAATTGTTTCTGTTGTTTATGTGTGTAGTGATGACTCTCTCACACTCAATTTCAATGCCGAAAGAGGAATTCCCGCACACAAGAAAGGGGAATTGGGGTGGTATTTGGCATACATATTGTATAGTATCTAGTTCTAAATAGATAACTGATTAGAATTATATTATGATATATAAACACAATGCCAAATACAATTCCGAAGTTTCCTTATTTCAAATGAAGTAAAGCTCCAAAACCTAATGGTAGTGATTGTAGTACTGAGTGTTAGTGAGGTGATGTGGTGTTGGTGGGTGGTTGTAGTTGTAGTAGTAGTGGTAGTGATGATGATGTGGTGGTGGTTGTAGTAGTAGTGGTATGGTAATGATATGGTGGTGGTGGTGGTTGTAGTAGTAGTGGTCGTGATGATGATGTGGTGGTGGTGTTTGTAGTAGTAGTGGTAATGATGCGGCTATGTGGTCTAGTAGTATGACACTCGCTTCCGGATCGGAAGGTCCTGGGTTCGAGCCTCGCGCTCGGCACATAGTTGAGTCCTCGGAAAAGGCTCTTTACTCACATTCTCTCACCTTACTCAGGTGTAAAATGAGTACCTGGCCGTTAACAGAGTTGTCTTTGTCCGAAAAATTGTAATATCGCCTAACAGGCGTCATGTCCCGTCCTACATGTTAAATGTTGACCAGGGACCCCTTGTAAAGCGCTTTGAGCACATTTAGTAGATATTGCACTATATAAAGCTCAATTTAAAAAAAAATATTTCAATGATGATGATATGGTGGTGGTGGTTGCAGTAGTAGTAGTGGTAGTGATGATAATGTGGTGGTGGTTGTAGTTGTAGTAGGAGTGCTGGTGATGATGATGTGGTGGTGGTTGTAGTAATAGTGGTAGTGATGATGATGTGGTTGTGGTGGTTGTAGTAGTAGTTGTAATGGTGATGATATGGTGGTAGTGGTGGTTGCAGTAGTAGTGGTAGTGATGACGATGTGGTTGTGGTGGTTGTAGTAGTAGTGGTAATGGTAATGATATGGTGGTAGTGGTGGTTGTAGTAATAGTGGTAATGGTAATGATATGGTGGTAGTTGTAGTAGTAGTGGTCGTGATGACGATGTGGTTGTGGTGGTTGTAGTAGTAGTGGTAGTGATGCTATTGTGGTGGTGGTTGTAGTAGTTGAGGTAGTGATGTGGTGGTGGATGTAGTAGTAGTGGTGGTGGTGGTTGTGGTAGTAGTGGTAATGATGATGATATGGTGGTGGTGGTTGCAGTAGTAGTGGTAGTGATGACGATGTGGTTGTGGTGATTGTAGTAGTGGTAGTGATGATGATGTGCTGGTGGTGGTGTAGTAGTAGTGGTAGTGATGACGATGTTGTTGTGGTGATTGTAGTAGTGGTAGTGATGATGATGTGCTGGTGGTGGTGAAGTAGTAGTGGTAGTGATAATGATGTGGGGCTGGTGGTTGTAGTAGTAGTGTTAGTGATGATATTGTGGTGGTGGTGGTAGTAGTAGATGATGTGGTGGTTGGAAAACACATTACAGGTTATTATAATACATTATTACACACATTCTCTAACTTCATTTTTTGACAGCTTCGTTGTGCCATAAATATACGCAACAGTTCTGAAACATTTTATTGTGGATTTTGATATTGTTTGTTGTTTTTCTTGTGTCGTTATGTTGACATAGATACCGAATGAATGGTAATTACTACATTCTCAGCCAACAACAAAATGGCGCTGAATGCTTTCATTGGTGGACACTTTTTAGGCTACGTACGTATTCTCATTCGTTTAATTCTATGTTTAAAACTGACAAAAATACCCTTTGAACTCCAACGGTTACTTGTACTTTCAAATTTTGACCCACCGCGTCAATCTGGTATTATGTCAGAATAAATTAGATAACGAAAATATATTTCAAATAATAATAATAATAATAATAATAATAATAATAATAATAATAATAATAATAATAATAATAATAATAATAATAATAATAATAATAATAATAATAATAATAATGATGATGATGATGATGATAATAATAATAATAATAATAATAATAATAATAATAATAATAATAATAATAATAATAATAATAATAATAATAATAATAATAACAATAATAATAATAATAAAATGCGGCCCACTGTCTCTGTAATAAACAGAAATGAATGTAACAGTTTAACAGTTTAAAAAAAGAAAAGAACAAAATGAATGAAATACCAAACCAGACTACAAAAAAAAAAAAAAACCAAAAAAAAAAAAAAAAAAAAAAAAAAAACACACACACACACAAAAAAGAACAAAAAAGCAATAGAAACATAAATATAGTTTTACTAAAAAACAGATCGACGACAAAGAAATATTCGGGACTGAAGGGTGGCTGGTTTGCTGCCATTATCGCGCCCCATTCTTTAGGCGTTGTTGCCAACGTTCCCGACACTATTTGCATGGACTTGCGAAGTTTTACACCAACCTTCTCAACGTTCTTTCTCCCACCACACACTGGAGTGCGGAGTAGCACAATGCCAAGGCGAAAGTCCTCGGAAGCGTTTGATTAGCACACTAAGTTGTTCCCGCCAGCTTCCTCAGAAGATGGTTGCGTTTCACTCTCTTCCGGGCAACTCCTTCCAGATGGACCCGATAGGTAGTAAAGCCGCGGTCCAGCGTAACCCCCAGGTACTTCGGATTCGGCTCATATGAGAGTAGCTGGTCTCTCATCTTGGAAAAAATAAACCTCTCAAACCTGGGACTAGGCGAAGTCCAAGGTTTGAGAGTTATTGCCAAGATTAGTGTCATTTCAATCGATCGACATTTGAAGGAAGAGTTTTCTGACCAAATTTTTAAAAACGAGTTTTTCCACAAAACGACAGTTAACTGGTTAAGGAGAGCACTGCCATACTCTAGAAAAACACATATCTATAAATTTTGTCCAGAAAACTCGTCCTTCAAATACCCATCCTTTTAAAACGACTATCATCTTGGCAAAAACCCTCAAAAAGATGCCAGATGTGAGTTATTTAAATCGACCGATATTTGAGTTTCCTGGCCTATTTTTTTTTAAATATGTGTTTTTTCAGAGTACGGCAGAGCAGGCTTTGTCTCTACACTTCAGCTCACCCCAGTCTACTGACCGAGTCTACCGTAGAGGAGACATAAGAGCTAATCCTGCAATTATTTGACGCCATTCATTGATTCATTCATCTGTTTTCTGCCTTGCGGATGAGAGTGGAACTGTCCATCCTTGTCCACTCTTTAATGTTGTCGACCCAGTTCTTGTTTTGTGGATCTAGTTTTCTACCTCCTAGTGCGCCTTCTTCTTCTTCTTCAAGTACCAAGCCTGTGCCAGACATCGGTGATCATGGTACGCCATTCATCTCTCTGATAAGATAACCTCAGAAAACTAATATTACTCTTCTCTTTCTTTGTCACACAGCTGTTCAAACTATTCAAATATGTTTTTCTCGGTCTACCTTTACTCTTTTTACCTTCTATCTTTCCTGTGAGAGCAAAATGTTCAATACATTTATTATGTCGATTTAGGTGCCCTGAAAATTGCATTTGTCTCAAGTGCGCCTGATAATATTACATTGTTGTGACTGTGCAAGTCGCGTCGTGTCCCATGACCAAACCATGTGAGATTTTTCTTTTTGATCATAATTATACTTGAAATATCTTATAAATATCTCCTTTTATCAAAAAGTTGAGCACTAATATTTCATGGTTTTCGTTTATACAATATATATATAACAATATATATATATATAATGTGTGTGTGTGTGTGTGTGTGTGTGTGTAAATCTTTAAACAAAAAAAAAACAAAAGGAAAACAGCACCTAAGGCAAACAAAACAAAACATTAACAAAAAAAAAAAAAAAAGGAAAGGAAACAAAGCTCAAGGAGGTATAAAATTATAAACATGTTTATTAAATGCACATATTGGCCTATCTGGCAATACAAATTTCAAAGAATCACAATATTATTTCATTCACTCGTCCTCAGCTGGTATGAATTGTATGTAAAAGTGTAAAGCATAGTATAAAAAATAGTAAATGGAAATTATAAAAAAACGAGAAATGTATAAAAAAAAATAAGGTATTTATTGCATACAAAGATGTCAATATAATCTATTTTATTTTTGTTTCAAGCAACTCCGAATTGCATTTAAATCGGACCAATCAGCGGTTATTATATTGCATCAAATTGCAAGCAAATAACATCTCGTTCAATAGATCTCAGTGAGTGGCAAGTATTTGTCTTAACACAATTGTGGGTTATTGGAATGAGGGCTAAAACTAAAAACAAAACAAAACAAGAAAAAAAAAAAAAAACACCCCAAAACCCAACAAACTAACAAAGAAATAAACATGAAATGGCTTTCATGGTTACTTTCTGCCTCATATACATAAGAATTCTCCTGCAAATTTCGCGTGTCACCTCTCCTCTTTCAATACCAAAATCTAGATAGCAAAATGTTTACAGAACACATTAATTTCCTTCACCCATCGCCCCCTCCAAAAATAAAAAACATCAAAATAAAACATATAAAAACACCCGTCCCTAACTCAAGAATATGTTCATATTTTATACTGTTGTGATCAGGGGAGAAAATAATATAAAGATTAAAAAAAAAAAAAAAAAAAAAAAAAAAAAAAAAAAAGAGAGAGGGTAAAAAAAAAAAAAGAATTGGACATGACTATAAAAATAGTTTTCTCTCATGGCTTAGAGGTACGGAAAGAGCCAACATAAATTTGAGTTTGAAAATGATACACGTCTAGAAGTTTAAAAAAATATTTATAACTAGTAATCGAAATGATATTTTTTCAAACCCTTAATAACGAGACTTTAAAAAATACAATTATTGACAAGAATAATATCAGATCCGTTTGCAGATAAGAGGGCTAGAAAGCAAACCTCTTCAATTAATTTTAAAGACATTACAGTAAGCCCTACATTTGGTAGGTGGTCATTCTGGCACACAACTTTTAATATCTCAATTTATAGTGAGTTACTTTCGAAGAAAAAAAAGGCAATGAGAAAGAAACACAACAAAAAAGACGACTTGCAGTTCAACCATTACATACCCTCAAAATAATTTCCGATGTTAAAACTGATAAATGAATGCAGAAACCATGTCAAAAAGGATTTTTTTAAAAATGTCAATTACATGATCCGCCTACCTATGGCGATATTAAATTGGCAAGGCAGTTATGGAGAAAATTGCACTTCAAAGCAATGAACAAGATTCGTTACATTTTCAGGTTTTTTACCAATTAGAGAGAGAGAGAGAGAGAGAGAGAGAGAGAGAGAGAGAGAGAGAGAGAGAGTAGAAAGAGAGAGAGAGAGAGAGTAGAAAGAGAGAGGGTAGAAAGAGAGAGAGAGAGAAAGAAAGAGAGAGAGAGATAGAGAAGGGGGGGGGGGGAAGAAAGAAAGAGAGGGAGAAAGAGGGGTGGTCTGAATTTAATTATTGATTAAATAGCATCCAAAACAGAAGACATGTTTTACAATAAAATTGCCCCCATGGATTATGATGAATACCACTTAATCTATAGTTTTAGAACAAAGCGGCTTATATTGTATTTATAACAAATCATTTGTAATTGTTTATCTTTTAAAAATATGAAAAATCAGAACTTCTAAAAAGAAGATTGAAAATCAAACACTCGTCAACCACAATTTAAATGAAACATCATAACATGTACGTTAATGAAAGTAAAAAATGCATGACTATTGATTTTTAAATTACGACTGTCCGGTAAATGAAACAACATCCTAAATATAAAAATGTCTTTATCCATTGGAGTGTGTGACATTGTCTTTGTTTAGTCTCCCGACAACATCCCCTACCCACAACCAGTGCTAAGAATGGGCCTCTGTCAGTTGGAATACATCTGGCTCGTAATCCTCCTGGGCTATAGACTCGAAATGTTCTTTCTTCTGCTTACTATACTCTTCAATCTGGAATGGGAGGAAAAACAAAAGAAACACACAGATCATAGACTCAATCCTCCTGAACAAAGGAAAAAAAAATTCTCACGTTTTCCATTTTGGCCAAATAACTTTTACTTTATATTATTTGACTCTCGAAACTTGTCATAAAGCCTTTAACCTGACACGTCTCAGCAACGTCTTTAGTATCTCAAGTTTAATCATATTTGACAAATTAAGTCTCAAGATGGAACAAAATTGACGTCATTCAGCTCTTATTTATTGTTTTTAGACAGCCATTTTAATGATTAGTTTTTAATAAATTCTATCAATCAGACTATAAACATTCGCGGTTACACATTAGCTTTGAGTGTTGCTATGTTATATCCTGCTGCAGAGGTTGTAAAGATTTAAAAAAAAAACACATAGCATCAATATTAATCCATCGATATAGAAAGTAAACTATTCTAAGTCACAACAAGATTGTTTCCCCTTTTGCGAGGCAGTATAGTATCATTTTCATTGCCCAAGCAAATAAAGACGTCAAGAACGTTAGAATGAAAAAGAAAAAGAAAAAACCGTGCCTTTCTACGTATTCGCCATGCTATATATGCTTCAAAATGCTTCATTTATTTCCTCCCAGCTGGTAATATGGAACCAAATTTCCTGTAGAAGTCTCATTTCTGACATATTTTTTGTATTGGCACTTTGACATCATACGCTAGGTACTCATCATACTTGAATCGAATTGGCTCAGGTAAAATGCCAAGCGCCATAGATTTTAAATTATTTATTTTTTGTCAGCCAATGGCCAATGACACGTCAGATAGACCGCAGAGTAAACTACTCACCTCTCCCATCATCTTGGAGTATTCCTTGTCATAGATGCTCCCGTCCCTGATGTACTGTCTCCTTACAGAGTCCCTGTACGGATGTAGATGGGCTACCAAGGTCTCCCAGTTTACGTTCTCTAGACCTATCTCCTTGATCTGGCACATCTTCTTCTCGATGTATTCCACGGGGTTCTCTGGACGTTCCATCATCAACGAGCTTAGCAAGGATTCGAACAGCTGAAAAGATAAAAGACGGTGATGTGTCAAATTATGATTGGTGGTTCGGTAAATGAACTAAACAGATAGGAAAAGAAAGCTTCAATCGCAAGATGACGTATTGAAATGTGACCAACGGTCTCGAATTGGTTCATGTCGGGATGAAAATTATAGTTCTGAAAATTAAAATTTAAAGTCAAAATCCCTTTAACAAAAAAAAAAAAAAAATAATGTTAGTCCCTTGCAGTCATGTAATGCCATTCTTTCTTTTAAATAAACTTGAGCATTCATATAGCTCAATATCCATAACCTGTGCTCAAAGCGCTTTACAGGCAGTCCTTAGCCAACAGCCATAACGCCTGCAAGGCGAGAGTACAGGGTTTTCTTTCCGACAGAGACAACGCTGTTAATTGCCATGTACTTGTACTCATTTTACTTATGAGTAGGGTGAGAAAGTGTGGATAAAGAGCCTTTTCCAATGACTCAACACTGCGTCCTTAGAATGTGATTGGAACCCCAGAGGGCGAGTGTCAACCCCAAGACCATATGGCCGCACATTGCTTTAAAAAAAAAAAGCCTTACAGAACAACTCGGTCTTCATACATTTTCTGATGATAAATTTTCACAGGACTTTGTCCTAGAACTGAGTGCGTCCCATAGGCGTGGAGAAGTAATGAAAAAGGCTTTTTTTTATATACCAAAAGCGTATTTTGAGGTGCTAACCTTTAGGATTTGGGACTGAGATGATCTTAAGTTTCGCGTGGGTTAATATTTTCCAATTCGTTCCTGCAAATATTCAGGTGCCAATCCATCCTGACATTAAAAAAACATGGCATAATAAATGATATTCTATCCTAAACTACTATTTATTATTTTCACAGTGCCTTGTCATTTTTCTTATTATACACACGAAGTGAGACAGCGTGCTATTGTGTTTCGAATTATTATGTATGCACAGTATAATAATAAAATGTCGATTTAACATAAGACCTAATATCATAGTATTATTCTTTGTTGGTAAACGGTCCATTGTTTTCGTTTTAAAGGGGTTAACGGCGCTTGCGACACAATTAGGTCATTTCAACGCCCTTAAAAAGGAAGAAAATGGGATAGTAAAAAAAAATAATCACGAGTTACAATTGAAATCTCACGAGATGTAAGATAGTGGGAAATAGTTCAAAAAGGGAACAGATGTATATTCCAAGAGTACACCATCAGTGTACTTAGTTTGAGATCATCTTAGTCTCATCCAGACATAAGCACAGGGTTCCACTAAGAGGCATACACTCAAATGTTTACAAGCCATTACATGTTCAAATTAAAATAAATAAATAAATAATTAAATAAATAAATAAATAAATAAATAACGGAGAGATAATCTACAAGGGGAAAAATATCACCTTCCAAAACTATAAGGTAGAAAGACCCTAGAAATGGCATTTAAAAAAAAATAAATTAAACTTTAATTGATGTACTTTTATATTATCAATACATTGGAGGTAAAACATTTTTCAGCATGATTTTTTTTTGAATATGCAAATTAGGCATCCAAAATGGCCACCGTAAACAAAAAGTAAGAGTATTTTTTTTAACACGGTATCTCTTTTATTTATCATTACAATAGTTTCAAAATGTCCACATAGCTCCTTTAGAACCTGGTTCATGTCCTGAAAAAAATTGCATTTGATTATATAATATTTGTGTGACAGAAGATGAAATGTGCAAGTAGTACAATCCTGAGAAAAAAAATACCCTAATTACGTATACATGAGACCCACAGGTAGAAAAATATTAATTATAGAGACTTAGTTTTAGATTGGAACATAAAGTAATATCTTGGTAACTAGCATGCAACTTTTCATTTTGATATCATTAATAGTTAGTTCACAACTGTGGTTTAAAAATTGTAAGGTCCGACAAAAATGTGTATTTCGGAAAAAAAAGTAAAACGATACGAAAAAAAAATATATATAGTTTACACGCACTTCGGTCTTTCAGTGGCCCCCGAGATTGTATACAAGCTTCCATGCATTTTCCACTGCTAAAAAGTCTCCAGTTTTAATAGAACTTCACATGTTTAGCTAAAACATGTATGTTGATGGGGCAAATAAAAAGGTTGTCAGGACTCGATCTGAATATACATTCGTTCACCAAATGCTCTAAAGAATAAATACTAGGTCATATTTAGCGATCTGACAAGTTTTATTTTGTTTCTGAATGATGATAGAAGACCAAAAAAAAAAAAAAGAAAAAAAAAAAGCCAACAACATAAATCTAAAATTTGAAAAAAAAAGGAAAGAAATATTCTAATGATATCTCATGATCCAGCTATCTTTAGTGTTTCCTCTCAGCAAAGACCCCGGCCAGAACCAGGACAAAACCAAATAATCTCATCCCAAGGCAAAGACAGAAAGCAAGTTGTAAAACAGATACAGGGGGATTGAAGACATGGTAAGCGCCGCCATGCCCAATATTGGTTACTGTTTAGTTAAATATCCAGATATTATATAGCATAATTTCGCTTTAAAGCATGATAATTGAACCTCCCAGTGACCGTGCATTTAGATGGCGTGCATTGCAGTAAATCAGTTACAAAGTGGTGAAATCGAATCACACATGAGCCTCTAAAACAATTAACTACAAGTATACGCTCAATTACGTCGTTTTTTCTCAACATGCTTGACCTTAGTTCAGCCTTCGACACCATCGACCATGAAATTCTACTCAACAGGATGTAAACACGTTTTGGTCTATCGGGAACTGTTTAAACCGGTTCGAGTCTTATCTAAAAGGACGTAAACAATGAGTTTAAATAAGCGACTGGCGTGACACAGGGCTCGGTCCATGAGCCCATTCTTGTCAGTCTATATATGGAGCCATTATCTTATATTATTGTTTCCCATAATTTTCTGTACCTCTTCTATGCAGATTACTCTCATATTTATAAGTCTTTGTCTTTTTCTGATATAAATTACACAATTCAGCGTTTTCAAAAATGTATGATTGACATGAAGAATTTGATGGCTGAGAACAAACTCAAACTAAATGAATCTAAAACTGAAAATATTTTTATTGGCAAAAACACCCAAACAAAGCAATTAGAAATAAAAGTGATGCCTGCCGGAATGTCCGGCAGCCCCAGAGACCAGCGATTACATCATCCTCTTCTGACCAGTGATTAAACTTGAAGGTGGCTATGAAACAGTTCTAAGGGCGGACGGAGGAAGACTTTCGACTCTGGGTTGACGAAATGAATTTGGAGGTGTAGCCATACGCTACTACTACCACTACTTTAAATAAAAGTGAAGAGCATTTGTCTAAGCAGGCTAGGAATCTGGGGGTCATCTTCGATGAAAATCTATCCATATCATTCCATGTAAATAACATGTGCAAGTCTTTGAGTTTTGAAATCAAAAGAATATTCCTTGTCAGAAAGTTTTTAACTGATAATGTCACCAACAAATTAATGGTTTCTTTGGATTTATGAAAACGTGATTATTGTAACTCCATCTAGTCAGATCTCCCACTACATATAACTGGTAAATTGCAACGGATCCAAAATTCAGAACCCGTATTATATATTTAAAAAAAAAAAGAAGAAAATCCGACAATATCACCCACTTTTGGAAAACTTGCACTGGCTTCCTGTCCGCTATAGAATAAATAATAAAATTGCTTTATCATTCTTCAAATGCCTTAACAGTTTTCGCCCATTATTATTATTATTATTATTATTATTATTATTATTATTATTATTATTATTATTATGTTATTATTATTATTATTATATATTATTATTATTAATATTATTATTAATTATTATATTATTAATTATTATTATATATATACAAACATACCACTCAACACACACCAACACGACAACCATACACACAACACACACACACACAATACACACACACAACACAACACCAAAAACCAAACTATCTTGCTTCTCATACCATCTACTAAAATCGAAACAAATATGTTTTAAGCGAACGTTTAAAAATAGACAAAGATTCTTTTTCACGAATGCTCTGCGGTAAGGCGTTCCAAATAGAGGGTCCGAAATGAGAAAAGGATCTCATTCCAGCATTTTTCCGAATTCGAGGGACAACTAGTTTTGTGGAATCACTGGCCGAACGTAAGGGGCGGGGTTTTGAATATCTTTCAATTAGTTCTGAAAGGTAGGAAGGGACAGTACCTTCAAGACAACGATACACTAAAACACAAGCTTTGAATTTAATTCTTTTCCCAACAGGCAGCCAATGCAGGTCATGAAGTAGAGGTCTGGCAAAGTCGCACCTACGCTTCATGAATACTAGTCTGGCAGCGCTGTTTTGGACAATCTGAAGACGTTTCAGATTGTATTGCGAAACGCCAAACAACAGAGCATTACAATAATCCAATTTCGATAGTACGAGGGACACAACCAGGTGCTTGGTCACCTCCTCAGATATGAACCGTCTAATGGAAGCAATCTTTTTTAGTTGGAAAAAGAGAGATCTAACCAAATTATTAACCTGATGCTCCATCGACAGTCCAGAGTCTAAGAATGTGCCAAGGTTTTTCACTTTGTCAACAATTTGAATAGAGGCATCCCCCAACTTCAAATCTGTTTCACTTTTCCACTTCCTGTTCCCCACATACAGCACCTCCGTCTTATCATCATTCAGTTTCAGTCTGTTCTCATTCATCCATTTCTTAACACTTTGGATACAATTTTTACTATTGGCTGATACTTCTTGTAAATTTCTCGTATTGGAAACGCAGTACAATTGCGTATCATCAGCGTATTGATGGTAAGACAGACCAAAACTTCTGATGATTTTAGACAGAGGGCAACGTACAAAACAAAAAGAACGGGTCCAAGTACTGAACCCTGGGGAACCCCACAATCAAGAAAGATTTCCTCCGATCTATATTCATCCACCGTAATAATCTGTTTACGATTAAACAAATATGACCTAAACCAATCAAGCGCTGCACCAGACACGCCATAAGTAATTTCAAGACGTTTGAGAAGAAGATTGTGATCAATAGTATCAAAAGCAGACGATAGGTCAAGCAAATTCAGCAAAGAACATGAACCATTGTCTATAACAGAGAGGAGATCATTAACAACCCTAACAAGTGCGGTTTCCGTCGAATGATGTTGCCTATAAGCAGACTGAAATTTTTCTTCAAGACAATTATTTTTAAGATGAGACAGTAATTGTTTCAAAACAAGCTTTTCTAAGATCTTAGAGAGAAAAGGAAGATTAGAGACAGGGCGATAGTTTTTTAAGTTCTCTTTATCGAGATCAGGTTTTTTCAAAAGGGGTTTGACATGAGCAACTTTGTAAATGTCTGGTACAGCACCTGACTGCAACGAATTATTAACAATACATGTAAATGGTGTTAAAATTACATCAATGCATTTTTTTAAAATGGCAGTATTTAAGGGGTCTAAATCACAACTTTTAGTTGGAGACGACATAATGCAATCACATAAGTCAGCTTCAGTAATCTTTGAAAAATGTGTTAATGAATCACCATGAAACGTGTCAAATGTTGTATGGATCGATTCAGACGAGAGTTCTTTCCTGATGGTATCCGTTTTTTCTTTAAAATATTGACCAAAGCGAGTTGGTAGATCTGCACGATTGATTAAAGATGGGAGAGCTGGTTGCGTCTGTTGTCCCAGCAGTTCCTTGGTCAAGGCAAAGAATTGTCTCGAACGTCCCACGTTTTTGAGGCTTTCTTCATAGAATTTCTTTTTGGCCCTGAAATTGACGGCTTTTGCATCATTTCTAGCCGCATTTATTATTATTATTATTTATTATTATTATTATATTATTATTATTATTATTATTATTATTATTATTATTATTATTATTATTATTATTATTATTATTATTATTATTATTATTATTATTATTATTATTATTATTATTATTATTATTATTATTATTATTATTATTATTATTATTATTATTATTATTATTATTATTATTATTATTATTATTATTATTATTATTATTATTATTATTATTATTATTATTATTATTATTATTATTATTATTATTATTATTATTATTATTATATTATTATTATTATTATTATTATTATTATTATTATTATTATTATTATTATTATTATTATTATTATTTATTATTATTATTATATTATTATTATTATTATTATTATTATTATTATTATTATTATTATTATTATTATTATTATTATTATTATTATTATTATTATTATTATTATTATTATTATTATTATTATTATTATAAGAGGTTAAACGCAATCCATCTAAACATCAGCCTAACCGGTAACAATGTTATTAACTCCCCCCCCCCCCCCCCAACCCTCTCGAAAAAAAAAAAATCAAAAACAAAGAAAAATCCATTCCCTCATACCGATCAACGGCCAGAAGTTATTGCCTCGATTGTAATCAACCAATCTGCTGACATAATCGCCGCCATAAGCGGCACCACCAGTCACTTGTCCACCGCTAATCGGATCAGAGGTTCTCATCGATAGTCTAATATGGTTGGTGATATCGTGTAACTTGTCGTGCTTTACTATCTACATAGTTGTGATTTATTTGGAATAAAGGAGTGCTTATCTATATATTCATATAGTATCACCATATATACGTATTGCGTGTCTGGATGTCTGCCTTTAAGTGTGTGAGTGTTGTGTGAGCGTATGCCCGTATGTGTGTGTGCGTGTGTATGTGTGTGTATGTGTGTGTGTGTGTGTTTGAGGCAGTCGTGCTTGTTTGTTGCTCTAAAGCGTTTTTTTTTTCTTTCTTTTTAGTGATAAAAAAAAAACAAAATGCCCTTTATTCATCTCCAATGCTAATTTCTTTGTTATGGTCTGGAATAACCTTGGCGTCAGTCACATCACAGTGCAGCACCGCAAATAGAGCTTGGCCGAGGTGACTTGCTCATGGCCACTGACCACACATCCCGGAGGGGGATCGATCTCGGTGCCTTCTGGGTGTGAAAAAGTATCCACTCCATGCTAGGCTATGCCACCCTGAGCCCAAAAGCTTTTAGTAGTTAAATGGCGATTACGAAATTATTAGGTCATAGAAAAGGGAATCTATTAACGGAAAAAGAATTTAAAATCAGTGATTGCGACGATTTAGCATTACAAACAATAGGCAAAAAGATATACAAAGACAAAAGCAAATATTTCATTGAGTGATAATAAATAGCAATCTATCCCAGTGTGTCCTCTGCATTGGACCACCAAAAGTTGCACACATACTGCGTACAGATTGTCTGTATTGTATTAGACACCGTATAGAGCAGTATAATTTGGTGCCCCAAACGTAAACAAGGGTCTAGAAGCACATGGCAAACCACATGTTCCTGTCTTGACAGCTCAAGTTCCAATGTAAATTATAGAAAAAAATAACCTTTAAAATTTGGCTGTTAGGTGGCAAAAGAAACACATATTCATAAATACTCGATCATGCATCAAATAATGTCTAGATATGGATATTTTATGGAACAAAGGTAAAATTTATCAAAAGTTACAGTCTATCTATTTTTAGACCAGAGCAAATTATTGCGCTGGTGTGAACAAGACGAGAATTATTCGGAGCGTGGTTTTCAGAATAATTTAGCCTTATATTATTATTTCTGCAACTGTTAGATTTTATGTAAACATATTTTCAATACTGAAAGTGTATTGCCTACAACTCAAACTACAAAATTGGGAGACCTATATTGTGCGTAAATTATTCCGGTCCCTAACGAAAATCACTAGCAACTTGTTATTGTTTACGTTTGGGGCACCTAATTTTACTGCTCTATACTCAATCTTTAAGAGAGACGATATATCTCACAGAAACACATTTAAATACTCTAATCCCCATCTTTATCCAATTGCGATACAAGACCTCAGCTTGGGTTCGGACAAAACCATCTGGTCCCAATTTTGGACAAGAATATATTATAACTTCTTAGAAAGCAGCATTTTCCCACCTGTATGCTATAATACCGACATGAACTTATTTATATTATATGTACACGTCGTATAGTACACAGAAAACTCATATACACATAAACATGTGCGCTAACACAGATACTCCTCCCACAAAAATAATAATAATAATAATATAATAATAATAATAATAATAATAATAATATAATAATAATAATAATAATAATAATAATAATAATAATAATAATAATTATTATTATATTATTATTATTATATTATTATTATTATTATTATTATTATTATTATTATTATTATTATTATTATATATTATTATTATTATTATTATTATTATTATTATTATTATTATTATTTATTATTATTATATTATTATTATTAATTATATAATAAAATAATAATAATAATAATAAAATAATAATAATAATAATAATAATAATAATAATAATAATAATAATAATAATAATAATAATAATAATAATAATAATAAAAACAAAAACGAATATAAAATTTTAAATATCGAAATAAAACAAAACAAAAACCAAGAACGTTCAGCTGTCATGTTATAATGTAAAACTGTACATTTGAGGTTCAATCTATATTAAACTATAAAATTATAGAGAATAAAAAGGTACTAAATTAGGGTGATACGAGAGAAGAAGAATGTTTGTTTGATTGTGTGAAGGAGTGAATGAGAGAAACAGAGAAAGAAAGAAAGAAAGAAAGAAAGAAAGAAAGAAAGAGAGAGAGAGAGAGAGAGAGAGAGAGAGAGAGAGAGAGAGAGAGAGAGAGAGAGAGAGAGAGAGAGAGAGAGAGAGAGAGAGAGAGAGAGAGAGAATGTAATCGTTCTTTGATGAGGTAGATTTTGTTAACAGCTCTAATTTTTATCATATCATTTTTTTTCAGAGTTCTAGTGAGTGTATCAAGCAGTTAGAAACACGTGACCAATCGTCTCATAACGGTTTTCTATCGGGGTGAACCTAATGCTTAAAATTTCAACCTATACATTTTGAATTAAATCAATAAATGTTTTCATGGGGGGGGGGGGGGGGGGGGGGGGGATGAGGGTGAGTTTTGCTTAGTAACTCTTTAAAAATCAAACTCAAATTTTCAAATCATTTACATCATTTTAAACACTCAATTTTCTCCATCGAATTCATCCTGACGTAATAAAAGGTAGACGCGATAGGCTACATACATATCACCTGCAATATATAACTGACTACATGTAGTTGTCCTCATTATAGTGTTCACTGTTCGGGTCACACAAAGGGACAGAATCAGTGACAATCCCATTCCCCTAATGAATTGGGAGGACACTTCCTAAAGCCACCAGTTGCAATGATCAATTACACTAGTTACATAGTTACAGAGGCGTGATCAATAAACCGATACCGTGCGGTACTATCTTTCAATAAGACGCCAAATAATACAAATATTATTTGGTAAATGATCAATAAGAATGACCAATTTTTATTGTAACAGTTAAAGTTTTTTGTTGTTGTTTTATTAATGGAACTTGATTACTTACAAGAGTAGAACTATTAGTGTTTTTATTGGAGTGTCCGATATCAATGCTGTTATGTTTTGTTTCGTTTTATATTTTTTTTTTAATCTGTAAAGGTTCTGATAAAATAATGCCGAGAGCGGGGCTCGAACTCTGGTTCCCTGGGTGTAAGTGCAGCTAACTGGCCATCGGGCTGGCCATCGGCTTATTGATGATAAAGAATACCAAATGATTCATAAGGTGCGTAGCGGTGCGAAATAGAAAAAGAAGAAGAAGAAAAAAAAAAAGAGATCGCAAGACAGAACTATGAAGGACACTACAACAATGAAGTATATTGGTATTGGGTGCCACCAGTCCGCGGACAGTCAATTTGATCTCCAGGTTGATCAACAGTGTCAAAAGCAGTAAGTAGATCCACCCAGAAAACTTCGCATCAAAAATACGCCATCAATACGTATCTATCTTGGTACATAACTTAACATTTCTGAAGACTTTGTAATGGTGTTTGTTTGCTGTACATTGGATTCTATGCTGATTGCTGGTAGTTAGTATATTATCATGGTGGAGGCCAGTTACTCAATTCAGTCTGTTACCGACAAGCTTTTCAATAATTAAAAAAAACAACAAAATAACGATTTGAAGGCTCGAGATTGGTCGGAAAATTTGTAAGTTGTCAGGATTTAAAGTTGACTCATTAATGTCCTACTATTGCATTTTCAAAATCTAGTTGGAAACTCACCAAATTTTAAACTTTCATTAGCAATTGATGAGATTGAAAGTTTGAAGACATCGTTAATAATTTTGTTTGCACGTGGGCGTGCGTGTGCATGTTTGTGTCTGAGTTTGTGCGTGGGTGTTTATGTGTGCGTCGTGCCGATGTTTGTATGCATATGAATAAAGAAGATGACTTAAGTAGAAAGGAAAACAAATTTAAAAACAAACACACAAAAAACCAACAAAAAATAAACAATCCCCCTACCCCAAAACAAAACAAAAAACCAACAAACAAAAAAAGCACAAAAAACAAAACAAACAAAAGAATAAAACAACAACAAAAAAACAAAACAAAAAAAAAAAAAAAAAAACAAACCAAAAAAACACAAGCATATCCCTTGGTCTCATCACCCAAAATGTAACAAAAAAATATTAAAACCCTTCAAACACACAAACAAATCGAGAGATAACCAGCATTATTCACAAGAAAAGTATCCCCTTCTGTCTTACCTGTGGTATCCGGTGTTCAGACAGGTATCTTTTGGCCTGTTCTCTCGCTGAAGCAGACATGTCTGTGTAATTCTAGTTAGGTATACAGCAGTAGAAATGTCTCCCAGTTTACTTTAATCGAAGCTCCACCAACAGAATATCACTCCTGCTTTACTAGAACACCGAATATCTATACTGTCTTTTAATTAAAAACAAGTCCTACTTCACTGACACAAAGAAAACCAAAACAGTTATAATGCTTGAACAAAAGCCAGTTTGTTTTGGGTCAGATTGTGACCTATTTAAAAAAAAATAATATTAGATATTAGTATCCCGACAAGTCAAAACTGACCATTATCCAAACACGAAAGTCGTCTGAATTATATAAAGATATTTTTTTAAAATGTCATCCGATTTTCTTTGTTGTGAGTTCTTGTGTGCGATCCTCTATGGGTCCTCTCAATTCATCGATATCATTAAAACACTTACAGACAGTAACAGGCCTATTGATGACTTGAGTCCTGGCCCAAAACTAGTCCAATGGGAGAATGGAAGCTAGTACTGTGACGATTTATTGAAAACAGGTCTGAAATAAAAATAATAATGGCAATAAAGGATTTATCATGCAGTGTCGGGAGGCGGAACATTAATACAATACAGCCGTACACTGACAAGACATCATTTTCTCATTTTGACCAGAATTGTATTTTTGTTTTGTTTTTTTTTGTTTAATTATTATTAATATATTGAAATACTTTAAATATAACCTCAAACTTGTGAGAATTCTCAAACCGGAAACTTCTTTACAATTTACAGTCTTTTTGAATAATTGAGAGTAATCTTAATCGATCATGAAGTAAAACTTTCTGGCCAAACTAAGAAAGAGACGATTTGTCAGTGCAAGGCAGAATAATGGGAAATAGGAAATAATAAACGCAGCAGACTACAATAATTTTATGCATGATCACACACTGGTCTGCTTCCTAATAGATCCCAAGCAGAGTTTGACACACCCCACACCTGTATTAATATAAAGTCATGAAACTTATTCATGAGGTTGTGAGGTAAACATCAATAAAATTGAACAAATATTTCGTTCATCAATACATGTAGAAAATAAAATAAAACAAATTCAGGTTAAGTCTATTAAGTAACATAAGTAAGCGCGAAACAAAGGTTAAAGGGTAACGAGATAATGAGATGTGTTGAAATTAACTCTCTTCAACACCATAATACTCACAAAACATTTTGAAAAATCTTGAAAACAAAAAAATTGAATGGGTAAAAACTGATTAAATTTATAACATTTAAATTTGTCTGATAAATATTTTAATGTCTATTGTCTATCAAATCAATGCTGTCATTGTAAGTGTCTGTACGATTAATTGTGTCAATGTAAATTGTAATCTGAGTTTATTTTTAAAGCTTTTTTGATTAATTTAGGCGATGTTCAATTACTTTAGTAATGCCTGTTTCAATAACTTTGTAATTTCTGTCAAACTAATGACGTAATGCTTGATTCATTTTGCATTGTTTGTCTGATATGTTTGATTGGTTTTGTGATGGTGTTATATTAATTTGTAATGCATGTCTTATAGTCTTATCAGTATTCTAATGACTGTTCTATAAAATTATAATGTTTATTTGAATACTTTTGATGTGTCTCTTCAATAAATAATGTATAGTCTATGGTAGGGTATATAATTTATGTCTGATTAATTTTGTATGACCTCTGTCTGATAAAATATGCAATGACTGTGAGAATTTCTATGAAACTATATCGATTCATATCATAATCATTGTCAGCTCTGTAATCTCTTGTATCACTGTTTATATGTCATTGTCTCTCATAGAACACATGCAGTTACCTACATGTATTCAACGCTCTTCCTATAAACCCTTATCTATCCTGATTAGCTAATCCCGTGGATATTTATGTCAATGTTAGGATAAGTCTAACCACTTGACAATCGCTCAGTCCGAAAGAACGTGAAAGCTATAAATTGATTTGATCATATTCCATGTAGAGGGTTTTGGTACACACATTGAGGCTGGACCAGAGACTTATTAACACTTTGGTGTGATTATATAAGGACGTTGTTTGAAATTTAACACCGGTTTCTCCGTTATCTCTTCACCTCTCCCAACCGCTTTCTGTATTCCTCCTATGGATTAGCTTTTCTTCTCTCAACCTGTAACCTCTCCTATTCCTCCTCTCTCCTCTTCTTCTTCTTCTTCTTCTTCTTCTTCTTCTTCTTCTTCTTCTTCTTCTTCTTCTTCTTCTTCATTCTTTCTTACTAACTTAATTCTACCCCTCCTTCCTTTCCTCTTTCCATATTCTTTATTGCTATTGCTATAGATCTCAAACTGTTATAATGACCTACATCTTTGGTCTATTCTTTATATATCACAGACTCGTTTGGTTTGTATTGTTTGAGAAACAGTAACATTTAATAGCATATTAATAGTTTTGATTTGGTGTGTGTTTGTTTGTGTGTGTGTGTGTGTGTGTGTGTGTGAGTGTGTGTGTGTAAGAGGATGGCATAATTACCTGCTTCAGGAGTTTTCCAGATCCTTCTGTCAACTCACCACTCAGCATTGTTTGTGTAGCTCGGTATAATAGATTTTGTGACTTGGTAGATTGGCAAATATCATATCCAAAGACAGGAAGAAATTATGGTTTTTGTGCTTTTTATTTGACGCTACATTAAAAAAAGATGGATAAACTTTGGTACAATAGGCCCCGAGGCACTCCTTTCATCGTTATATCCTTTTTGTTTGACATTTTAATGATTAGCTTTGGGTTTAAATTTTTACACAAATTTCTCCTCTGTTGGCAACTCTTAATCCCCCCCCCCCCCCCCCCCCCCCCCCCCCCCCCCCCCCCCCCCCCCCCCCCCCCCCACACACACAATTCTCTCTCTGGGTTAAAAAACAAAACATTGTAGTATTTGTTCAAAAAAATATCATTCAAAATTATTTGAAAGTTTGAATTTGGCATCATCTTGCAGCGAAGTAATCAAGTGGTAGGACGTTTACCTTGATTCAAGTCCCGCAGTGGGTTTAGCTTGTTGAATCCTTGGAAAAGCCTTTTTACTCACATTTTCTCACTGTACTCAGGTGTAAAATGAGAACAGGCACTATGTCGTCTCTATTCCAACATGTTAATAGTTAAGAGTTGCTGTTGGCTGGGGACCTCTTGTAAAATGCTGTTAATTATAAAATTTGCTAATTAAAAAAAAAATGAATGTCATCAAAAGGAAGAAACAAAAACATTGTAAAAGCACTTAAGAGCAATGGAAGGCATCATACTAATGGGACATGTGACTACTCATCTCTATCTCTTATCATGTCCGAACGATATAGGTGTCAAAAATTAATATTTAAAAAATAGCAATCATACTATTGAAAATTGAAATTTTTGTGAAATAAAAATATACTTTCAAAACATCAATCTCTCTTTTCAAATTTCATTGTTTAGACCCAAGCGTCAATTTTCAGCATTTAATGCGACCCAACATAATAACAGATTGGTGCGTACCAACATTATATCAAAATATACTGCACTCCTCTGATGACCTGAAAAACATTACTTACAGATCATTATCCAATTATCAATTTATTTAAAATCTATTCAATTACATTTATAGATGCTCGCTCCCCCAATTTAGAAAATACATACAAGTAATTTTGTTGAGTGTTTATCACTATGACAAAACCCAAAAAAAAGAACAAACCGAACAAACAATACTTTGAGACATCCACGGACAAGGACATTTCAAAATATAGTGATTTCATCCACTGCCCAGATATGAACATTTTTTCTTATTCAACAGATTTTTTTTTCTTCTTTTAATTTAATCTCTCTGAATGCCTTCCTTTTGATCTCATCGACAAGTACGCCTATTCTTTAAACCATGGATGACCAAATTACCCACAATTTTCTTTCTATAATTACTATTCATCTGGCTGTCAACTAGTTAATCACATTAATGCAAAAGTGAGCAAAGGTATCATGTGTATGCCATATTTGCATGTATTGTTTTCTTGTTTACTGACAATCGAGCACTTCAGTAGAAATGAATTAAACAACAGAGATTTATCTACTCCCATGTCCTTATAGATCTGAATTTAATAGCTCAAATATGTAATATCTTTATGAACACAAAGCTAAAATAAACCCTCTGAATAAAAAAATAAATAAATAAAACACAAGTAGATGCATGAATTATCATTTGGATACAAATGGTGAGCGGAACAATTTGACTGAGATAAAAAAGATGAAAATCCAGAGAGCTATGACAAAATGTGTATTTACTGTTAACCCTGAGATCTTTATTGTAATGATGAAGCTGTATGTAGATGATGACTTTTCTTTCTCTTATATTTACTTGTTTTAGCATAAGGTGGGGAAAACAACATATAACAATCATGATGTTCCCCTTTATTCTCTCCGGTGAAAGTGATTATTATTTTTTTTTTAAACAAAAACAAAAAAACTAAAAGAAACATGAAATATTAATATACATATAGTACTAAAGGCTACTAAAGAAAAGAAAAAAATCTTGAGAAGGTATAGAAAATACAGAGGAATCGAATGAGAGTGCACAGCATTTTTAGAATGGTGATCCATGAATTTTAAAACAAGAAATATGCATCGAAATAAACATGTGATAAACAAATGGCCAGCTCTATTTCTCCAAACCCTCAGGAAAATAAACGTGAACTCTATTTCTCTGAATGGTCGGCTAGCCTCCAGTAGGTGGTGGGTTATGGATGTGATGTTGATGCAAAAGTAAATGCTCAAACAGAGTGGACAGGGTATTCTCATATATAATCAAGCTAGCGTTTTTTAGGCGCATTGTTAACAGACAGATTTTATAAAAAAGTTGTGCTATTGCGAAAACTCCATGGTGCATTCACTTTTGCATAAATCTCATAAATAACCAAAAAAAATCTTGAGAACGGAAACCGATCAGAGAAATAGAGATCCGGTTTATTTTCCCGAGCATTCGGAGAAATAGTCACTTCGTAAACAAAAAGTCTAGTTAAAACCAAATTCATGATAAACCAGGATGAAAAAATATCTTCTTGGCAAACAATTAAGACAAATAATTGAGCATCCTTTTAATTTCTTAAAACTCGTGGGGTATAATTTCAGTCCCAGTATGTCTTCACAGTTATGAACGAATCTAAAATGGGTACCAAGAAATCAATATGAGTTCCTTTTACTCTCATCACTGACATTATATCCTAGCGTTTTCAACTCCGTGAGCAGGAAAAACAATACTATTCAGGCTTCATTGAAGATGAGAATAAAATCTGGGCAACCTTTTCCTTATTCCCAGGAATAATGAGAGCCTGAAAAGGATGTTGAAGGTCTGTGAAGAGGACTCTAAACCCACATGCAACATTTGTATTGGTTGTGATTTAAAATAATATCTCCTTGATATTTTAATTCTAGCACCATGAGCCTTGTGCAGTATAGCAATATCAAAATTCGAAAGCAGCCAAAAGAGTTGCAAATAATTCCTGGTCCATAGCATGCATTGCATGTAATTTTATTATGAAAGTGAACACAACATCAATCATAAGAAAAATAAAGCAGCGTCTTGTCACAGTCTCAGCACCACAATTAAAAACAGAGAGGTGTCTACACTGATTTGAAACTATGTCGGGAACTTTTACCTATTACTTACTGAAAACAAATAGACATCTACCTTCATTCTTTATTCAATTACACACCACTGACCACCACTAGATATCACTACAGACTACACTACACTACTCACTGACAGGGACGGTATTTCATGAATGGCATGCCGGAGCATTGAACTACACATAAATCGTGGAAAGGTAATACAACCTAAACATAGTTGTGTCTTATATTGTTCAATAAAGACCTGATAACTGAATCCAATCATGCATACCTTCAATACACAACGAAACCCCTTCCAACTTGTATTATCTTTCAATGGGGGGTTGATCCGTAACCCCAAATTATTGACCCCGTTGCCATGGCGCTTTGATGCTATGGACCTTCTTTTATACAACTTGAGAGAAATACTATTTTATTATTTGTTAAAGTGGTAACCATTTAGTGTGTAATGGCACATTACCTTGAAAAAATTGGCTTGTCAAATTGTTTATTTTTGGCAACTGGTGAAGATTAAATTTTTGAAGAGTACGGGCAGGATAAGTGGAAGTATATTCCTCCCACGAAATTTGTTTGTAAATAGATCGATACGCCTATCCACACATCGAAAAGGTTGAATGCTATTTAACACGCATTATTTCTAGTTTCACTTCCGCAAAACGGTAAACAGTGAGTTCGTTCGTTTCTGCAATTTTGTAGGTGAGAAAGTTGCATCAACTTCAGTATTAATTTCAATTATTTTGTATGTATGTGACATAACCTTCAGCAAAAACGAGTGGAATTTTAATGTAGAGGGTCTAGAATGAATCTATCTCTTTCATGAAAACTCTGCCTTGTCTTTTTGTTTGCTAGACGTTGATAGAGCTCAAGGAAGTTCTGGAAACGAAGTTCATCTTGAGCGGCAGAAGCATCAGTGTCAGTATCAGTTGAGTAATCAGTTTCCTGAACCTGCTGCTCACACCTCAAGTTCAGTTATAAATTAATAACATTCAACCATTAGCATCAAAACAAAAATCATCACTATGAAAATATTTCTGCTTAGAATCGTAGAATGATAAGAATGCCTCTGATCAGCTGAATTATTGAATCATTGTCATTGTCACTCACTCAATGACAATGTCAATAACAGTAACAGACAACGATGGACGATTATTCCCAGACAGTAATGTCAATAAGAAAAGGCCAGGCTTTTTATTATACACAGTCACACGGCAGAAAATAATTAATGCAAAAGGCCTAACTCTAGTGAAAAAAATAAATAATCTGGAACAATCATTGTTACAATGACAATGTCAGTCAGTTGTAATTTGTGTCCCAAGAAATCAATTGATATTTATTAACACTACACTACACAACATGAAAGTAAACTTGTTCAAATACCAAATCCAAACTGAAAACGTCAAACTGGCAATTCCACTTTTTTTTTCAACCTCAGTTAGAAACTTGTTAATATGAAATCGGTTCATATTCATAGAGTCCAACCATCATTAAATATTTCACTACCTACCCACCTGGGTATGAGTTCATCGTAGAGGGCCGGTGGCCCATTTATGGTCTTTGGATCAGTCTCCACCAACTTGTGGAGGTCAAAAGGCTAGCTTCAATGGGAAATCGGTGCTGTATTTTAGATTTTGCAGGAAACTGTCAATTTGGCTTTTAAAGCTGTTTATATGCTTGGCGCTGTCTATTTGGATTTATTTGATCAAAATATCAAATTTGATGGATTGGATTATATACCGTTGTCCTGAATAGATTTTCACATCTCGTTTTCATGATAATAACTAACTTACCTGAAATTGTGTCCAACAACAGCATAAAATATAAGTAATTGTGGCTCGTGGAAAAAAAAAAAATTTCTCTATTTTACTACACTCCAGCACCATTTCCTCGAACTCCGTGGTACATTCAAAAACATTCGAGGAAACCGTACTTTGCCATAACGTTTGATGAGGAGAGGGGGCAGTATGACTCTTTGCTCCGTATCAGAAAGATACCTAGTTCAAATATCCACCGTGTTATTTGGCTGTCAGCAGGCCACCTCTCCCTAGCTCAATTTGCGGCGCTGTGCTGCGGTTGACACCAGGGTTAATTCAGTCTTCCTTTTGATTAAACCATAAGACAAATTTCTGCACAGGGTGAATAAAGGGAACTTTATTATCATTTACCTTATTGATATGTAACAAGGGTTTGTGTGTGTATTTGCATCGGATGTGTGTGTGTGGGGGGGGGGGGGGGAAGAGATTGCCGTATCATAACATTTCTTTACCACCTACTATGAGTATGAAATGGCTTGTGGAATTGAACTTGATACTATTGGCAAAGTGAAAAAGATAAACAGAGAGGTGTCTTTTATGTGAAGCGGCGATGGAGTGAGTGAGTGGCTGTGTGTGAATGCGTGTGTATATATTGCATACACACACATGCAGTGTAGATAGATACACACGATACATGCATACTGTCACTATCAGTGATCGAAATCACCAAACACAATTTTTAAATTCATTTTATAACATTGGCTGGGTGAAATTAGTTTGAGGTAAAAATTAGTTCGAGGAAGGTATGGAATAATAACAAACAATAATAAGAAAAAAATTTGGGACATTCGAATGAGTTCGCGGAAATCGCGTTGGAGTGTATATATAAGCAACTCTGCATGAGTAGTAAATTCATCAACAAGGTGGTTGGAAAGGTTCATATAGATGAGACAGTTTTAATTGTGATGTTAATGCCAAATTAACTATTCAGAAATATGATTCATGATGTGGTTTACAAGGATTTATTTTTTTCTTGTCCACAGGTTCATTATGGAGATGTTAATGCTTGATGATAAATAATGTACTGGATCACATTACATTATATTTGTTACTGTAATCAAATTTGAACATTTTTACAATTCAGGCATGTCAAGCCGTTCATCTAAACAATAGGAAATTAGAAGATACATCCTTTTCTGTTATTGATACCATTCCAATTTATTTTGTGCAAACATGTTTTATGTGGAATCTGAATCTCCTCCTAAAGATGTGATGGATATGTCCAAACTTATACAGAAAAAGTTGGCTAATGATGAAGTTTGCCTTCAGGTAACATTTTGTTTTTGGCTCACAAATATTTTTATCAATATATCAATTATTGTTACATTAAAAATTTTTCTTGCTTGTGCAGCTTAGCGGTCTAGTGGTATGACTCTATATCTCTAATGATAAGAATGAATGTATACTAATTAGTAGTAGTAATATATTACAATTTTCTAATTTCGTTTGAGTTAGACTGATGGACTGAAACACTTTCCTCCTTTTTAACAAATTGTCATTATCATCTTTAAGAAATCTCTTTTCCAACTTTATCCCATTGTGTTCAGGTGTAAAACAAGTACCTATCCTGTAACAGCATTAAGGGGGGGGGGGGGGGGGGATACCAAACTACAGTTCAAGGTTTATTGGGATGGCTCAGTTCCCGATCATGTGGTGTACCAGATAAGCGGCGGGCATGAAATTGAACAATTTTTCAGATTTACCATTGACCACTGCATATATCCAGACTTGTGTCTTCATGAAAAACAACGACACCTTAATCTACTTCTAGCTATGAGAGACAAATCTATTGCACAAAACAATAATTGAATATGTCACTCATGTCATAAGTAAGAAATGGATTAAGAATGCATTGTCTGCCTATTTGTCTCATTGTACAAACAAACCGTTTGGTGGCGACAACCTCGAACAAACAAAGCCATCACTCATAACCCATCGCACCAATGGTCGGTTTACCTGCAAAGCTTGTATTTTGGCCATTGGCCCATGACCATGTGACGATGGCCGTCGATGACACTGACAAGGGATAATGGCAAATTCTGTTGTTCACATCTCTGTGATCACTATGATGAACAGTTTGATTACACATCCAATTGGCTGTTGCGCTAGACACTAATAGGGGATACAGGTAAATTCTATTGTTCACACCTCTGTGATGAATGATACGACCACACATCAGTTGACTGTCCCTTTAGACTAATTTGCATTTTATGAACCATTGTTTTAAATGATTGAAGACAACAAAAAAGCTCTTTTGTGGGGACGGTCATTGTCAAATTTCTACCCCGTTAAGTGGCAGGATGTCCCAATTAAGTGGTTGGGAATTGGGAAGGGTATAATTTTATAAAGAAAAAATTCGGTTCCCAAGAAATCGTCCCAATAAAGCAGTTATCCCAATTAAGCAGCATCCCCAATACCGACTTGGACTGTATAAGAGCTCTTTACACCATATGCTGTTGGGTTTGAGCAAATGAAATGGATATTGCGCTTTAAAAAAGCTCACATTATTAATTCATTTATATTTTCTTTGTTATAATTATAATGAAAGCAAAAAAAGGAACAGCTTATACTTTTTCAACTTGATAACTGTAAAAAATATTTAGAAGTGAAATTAAGCTTTGATATTTCCCGAAGATGTACAAGAAGGGTTGATTTAATCATTTATGACAAGAACTCATTTTGATGAAAATCAAACCTTTTCACCATCCGACTGATTATGTCATTCACTGTAACATATCATCTCTTAGTTAATTTGTCTTAATAAAAATAACCTCTTGATCTTTGGTTTGATAACAAAATATTTTTTTTTAAATTACGTCTTTCCAAGCAATATCTTTAGATATCATTGCTTAGGCATTCCATTAAAGAGTATAGATAATCCATCAGACAAACGTTTGATGTCAACAGGAATCACCCTTGTTGTCTAAAGTGAACAAATTGGGGGTTAAGTATTTTGCTCAAGGAAAAAATGAAAGCGCCTGAAGCAAGGTTTCAGGTATTAAACTCACCCACTTTGCCGCATTAAATAAATAAAGTCAATTAAAATGTGTAAGATTGGAGGCTTTCACATCCTTATAGAAAAATGAGAAATTATCAGATTTTGATACTTTTAAGCTCTGCAAAACTTCCAAATTTCAGGATGAAGTACTTGCATTGATTACTTTGAGATTATACCGTAATACCTTATGTTGTATCTTTCATGTTCTTTGTTTTCAGTGCGTGGAATGTGCCTTACTTGAAGGTGACAAAAGATTTTTGAGATTTGCAGCTGTGGTGGAAAGACAAGATGAGTATGGGTAAGACAGATTTGATAGTTCTATGTATTCCTGTGAAGGAAACAATTTCTTCATAACAAGGGGCACATTTTAAATCTGCTATTTGATTTGCTTTAAATGTTGTATTTGAATGGAGAAATTAATGATAAAAAGTCTCTTTCTTTGAAAGTTGTAAAATTGGCCAATAAGTTGTTATTAATATATTTTATGAAACAAATAAAAATGATTGAAGGCAAGCAGCTTTTCATTGTTGAAAACTGTGGTTTTGAGAAAAACACATTTCAGAGTTTCTATACTTTAGAATATTGATATAATTCTACACAGCAAATTAATGGATTGAAAGGATAGAAGGAAAAATTTGTATGATTGGGATATTGCTTTACATAAAATGAAAATATATGTATCGTGTCTTTGGCTTACATGTCATTCTGAGAGCTAACATTGTAGAAATGAAGTTTCCCCCCTACCTTCACGATGTTCACTTTACCATTACTCATTATCATACAAAAAACAAAAACAAAAAAAAACCAAACAAACAACGAAATAAACGAAACAATGGTTGACTAGGAATTCCATGTATAGATTCCTCATCAAACAGTCTAGTGTTGAATAGAATCTCCAGTGAAGTCTTAAATGAGTTATTTTGTGATTAATATTCTTTTCAGTTTTGGAAAAGAATAAGTGTTTGAAGCAGGGTTTGAACCAATGATGTTCCAGGATACAATGCTTTTTCTGTTAAATCGTCACTTCTACCTTCCTCCCTCAAGTTCTGAACAATTAGCAAAGCTGAATTTTTTAAAATTTTAAAAAGATAAAATTATTTCTGGTATTGTTTATGTCAGAAGGGGATAAATATATTTGATATGAACATTAAATATTTTTAATTGGAACACAACATTCTCTTAGGTTATCACAGAATTGATTTTGTCATTCATTTCCTTTCAACCACTCAGAGTTTTCCTCTACTCATCTGGGCGAATTCCATGTTTACAATCTGGAGATCTTGTCTTAGAGCAAACAATAGCTGTTGATTCCAGACTACGGTGCCATGCAGGTAATCATTGTAAAATTTAGAGGTTTATGTACAAACCCATTTCTGACAAAAGTAGACAACCATTCTTTAGGCCACATTTACTTCAAATTATTTTTACCATGGAGTTTTGAAGATGATTTTTATTTATCTTTTATTTTTAAAAATTATTTTATTCATATAAATTTAATTGAGAATCATGTGAAAAACATCTATTAGTTAATATCCTGGTGGTGAACTGGTCGATTAGGTAAGGCAATGCACCGGGTTTGAATTCCATTGATCACTTTGTGGTGCAGTATTTTGTGGCTGAGTTCAATGACATAGGCAGTGATGCCAAAACTACGGTTTCACTGGAAAAAAATCAGGTCAGGGGCAAAAAATTTTGGGTTACGGGCAACTTCTGTAAAATTCTGGTGAGGTCATATTGCTCCAAGGAACCCCCCACCAAACACCTTTACCTCCACATCATCGTCACTGCCACTATTACAATTACAACCAACAGATCATCATCACTACCACTACTATTACAACCACCACCACCACATCATCATCACTACAAACACCACTTCTACAACAACCACCACCACATCAATATCACTAACAGTCACACTACTACAACCACCACCACCACATCATCATCACTACCACTACTACAACAGCCACCACATTATCCTCACTACCGTGACTACTACAACTACCACCACCACATTGTCATTGCTATCACTACTACAACAACAACCCCCAGCAGCACATCATCACCGCCACTACAACTACAACAACAACAACCACCACCACATCATCATCACTACCACGACTACTACAACCACTACCACCACTACAACTACTACCTCCAATCACCACCAACACATCATCACTACCACTACTACTACAACAACCACAATCATCACATCATCAGCACTACCACTGCTACAACTACCAACACCATATCATCACTACTACAACTACTACTGCTACAACTTCCACCACCACATCCTCACTACCACTAATACGACAACAACCACTACATCAACATCATTACTACTACTCCTACAACAACGACTACATCATCATCATTACCATTACTACTTCAACTACTACTACAACAACCACCACCACATCATTATCACTACCAATACTACTACAACCACTACCCATGTATCATTATCACTACTGCCACTACTTCTACCACCACCATTAGGTTTTGGAGCTTTACTTCATTTGAAATAAACGGACTTTGGATGGGATGGTATTTGGTATTGTGTTTTTACTTATCATATAGTTCTTATCAGCTATCAATTAGAATTATAGGATATATATAAACACTCCAATTACCATCCAAATTCCCTTTCTTGTTTGCGGAAATTCCTCTTTCGGCCTGTGAGCCAAATTTTAAGTTGGCGTCTCTGCATAGGATAGATTTGAACTTTTACATAGCGCATTTCCAAATGATTCACCATGAATAATGTTATTTATTCCCCCGGCAGGCAATATGAAATCATATTTTCATTTCATATAGTATAGATTTATTTTCAAAATCTTAGGAGGAGATCTTTTCACCCTTTTCCATCAAATGTCTGTTTGTTTTTTTATTTTTTCCCCCATGAACCATGCAAGTGAAAAGCAATATTGCTGGCTTTTTTTTAAAGATTGGAATAACGGAAAGCATAGTGTGATGTAGTGTATGGCGCTGTTATGGTGGGAACAGTACAGATATAGTGGTCTGTGTGGGAGTTTTCTTCCTCTTGTCCATTTTTATTGTAGTTGCACATTTATAAATATTTCCTCCAACTCCAACATTAAACTAGTTCAAATATCATTGGTGTCGCATGATGTAATTTCTTCCTCTCCATGAGACAATCATTTGAAGCTTGTTATCTAACCATGTTGAAAATTATCAATTTTTGTTAAAATAAAATAAAGAAGATGGTATATATTTTAAGGAATCTCTTAAAATTAATTCTTAAATGATAAATGAATGAATTAGATTTTAATGAAATAAAATCATATTTTAATGGGTCTCTTATGTATCATGTTTTTTTCATCTTCTTACAAATTCATCATCATATCGTGTCGGAATGGCTTCAGGGGTGCAGCCTCTCAGGTCCATATCACTGATATGTGGTCCAAGTTCGCACTCTTGAAGGATGTGGTCCATGTTTTGAGCCGTGTGTCCACATTGACATCGGCAGTCTGAAGAAAGTCCCCATTTTTGTAAGGTTGTTTTGGTCTTCCCAACTTTAGACCTTGCCCGGTTCAGTGTCAACCAATCTTTCCTGGGGAGATTTACTCTGCTTGGCAGTTCTTCCTTGGGTTCCTGAATGGCATCATTTGGGCAGCAGTCCCATTCTTTCCATGAATGCACTCTGTATATGGCTGCATGGTCTGGGTGGATGCCTTCAGTTGTCAGGAAGCTTTTCCTAGATTTCAGTCTCCTTGGCACGATGTTATGCTCATATTAAATGATAGGTTCATTGTGCATCAAAATTTACAGATGAATGAATTTAAATTGTTAATGTTGCTTTGTTATTAGTTTAAGTATGTAAGGAATTTTTAAATTTCTCAATATTGGTAAATCTTAATTTTACAAGCAGGTATCATGTCACTCACGGGGTTCAGTCTGCTCTATGCATTTGAAATCAATAGAGGTTGCACATCGTCTCTGTTCACTGTGAATTTGATTAGATTTTGACACATGTCTTGATGAATAGTCGTTGTCATGACTTGATTTTACCATTGATATAAAACTAGCTTTGCATTGTTTACTTAACTTGTTAGTGTTGACAGATGATTGTTAGCAACAGGTGTCGTTTATTAATGCATTCATGAGTGCTCATCAATTTTAATGATATCATACAATTTTCACTAATAAGACATTAATTGCAATGTAATTCTGTCATCATTGAAGTTCGAGTTACATTGTTGTTGTAATGAGAATAATTTCTTGTTATAATCACATAGATTGGGTAAATTATAATTAAATAGAAATTTATTCTCGTCTTTGATATGTTTGTTTATTGTGATGAAGTTGAGAGTCACACTGAATAAACATATAAAAAAAGAGGATACAATAGCTTGAGTTAGATGTAAACCATGAACATACACACCTACATATTTAGACAAGCATACACACACACTCTCTCTCTCTCTCTCTCTCTCTCTCTCTCTCTCTCTCTCTCTCTCACCTGCTCTCTCTCTCTCTCTCTCTCTCTCTCTCTCTCTCTCTCTCTCTCTCTCTCTCTCTCTCTCTCTCTCTTACACACACAAACTCACTCAAGGAATTTGTAGGGTGTAAACCTTCTGTCGAAGAAATAATAGTTACGGATGAACATACAAAATGTAGCAGGAGGATTGTATATAATTTGTAGGCACCACATCCTTTCTCTTCTTGAAATTTTTGTATTTGCCAATGCTTTAAAACATTCATGATTATGTCGCTTATAAGAGGGGGTAATTAAATATTTCAGCCTGAAACATTGTTTTCCTCATTTTACCTTTTTATTTAGATCTCTTGTTTTCATGAGAAACAAAAGATATTTTTTTTATTCCTTCATATATTAGAAAAGGAACATGGTCAATTAATATTTATGCTTGATTTAATTATGATTATTTCGTAATAAATCATTTACTTTATCCATGTTCTTATGTTTTTTCCCTTATATTTATTCAGAAGCTCCACCAAAGCAAAAGAAACCACAGCCAGGTAAGTTGTGTATTTTCATCATTCCATTTCTCTGCCTAATTCTCATTGATATATTTTTTGCCTGGCGTCCAAATATACTAAAATTCTATTTAATTTAGAATCTTCTTTTAGGCACCTTTTTGTACAAGTATAAAGGGCATACGAGGTCCATCCCAAAGTAAGTTTTCCCCTTTTACAACTTGCAAATAAAATGAACAAGAACAATGAAACTTGACATAATATACCTTCATCTTATGAGTTGTTCAAGAAAAATAAACGCCAGTGGCTATACACTATGCATTCTCCTCAGCCAATTTTCAAATGCGGTGATGTAAGAGGCTTTGTCCAGCTGTCTTATTGCTGCCTGCGTTGCAAAAATGATGTTTTCTTTTGACTAAAATTTTTGAACCCAAAGGTGTTATTTCATTTTGGGAATAGCCAACACTCACACGGTGCTAAATCCAGAGAATAGGGTGGATGGTAAATTTCCCGTTCTTATGAGGTCAAGAAGTTCATTGGCAAGTCTGGAAGAGTAGGTCATTGCAGTGTCATGATGAAAGATATTCCAGGTTCGAGTAGACTGGGCCACTGTTTTTTGCTTATTGCTGATCTCAATTTGTCTTGCAAAACCATTTTATAGAATTTGACGTTGACTGTGGTGTCAAATGGAACTGGCAAACACAAAAGTATGCCAGAGGTGGTGGAAAAACATATCCACATGCATTGACAGGTTTCCCTTTTTTGATCTGATCATCCATGTCTATACTACCTCGTAAATGACTTTTATCCATTTTCTAATTGTTTGCATTGAAGGAAAATATTCTCCAAGAGCTGATATAAGATCAATATGTATCTCATGAGCTGACTTACCTAAAAGAATTGAAAATTTCATCACTATTTGAATGTCATATCTCGAGAAACACCATGCTGACCTACTGGTACCTGAACAGGCCGATCGTTTCTTAGGTTTAAGGAATACTTAACCCAGCAACACCCATCCTACCGACCTTTATATCATGGCTGCTGACTGAGACACCTAGAGGCTCGCAGTGAAGAGCAGATACAGTTGTGCAAGAATAGAAGGGAGGAGCAAAGATGACACAGACGACAACGGGCAGCACCAGAGGCAGTTCCAGGAGAGACTAACATGGGATTCACCTGCAGCCGTTGCAGCAGTCTCTGCTGCTCCCAAATCCACCTGTTCAGCCACAGCAGATGCTACCATTTCATTTAACTACAAACTGATTTTTCCAAGCGCAAAGACTCCATTGTCTTCAGAGACAGATGAATGCCAACAACCTTGAGAATGATTATTTTAGTTTTTGAACATTCATTTTGCTGGCTATTGTTGTCTTTGTGTTGATAGGAAAAGAAAGCTCATTTTGGATGCTTTCAGTAATGGTACACACACATTCACAGGGGATGTTGTGAAGCATTGTTGTGCATATGTGAAAAGTTTCATAATATTCTATCAAGTGGTTCCAATCTTGCTTTTGAGATGGACCTTTGTGCCACTGAGGTGTCATTTAAACATGAGCTTGAACCCTTAGACCTGGCTTTTAGCTTTTGTAGTGAGTCTAAGACCATAGCTCTACATTACAGCAACTTTTTTTCATTAGATACCTAGATATGGTTTTATCATCTTTAAAACTTCCTTTTTTAGAGAACTGATAGCTGTTCTATAAGGTTCTTTTTCTATTTCGCTATTCTATTGTTTTTGGTGTCTATAGTTTGCATTCTCTTTTCTTATTCGTTCCATATTCAGATTTCATCCTGGGTCTCAAGTCACCCGACCTAAATGTGATCTTGGAGATGCCACAGCAAGAAAGCACTCAAATGTTCCTGGCAGAGTTACGGAGAGCCCAAGACTGTAAGAAAACCTTTTGTTTTGTGGGCTTTTTTTTTTTTTTTTTTTTGTAACATATTCCTACTTGGAGCCCTAGCTATGATTCAGTTTCAGTAGAAAGCTAGTCTCTGTTTCAATGGGATGACTTGCAATGATAATATAAAATAATAATAATAAATTAAGAGTAGAAAAACAAGACCAGATTTTAGCTATTTTGTTATGGAGTGACCATTGGCCATCTGATGTGCCACCAAATTTATTTTTTTTTGAAACCATGAATACAGATTCTCCATCATTGAGGAGGTATTATGCTAAAATGTTGTTAAATGACCAAGTGATTTAAGCTAAAATCTGTTCTTTTTTTCCCAGAAAAGTGTTTCTACTTTTGAATTATACCAACTCTTATAACCATCTAACATTTTCCCTTCACCAGCAAATATCCAATCGTCTGTTTTTCCTTTCAACTTCCATTAACCTTTTATGGCCTAACTCTTGCAATGCACATCATAGATATTTCAAACAATAATTACTGTCGATTTAAGCATGATAGAACTATTTTGGTTTATTTTTTAAATAAAAATAATTTTTTTGCTGTTGTTTTTGTTTAAAAAATCGTTAAATACCAATCCTCTGATCTGTCCATCCGTGTCCATCTTTAACTGTTTGGCTATCCCATCACCACCTTGTAGATTTCTTATTTTTGATTGTTTTCACTTTATATTTACATTTATTAATCAATGCTCTCTGATTTTACTTTTTTTGAAAGTTATCATTTATGATGTTCTTGTTGCCTGCGATGATGCATTTTGTTTGTGTGAATGCAAGGATTCCAGTCTTTCCTTGTTTTTAAAAGTAACCAAATTTTTTTTGTTTTTGTCTTTTTACCCTTGTCTCATGTGGCTTGCCCAAATGTTTTATCCTTTTGTATGGATGTTTGTTCGTATGCATTTTTATGTTATGTATGATGTTCAGGAAAAAAAATATACTCAAACCATGGGCTGCCTGTTCTGATTTAAGGGTCAAGGTTGTCAATTTGTCAAATTTACAGATTTCTCCTTATCTTAAACTCTTCTTTGCTCTAAAGTTTTAAATATATGATATACCTTTTTACCTGTATGAACAGTGTCATGTTCATTGTCTTGGGCACATACCAATTATGAGGCTTCTCATGAACAAGATTTTGTGTTTGAATAAAAAGTAATGCCATTTGTATCATTCACGAATAGATCTGCTGGGAAAGCAACAAACATAAGTTTTAAAATGTTTAGAAACCAACTCCCTATGTAATTCCTGAAGCTTTCTCAATAATTGCCAAGTCTGAGAGCCACCAAATTGTAAGCCCGGTTTTAAAGTCTTTATACACTTTTTTTTTTAATGTCAATGCTCTGAATTGGCAACCTTGACAAATGGATTTTTGTGTTCACTCTTTCCATCGCTTATGGCTTACAAACAAATCTCTCTCTCTCTTAGTTGCAATGTGGAGACCTGGTAAGCAATTACGTCCAAAGCATGCTTATCACTTGTCATATTATTAATTTCCTTTCTTTGATTCACGCACTTCTATTTGATAAAACTCACAGCCTCCCTGTCAAGTTATTTCAGCTGTTTTGGTACCCATCTTTGCTTTTATTTAATGTAATGTCCAGGACCTGCTATTTCCAAAGCCTCATGGCCCAGTCTATGAGGCTGTAGTAAAAGCTCTCCAAAACCAAAGATCAATATGGACTTAAGGTAGTAGTAGGTTATGTTAAAAATTAACAGACTCATAGACTGGGCCATGATTCCTTGTTTTTAGTGTAGTCCTGGCTTAGATGATTATAACATTTATACTTCTCTTTCTATTTTTATAGTTGTTTTAGATTTATTCCAATTGCAATAATATGTATTGTCAGACAGAATGATGACCATGTACAGATTTGTCACTGACATTGATAATATATATATATATATATATATATATATATATATATATATATTAAAGCCTGTAAATCTTCCGACTATTGTCGGATTTCCGACAGTACGATTTTGCTCTATAAGTGCTAATATTTTTTTAAAAATTAATAGTAAAAATAAAATTCGTAACGTCCAAGAACAGAACCAATAAAAAAGAAAATGAAAGACTTTTAATTCGTTCCTCGAAAAAAATCAGATTTTATTCCGTTTCAAATGCCGACTTTAAAAAAAAAAACTAAAAAACTTTTTATTTGGCGCATCAAAGACAAAACAAAACTAGGCCATCAATCAGTTAGCTATAATATTATCGTGCCACCTCCGCTAGACGTGGATGTATTCACTGCCTGGTTACTGTGCCACAGCCAGCGAGAGAGGGTCGCGAAGTTCATGCGAGTCGTCGAACACACACCTAGTCAGTAAATAACGCACACACAGAAGTGTGTCATAGCTTCCCAGACCGGAAGGTTTCTCTCTATTTTGCTACCGACGTACATGCATTTCTCCGTGTCTCATATCTTTTTCCCTATGATTTATTGGTTCCATCTGGATGTGAGACAGAAAAATATAATGCGAAATAATTATTTTTCTTCGAAATATATATTCTTTTTCGAAAGCTCTCACACGACTGCACCACCTCCTCTTCTTCTCTTTCTTCTTCTTCTTCTTCTTTCTTCTTTCTTCTTCTTCTTCTCTTCTTCTTCTTCTTCTTCTTCTTCTTCTTCTTCTTCTTTCTTCTTCTTCTTCTTCTTCTTCTTCTTCTTTCTCTTCTTCTTCTTCTTCTTCTTCTTTCTCTTCTTCTTCTTCTTCTTCTTCTTCTTCTTCTTCTTCTTCTCTTCTTCTTCTTCTTCTTCTTCTTCTTCTTCTTCTTCTATAAGAATTAATCCAAATAAACGAATGAATCAGCTTAAACATTTAACACAAACAAACAGGAGCGAAGATACGCTGCTTTCCGTGTCAAGCACTAGATACACATCCTTCAAACGGGTAGGAACCTGGGCCCTCAAATAATTGGGATTTTTTTTTTTTTTGGTACCATAAAATAAGGACCTCATTATAAATAAGTAGGGGAAAGTGACATGATTTGACTAGTCAATTGATGTGTCATATCTGTGTTGTGTTTATTAATTAATCCATATTTTTGTCCTGTTGTGTCTATATCGTGTGTTCAAAAAGTTCCGACACAATTTTTTTATATATATATATTTTAGCCAATTTTAGATTTCCTTCTCCCCCCCCCCCCCCCCCCCCCCCCCCCCCCCCCCCCTCCCCCCCCAAACTGAAGTAGTTTTGGTATCTCTTTGTCCAAGAAAATCGGTAATCCACATTAACTTTAATAAATCTATTTATTGATTAGTTGTATGTTTCATTTTATGGATTGACCAAAAAGTAAAATTGGACTAGATTCTGAATATGTGGAAGAGTGTGGGGATATCTCTCTTCAAGTGCAATTTTTTAAACAGATCTCAGGCATAACTTATAATAGTCAAATGGAGTGGAAGCTTCAATTTAACTAATGAAGACAGATGATATGGACGTTTCAGATTTCCCCTTTGTCAACAAAACACGATGAATGAAACACTAAAGACAAATGGTCATCCTTTTTATCTCTCATTTGTCTTTAGTGTTTCATTCATCATGTTTTGTTGACAAAGGGGAAACCCGAAACCCAATTATCTCATGTTCTCTGTGTCTTTTTTTTTTTTTACATACATCACTTTTGAAAGAACAAGTATGTAGTACACGCTTTTTTAGATTGCAAATCTGGTGAAGCACATTTTAATTTGCTTAATGGTGAAAAACATGTTGCTGAATCCAATGAGCAAGGGTATCAGCACTGCTGTAGATACAATCCGGTTTTTATCCATTTATTGCTTCTTTAACTATTATTGGTGACAGAGGTGATAGAACAACTTTTCATGTGCTTTATTCTCATTACCATTGCTGTCATGGATTTACATTTTTCTTGTAACACATATTTGTTTTTATATCAAATGTAAGTTTTCTTCTTCTTTTTTTTATTTTTATTTTTTTTTATTCAAGGATGTTTTCAGTAGTTTTAATAATCCAAAACATTTTTTGCATGAATAAGACTGATAGACATACATTGTTAACGTCTGTTCCAGAAATGTTGGGATTATAAAAAAATGATTTTGATATTGTTTTCAGAAAAACTTTATATGCTTTGTGCCATGTACCATTTCTGTGTAACAACATACCTAACCTATACTCATTGTCGGACTTTCGATTGTTTGTTGTCACAAACTGAATGGGAAGTTTTATCCCATATTTGCCATTTCACTTTCATGAGGATGTAATCCAAATCATGTATTTTGATCAATGTGTTTTTTTGTTGTTTTTTTTTTACATTTACAATCTAAATATTGTTCATTGAAGTCTCAATTCAGGACTCTGGAACTAACCTCTTTGTGACACTTTGGACATATACATGGAAAGGGAAGCATTGCTTTTTTGGTCTACTTCAATAAAACAAGTGATATATTTGTGCATTATATTTTTCTTGGAGTATCCACTGCTTTCAAAAACAACAGGCAATAGGAATACACCATATTATAGTGTATAATTGTAATACCATTTGTTATTATTGCCTAGCGGAATCATCACTAATTTGAATTGATTATTAAAATATCACAATCCAATCACAGCATGATCTTCAACACTGCCGGATTTTCTCATTCTTTTCAAAAGTTGTCTTTATTTTCTGGTTATTGAGGACATTCCGAAAATTGACAGATAAGGCAGAGAGTTTATGCAAAAGAGAAGTCCAGTGGGAGAAAAAGGATATATTTATTATTTTTCTGAATTTTATTCCTGGGTCTTATTTTGTGATATAGGTACAATGTGCCAGCATCTTATTCAGTACTACCATTTCCAGTTACTTAAAATGAGATTAACCCACCTTCATTAGCCAAAAGGCTCTAAAGAATTTTTCCCAATTTAGGTTAAACCTAATTTTCATTATCAGGTTTACATTTTGTATTACAAGTCTTTGACATAACAGGCCAAATTATAGTTTTGAATATAAAAAAGTGAATTAACGATTTTGAGTCTTGGTATGTGATGGTAAAAGTGTGGCTTTGTAATCTAATAGTAATCTTGTGATCAATAGGTCCCATGATCGAGTCCAGATGTAGGAGAATGCTCACATTTTCATTGAAATGACTACCGTTGATTCTGTGCCAAAAGATTTAACAGTGCCTTGCTGGTGTCATGTCTCGTCCTATATGTCTGATGTTACTGTTGCCTTGTTAAGTTATTTTAACACATTAAGTGGATATTGCACTATATGCAAAAGCTCACATTTTAAAAAGAAATGTTTCACAGTTTAGTGCTTGCTCAACTGAAACTGTTGTGAATTATACCATGGTGTGCATTTTCATATTCTTATTCTCACTCTCAGAGTTTTGTTTCTGATACCGTTCACACTTCCTATTGACCCTGACCTCATCTCCCCATTTCCAGCCCTTTCCCCCTTTTTCTCTATTTGATAATTATGTCTTGTGTTCATAGAAAATTTATTGTTCCACACAGACTTTTCAATGTTCATTGCCTGCGATAATGCTTACAAAACAGTTGAAGATTATACCCATCGTTTTGACTTGAATAAACCCATTGAACAATGACATTTATCGTACCAGTTATAGGTCTGTCGTATACTGAATCACTCTTATATGGTGCAGTGATCAGTTATATATATATTTTTATTTTTTATATTTTTTTTATTTTCTGTGTACATGATGATAATAATGATGCCGAGGATGATAATAATGATGATGATGATGATGATGATAATAATAAGAATAAGAATAGTAACAGTAATAGTAACAAAAGTAATAATAATAATTACAATAAATAATGATGATAATAATAATAATAATATGCAAATTAAACAAATCTATCTGGATGTGAGTGTTGCAACAACATTAAAGTGTAAGATGTTTAATGCATAAAGGATCACAGAGAAGGTTGAGTTCCTAGCATGCTGAATACTTTTTCTTATTTTCTATTTTTGGTTTGGTACTACTAACAAAGCTCTTCAAAATGTTTGTATTGATAATTTTTGCAAGCGTCATCAGTTTTTAAAGCATGACTTAAGTCATTTAACTTATAATGTTCCTGTTTAAGTTAACCCTTTACCTTCATTCTCTTTTCTCTCTCTCTCTCTCTCTCTCTCTCTCTCTCTCTCTCTCTCTCTCTCTCTCTCTCTCTCTCTCTCCCTCTTAAACCTTCTCTCTCACAATCTTGTTTATTCCCTTCATTCATCCAGTAAACTCGCAAAATTCAGCATTCGGTTCCCCACCTGAGTTTGCATGGCTAGAGAAATACACAGAGCAGTCCAAGCTGCAGCTGGCATCCTCCACCACCACATCATCATCAACTGACCCTGTTAACGATAACCCATTTGTCGATGACATATTCGATCCCCTCAAACATATGAACATAAACCAAGTTAACAGCCATGTTGTCGCTTCAGGTTGGTGTGGCTAGTTGTTTTGTTTTTTTTTATTTTAAAGTTTTGCTTTTGCATGGAGTATTATATGTAACCCAATTTGTCTTTGCTTTCAGTAGGTAGATTAATTCACAATGTACCATTTTCTGTTACTTTTTCTCCTTAAAATCATACCCCTTCATAGCCAAATCATCAATTCATTACCACTTTTTGTCAAAGACATTTTCATTGTATGTAATTTTCGGTATATATATATTCTGTTGTGATAAAAAGAGAAAATTTTATAGTCGTGATTATGGTTGAGGGCAGATAGGAATCTTAATCGTGTTTTATAATTAGGAATAAAGAAATCATGTGATTCTGGCTTAAAAATAAATGACACAAAGTTTACGAATAAGAGATGGGAAATAAAGAAATGTACATCTAGTTTTGAGAAAAGACATTAACATTTTGCATCTTAGGTACATATGGAAGTGTAATGATGTATTGGAAGTCTTTCAATATTTTTTTTTTCTTCTTTAAATAATGTATTTTGACAGATCTATCAAAGATTTTACACCTATGTAGGAAAGAATTAGTTTAAAATAATAAAAAGCTTTAATATTTCCTTTTTATTCCCAAGAAATACAAAGTAGTGATGGCCAACTTGTACGAATTAATCATCTAGGAGCTGGCAGTTAGTTGAATATTTATACTGAATTCATCTAAATTTTCATTTTTTAAAAGTTTATTTTAGTTATTTGCAAACATAATGCATCTCAGCATGAATTATAGTTTGAATGAGTTTAAATAACATTTGCCTTGTGCTTTTATTTTGTTTTTGCAAGTTTGGTCAATAATAAAAAAACTGTGGATAATTTCTGTTATCAACATTTAGCCTTCATTAATAAGTCCAGAAACGAATTAATTGCACATCAAACCATCATTATATAAGTTATTGATGCAGTGAGATTTTGAATCATTGCTTGAGCCTCTTTGTTCTGTTTTTGCTATTTGAAAAATTGGATGCTATGATGAGACAGTAAATATCATTTCTTCCATCCAAATGTTGTTAGTTTTTATATTACTGTCTTTTTTACCATTTCCAATACAGATGTGGCCTCGTCCACCAAAACCACATGGTTTGACAACACTTTTGAGGCTTCTCTCTCTGAGAGTGCCAGAGATAGGAGTCGGAGTAGAGACTCCTTGGACAACCTGCTGGATTCGTAAGGCCCTGCCATTTTATGTTTCAATACAAAATTCATGTTTTATCATTTTATATACAATTTGATAAATTTCAAATTGCAAAATTGATGAAAATTAGCTATTTGATTTCATTGTGACCCTGAAGTTGTTGACAAATACATATTACATTGTAAAAGTAAAAATCAGCTAAATTAAAAGGAAAGGACTGAAAAAATCCAATTGAAATGGCTAAAATGCTAGTTTTCAAGTAATATGGTTTCAACTGTTTTTAATTGGTGAATTTGTTTAGAAATTTAGAAATAAACCAAGACGATACAATTATTGATTTCTTGTAAAGTTAGTCCTTCAATTTATTTTATTTTTATGGTTTATATTGTTTTGCAGCTGCTAAAAACTAAGAAGTAAAACAAACAAACAAAAAGTAATATTGTGCTTATACTTGATACTTTTCAAATTTGCCTTTTGTCTGTTCAGAGTTGAAGAAAAGCGAGACACAATCCAGGCAAAATATGGCATTCCTGTGTTAAAAGACTTCTCAGGTGGAGTCAAACCTTTGTCAAGCAGGGAAAAATTTGTACGTCAAATCCTGGCAGAGAGAGAGGAGGAGTTTACAGATTTGAAAACATTCAAGTAAGATATATTTAAACTGCTGCCTTAAATTTAGTATGATGCTAAAGAGAATTATACCCTGAAACTGAAATTTAAATTCTGGTTATGCTTAAATTGAAGAAAATGAATGTCAAGAAATTAAAATTTTGTTTATCTTGTTTTGACTATGAAAATCAAATTTTGGCAAAATCGAGCACAAAATTGAAATCAGCATATATGATGCACTGAAGTATTTTATACGTTTACTGTTAGAATTGATCAATGCCTGAACTCTTTGTCTCATTGATGATGAGTATTGGAAGGCATAGAGTTTGGGGAAATCATCACATATACCTTAAAATATGTTCATATTTATTCAATATATATTTTATTTCAGAGTGTTTTGTGGTACATGGAATGTAAATGGCCAATCCCCTGCCGAGGCCTTACACAAGTGGATTGTAGTGGACAATGAACCCCCTGATATCTATGCCATAGGGTGAGTAAGCCAATTGTGAAATCTCATGAAAGAAATTTGAGTATAGAATTTTGCACAAGCCTAGTTAAATTATAAAGAATGTGTCACCAAATTATGAAGATTTTTTATTTTTGTTTTCATGACATAGGAGTATGATCGTGTGTGAAGGCTTTTTAAAATTTTAAAGTAAAATCTGAGGTATGGGTTATATATGAACAGTTAAGACATTTGGAAGTGTCTTTAGAGACAAAGACTCTGTCAGAGCTGCCAACCTACCACAAAAAATGCGGAATTGTACGCATTTTCAGCGATTGTACGCATTTCCCCCAAGATTGTACCCATTTTCAGTGTACGCAGTCCCTTCAGTTTTCTTTAGTTGTAATAGCAAAACTAGAGAAACCTTGGTGACCAAGTGGATATTCATATATTTTTTGACCAATTATGATCTTCATGCTGGGAGGTAGAATTCTGAAAGGATTGGATTATAGTTTTGGGAACATCATTTGTTGCTGCAATTGAGCTGGTGCGGTGTGACTTTATGTAAGTATACCTTCCTCTTACTTTCACAATGGTTAGTTTCCGTCGATTTCAGGATTGTGCCCATTTTTATGAAATCTCCCCCATTTTGAGGTCCCATTGTACACATTCTCATCAGATGGGGTCCCACTTATGCTTTTACCTCACCGAGAAGAATGCATTTAGAATAACGGTAAAATTTACATTATTCTGATGCTTTGAATATATTTCCATCTTGTGAATTACAGAATGTTGTAACAGTAACAAAGTAATATATTTTTCTTTTTTCTCTCACAGCTTTCAGGAACTGGACTTGAGCAAGGAAGCATTCATATTCACAGACTCTGTCAAAGAGGCTGAATGGCAGAATGCAGTTAGGAGTTATCTCCACCCTAAAGCCAAGTATCAAAAGGTGATTTTTGAGATACGTTTTGTCTGACTTTTTTTATCTCTCTTATTTTAAGTTTGAAGAATGGCACAACATTAGCAATGGTGGGTGCATTTCTGCAGGGCTGAGAATCTTCTGCCTAAGGGCAGATTTCCGCCTAATTGGTGGTTTATCTCCGCCCATCACCATCACAATTCCGCCTTTTAAAAAGACTCACCACAACCACTACATCAAAATCCCTACCAGCACCTGTACTACAATCACCACCATCACATCATTATTACCACTACTACTACAACCACCACAACCACATCATCATTAATGCTACTACTACAGCCACCACCACCACCACATCATCACTACCACTACTACTGCAACCACCACCACCACATCATCATCACTGCAACTACCACTACTACTACAACCAACACCACATCATCATCACTACCACTACTACTACAACCACCACTACAACATCATCATCACTACCATTTGTACTACAACCACCATCACTACCACATCATCATCACTCTACCACTACTACAATCACCACCACATCATCATCACTACCACCACTACTACAAGCACAACCACCACCTCATCTTCATCATTACCACCACGCAGTCTCAGTAAATTTTAATGAAATTTAAATTTATAGGTTATTGTTGCATAGATCGGTCTTGATCTACGCGCTGAAAAATTCCCTCCTTTTTTGTAACCAGTCATTCTCACCCCTGATTTACCCGCATAGCAGGAAAACAATTTTCAGGGTCAGGGTGTTATTTTTATCAATCATCTTTTGTTGTTTCTACCATTCTCCTAAATTGATTATCCCCTCAAAGTATCTTGGTGTCCTTGTCTTGGAAGGAGGCCTTTTGATTTTCTTTGGGAGTCCATTGATAGTTGGAAGAAAGTCAGATGTATTTTTCTTGTTGGAAATTGAAATTTTTATTTACAGTAAATGATTTCTTGATTATATTGTATTCAAGTATTGGTATTTGATATGTATACCGTGTAAACATTTGAGTATATTCTGTGTTTGGGGAGGAGACCTTTAAATGGTCTTAGACATGACACACGGATAGATAATGCTCTCTGATCCACTTTTGATTATCCTCTTGGTCTTCAAAGGAAAATTTATATCTCTTTTTTTTTAAATAATGGCATTCAGAATTTTAGCTTTGTCTCCAACATTTTAAAAATCTCAAATCCTCAGATATATTTTTTCTAAATTTAAAATGTATATGTTGCTCTGTATATTTAAAAAAAAACTCCTCATGGACTAGGTGAAGTCTGTCCGACTGGTTGGTGTTATGTTACTGGTATACATTCAGGAGAAACATGTCCCCTACATCAGTGCAATTGGAATGGACTCTGTGGCCACTGGAATTATGGGAATCATGGTGAGAAGGTTTTAAATTAGATGTTATAGACAACTCATTCATAGTAATAGAGAATACTGACGTGTAATTTGTATTCTGTTCACTTTTAGTTTTAGAACAAGTTAATGGTTTAAAACGCTGGTTGAGAGACATTCAATAGAAAGGTTTTAGTTTTAGAGGTTTTGTTGCTGAACATTATTGTTATATGCAGTCCTATGTGCTTTTTTTGGATACAATCTAATGGACAAACTGTTGTGTGCCAACGATGGTATGCCACTATTTAACATAAGACGTGACCCTGCCTCACTCACGTATTGTATCAAGTTGAACTAGATGAAGAGAATTTAATTTTGAACTCAGAATGATCAGAATGCAAAATTTAAATTTTTATTGGTTTGGTAAATGGGATTTGTAATCTTCATTGTTTAACCTAAGATGTAGATAAAATAAATTCAGGGGATTTCCATGAGTGTGCCTTGCTAAACTGACCTCACAGTTCTTCATTTATTCCCTAGCAAGCAATATTGAATCTAAATTTCTATTTCACACTGTAGTAGTTGCCTTATAAACATCCCTTTTTCTTTTGATCTAACTATTACGATGTAAGTCACTTCCTATATCAAGGTATTCACTCACACTTACTTATTACTCAACTGGTCACTTAGCATTCCCAACTTTGCTTGCTTTTGTTATAAAATGAGGCATGCTACTTTTGAGCAATAGACGCCTTAGATAGATGGTTTTAATTTTTATTTAAAATTTGATTGTTAGTGTTTGGTTTCCTCAGATTAAATCTAGGTTGAAGTATTGAGTTACACATGTATTTAAATGGGCTTCAAAGTTAAACATTTACAGTATGAAACACAATACAGAAAGATTGAAGTGGGTGGTGAATATCAAAGAATTTGTTTTTTTATTGTTCTATTTCAGGGCAACAAAGGAGGTGTGTCTATCCGTTTCACCTTCCATAGCACGTCTCTGTGCTTTGTGAGTTGTCATCTGGCAGCCCATCAGGATGAATTTGAGAGAAGAAACCAGGTAATTGGAACATGAATGGGTATTCACTTTTAACAATTGGATTTGGATGTTGTATTGAATAAAAGTTAAATGTTTTATGCTATTTTTGCCAAATTGATCACCTTTTCTTTTAACTTTGAAAATCGAAATTGTGAATTTTAGAATAAAAAATCAGTATCTTCTGAAACATTTTTTGTTTTTCAATTCCTGATGGGTTTGAACTTATACTGGTGTATCATTGTTGTACTGTTACCAAAATATTTCAAAAGTATGATTGTATAAAGACACCCTTTGACAACTGGGTTGAGGTGATCTTAACTTTATTCTCTTTTTTTTTTTATTGTTATAATTATTGTGTCATGCTCATACTGAAATACTATTATTAAAGATGTTTTCCTCTTCTTTTAACCATCATCAGGATTACAGAGACATTGATGCAAAAACCAAATTTAAGGAGTTTGAACCCCCTTTGTCACTTTCCCAACACGAGTGAGTAGACTTTATATATTAATGCATTTGTTGAAAATCAGCATGTAAACCTATTACCCTTAAACTGAAGATAAAACTCATATTAATTTTAAAAAATAATTCTTATATTTCAGTGTCATCTTCTGGATTGGAGATCTGAATTACCGTATAGAATTACCCATTGATGAAGTCAAGTATTGTATACAAAAAGGATTGTATAAGAAATTGTGTGATCATGACCAGGTGAGTCATGGCTGTAGGTTTTTGCAACAGATTTTCATTCTTGATTCTATCTGTCAACGTGATGCCCAAAACCATCCTTAGGCGTTTAAGTTGAAAGTCCACCTTGTTATTTGTTGATGTTGCTTTTGTTTTTCCTTTAAGCTTTTGATCCATTCATGTGGAGGGTGCTGTGGTTCAATTCCTACTCACAGTGGTTTTTAATCTCCATTTTTGTGTGTGTGTGTGGGGGGGGGGGGGGAGGTATTTTTAAAAACACCCCTTATTTCTAATTATTATGATTTCACGTGCCAGCTACATATTTTTCAAATTTTATCTCAAAGTTATTGATAATTGCATTGAGTGTGTATCTTAATAAGAGTGGCCTGAAGTTTATTGCAAGAATTATATAGACCTGTAAATTCTCAGTCAATTAACTGAAATCAGTCAATTTGTCAAATTCAAATATTAAAAAAAGGAAAGAAAGAAGTGAAGAAAGAAAGAATTCACAAATCGTCGTCGAATAGTAATTAGGAGTGTTCCATAACGATACGCATAGCTCATGGGAGCCGTTAATATTAACGATGGATTTATTGCCAAGGCTAAGCGGCGCTTTTTAGAATTGGCGTGACTGAACACATTCCAGTGAAATTTCACACAGCCTTCGTTAAATTATTTTTTCACTTTCCAACCTGTCGTGATCCCAACAGTAGCCAATTTTAACTGAGCCGCCGAGCGATAAATTTCACTGTTTCGTCTAAGCCAAAATTGACCACAATTACAAGCTGGGGTTTAAAATTATAAAAAAAAATAAAATGCGAATGCTGGAAGTAACATCTCTAGTAGATGATGGAGACACCTTTAAATCGAAAGTTAGATTAGGATAGATTGCTACAAGCACATTCCGATTGCCTCACATTGTAAACAAACTGGTTGACCGTTTCTTCACTGATTGAGTACCTGATTATAAGGAACAATGGTAAGTAGCCTAATTAATTCCCGTGCAAATCAGGACGTTTTCTGCCATTGTTTTGCTCAAGCCCAAGCGAGCTTGCTGTTTTGTGGCAATTTACCTTCATTTTGATTCTTTGAATTTTTCCGCTATGCCTGCCGAAGTTTATTCTTGATAATTCACTTCTACTTAATAATTCAGTGTATTAGCCAGAAGTCATATTTATTTAAGTTTTTGTTTCTCTGTCATTTACTGATTGAAAATCAAGTTTGATCATTGCTACATTATTCTAATGTTCTCACAATGGCTGAGCTGTTCGTGGATCGCAATTCAGACTTGTCGAGCATCGATAAAGTTAAAGATGTGAGTGTGAGGAATAAATTCAATTGGTCATGGCTAGAAGTTAAAGATGATAATGGTGATTATTTTTCTGACTATGTCAAAAAAAATTCCAGAGGCAGGAATATGACTTTGATGAAGTCATCTTTACCTATATGAATGACATGCTTATTTAGCATTCCTTCTACATCAAATTATGGCAGTCATACTTCCAGTAAGAAATAACACCCACTATTTTAATGTATTGTATTTATCACTCTCCTCTCCAATGATGCCCTTATTTTTTTAAAAATAATTGAATCTTCAGTTTGTCGAAGAGTTTCAGTCAATTTTTATAGAGCTCATTTACAGGTCTAATTATAAGGTTTTATTAATTTATATTCTGTCAATAATTATATTTTTATAGATACAGTTTTTTAAAATGATTTTTATCAAAATTTTGTACAGTATTTAATTATTTCTTTTTAAAAATGAAAAATCTTGAGCTTTAAAACTTTAGCTTGAACAAGACCAATTTAATTGAGCAAATCATCATCGACCACAATTTGTTATACCTTTAGTCTGTAGATAGGGAGGTCTGATCAAGTAGATTATAGAAACAGATAAATTCTTATGTAACTGTGAATGTGCAAATAAACTTAGTGAAAAGAGAAATTTATCTAGTTGTATAAATGATTTACCTCTACTCAGTGAGCTAAATATCGCTTCATTTATTCCGGCAAACAAGCTATATGGATCTTGATTTCAGTCAAATATAATCAGCAGATAGATACCCTCTTTGTACTAGCACTCTTCCGATGTCTTCAATGCTGTAGTTAGGTACTCATTTTTACCTGAGCTGGTTGGGGTTGTATATTTCAATTATGCCCTTTGTCCGGCTAATGACGAAAAACTAAATTCTGACTGACCTTGTTCGGTATTGGTTAGTTGATTTTTTTATAAGATGAAAGCATTTGTTGTTAAAGGGGAAGCTAGATGGATATGCATCCTTTTCTATGATTTAAGGGCGATACCATTTGAAGAAGAAAATTTCCACGCCATAATTTCGTATATGCTCTTCACAAGAAATATTTTCATGCTTTAAAAAAATTGTTAGCAAAGGGTATCCCTGATATTTATTTAGAGTGCTTCACAAGGACAAACGTTTTCTATCATTGTCATTTATTTGGCCACTGATCAAACACAATATTGCTCCACTTTTTATTTCTCTAATACCAAGATCTGACACAGTTCGTCATGACCATTGCGTTTTGCAGCATTTTATATTTCCTTTTTCAAAAGATATTCCTTGAAAATCTTCTAATGTTTTCATTATCAAAGATTTATAGTGCAATAACTTTATAACAAAAAGTTGGTTTAAACTATATTTTCCTTTTCATTCCCAGTTGGTTCGTCAGATGAGATCCTGCTCCGATGTTTTCAAAGGTTATGAGGAAGGTCTCTTGGCCTTTGACCCCACCTACAAGTTTGATGCTGGCACAGATCATTATGACTCAAGGTGAGTAAGATTTGATCTCTTCATCTCTTCACAACAAACTCAGTTCTTTGTCTTTTCAGCAGTTGTCTCAGATTTCTAATCGAGTTCGAGATGAAAAGGTCTCTGGTGATAATGTATCTCATCAGTGACTAGTTTAGTGTGGTTCTGTGCAACATTGTATGTTATCAACTGTCTTAAAAACCATTAACTATGTCAGGGTAAACTGGACGATGAAAATGGAATATAAAGTTTGAATTATAAAATTTGAGCTTAACTACCTCTTCATCTGGTTTATCATAGAAATGGTGTTGCATTAATTTTTTTACCATCCTCCTGCTGTAGTTTTATTTCTGGGATGTACAAAGCAATGATTATCCTGTAATTTGTTTGTCATTCAATAAAACAAAAGACACTTTTTTGTCACACTTTTTGTTTCCCAGGTTTCTTTTAAAATTGTCAAAAGTGGAATGAGATTTTTTAAAAACACCAAAAAAACAAACTTGTATACCTACCTAGTTACTTACTTTTTGATTTGCTGACCAATCAAAAGGGGTCAAATTTTATCAAAGCATATCCAAAATTAGGCAAAAACAATATGACAGAATTAGCCGTTGGTTATTTTGAGTCTTCATCATACATTATGACGATATGCACAAAGAAAAAGTCTAATAATGTTATTTATGCCTTATAACCACCATGTTATTTATCTCCTAAGTGAAAAGAACCGAATCCCTGCCTGGTGTGACCGAGTCCTGTGGCGTGGCCCCAATGTCCAACAACTACGCTATGATTCGCACCCACACCTCAGGGTATCAGATCACAAGCCTGTCAGTGCCTTGTTCAACACAGGGGTAGGTATTGGGTGAATGCAGATCTCACACATATTTTAGCAAAATTTGTGGATTTTTCCACCAAAATTTAGGAAGACAATTGGCTGAATCATTTTAATTTTGAACAGAGCAAAATATATAGACAAATTGATCCACATGCATCAACTCTAAAAAAAATTTGAACTAAAAATTCGTACAAAATGGGCATAAATTATACATTTAGGGTTGAAGCATACTTGTTTTGTTTTTTTTTTGTTTTTTTAAATATTTTCTTCTCGGAATATACTGATGTTTTTGTTTGTTGTTGGTGACAAGTCTGCTTGCAGGGCTGTGCCTGTGTATGTGTGTATATATATCAGTGTTGATAATCTTCCTCGGAATTCCAGGATTTGGGGATTTTCTTTTAAATATTCAGCTGTTTTTGCAGTGTCAAACCTTTTTCTATGAAAGGCACTCAGGTGGGTCCACGGTAGATGGATGAAAAAATCACCATCATGTCTTGTGTCAAATTTTGACACCTGTGCTCAGTTGCATAAATTTTGGTGACACTCGCCTTTTTATGTCGTCAGCCTAGACAGGGTGGCACCAAATGTCAAAAGTGACACAATGCCAGTGGTGTCCTTGGATGAATCGTTGTTTGGTAGGGATTGGGAAAAAAAAAATAGAAAATCAATTCATAAAACACACACACACGCACACACACTCTCTCTCTCTCTTTCTCTCTCTCTCTCTCTCTCCCCCTCTCTCTCTCTCTCTCTCTCTCTCTCTCTCTCTCTCTCTCTCTCTCTCTCTCTCTCTTGCGCGCGCGCGGAAGGAACAGTCGAATGATGTACAGTTTGAGTTTTGGGAAATGATTTTTATTTTTTTCTTGTAAATCATCTCTCTGTTAAGCACTTTATTATGTATTGTTTACATATTATATATGATTTGTAAACATGTGAGTGTGTTCCTCTTAGTGGGGACCTGTGCTTGTGTCTGGATGAGACTTTTAGGTGATCTCAAACTAAGTACACTGGTAGTGTGCGCTTGGAATCTACTTCTATTTCCTATTTAAACCAATTCCCCTTTGTCTTCATTTTCTTTGGTGCTTTCATTGTAATTCTAGAACTTTTTACTATCCCATTTTCTTCCTTTTTACTGTATTGATATAACCTCAATGTGTTGCAAGCGCCGTAACACCCTTAAGAACAAACAAACAAAGCAGTTGCCTCCATTCTGGCAACATATCCAAGCCATCGCCATCTGCGTCTCTTTATAGTTATTGCCATGTTCACTTTTTGCTCAGAGTTTCATTTCTAATTTTTTTTTTGGCCAAAATATTCCTTAAATTCTTCGAGGGTAATTCTTTTGAACCCATTCCAGTTTATTTGTTAATTTGGTTTTTACTTTCCAACATTCGCTGCCATACAAGAGGACTGAAAGGACATTACTCTTGAACAGTTTCAATTTGGTTTTGGTCTGCATTTTTTTTTTTAATCTTTAGATTTCCTTCAATATTGCAAACACTTGATTTGCCTTGCATTTTCTGTGTTTTACATCATCCTCTGAGTTTCCATCATATGTTACTTCTGATCCTAAATAAATGAAGTCTTCTACCTCTTTAATTCTTAATGATGTGATGTCATTTTATGATGCTGCGTGGAATGGCTGAATTTTAGATTTTTTATAAGACATCTATTCGGATTTTCTTGTCAAATGCCATATAATAATTTTCTAACTTTTGACAAATAATAATTGTGATGTTGCCAGATCCGTGTGATAGACCAGACCAGGTACAAGAGGGTGTATGAGGACATCATGAAGAAGTTGGACAGATTGGAGAATGACTACCTACCCCAAATCAAATTAGACAAGACAGAGGTCAGATGAAGCATATTTTTACATCATTCACGTTATTATTTTCTAGAATTTTTTTTATTTCGCCAATCTGACAATGGGCTATTTTAAAGCTTTTTATTATAATGTATTAAAAGCCTTAGCTTAGCCAATAACAAAAATGTTAATTCAATTAGACTGGGAGAAAAGTTCTAGCTGATACTATGATGGCATAAACATTTACTGTAAAGTTATGCACAAGACTTTGGTGAGTGTTAAAAACATACAGCATCATTAGCAGATATGGAAAATAAAGGCAAGGGATAAATTAATAATCACAATGTCTATTGAGCATACCAAACTTGAAGAAAATACATGTTCAAACATTTATTATCCCACAGTGCGTATTCAAAGATGTTAAGTTTACAGAGGCGCAGGTGGAGGTTGTGACAGTGGCTAACATTGGACAGGTATTTACATCATTTATATCATTTTTTATTGATTCAGAAAGTGAAAAAAAAAAACAAAGAAATTAAAAAAAAACAAAAAACTATCAGCTTTTATATATCTCAATTTCCACTAAATGTGCTCAAAGAAATGTATGTGGAATCTGAAACTAACATAAATAAGAAGAGTATATAAGCATTAAAACAATATTGAGACCTTTGGAAATGCACTACAAACATTCACTTTCAGGAATGTGTATTAAGCTAAGCTTGGATCTACTTTTATTTATTTATTTTTTGTTGGTCTTGGACTAGTCCTCTGTCAATAACACAAGAGCATTTTTGCCACTGATGATATTAGTCTGTGTGTTTTAATCCATCATCTTATTTCATGGGCACTGATATGAAATAAAGTGTCCCGGGCAACATTTAACATCTTAATCAACAGTGACCCTCTGCACAATACATTTGTTTAAAATGCAAAGAATCATCTATTTTTTTTAGTTGCTGGTCAAAATTAATGGCAAATCTTAAAATTGTTTTTTAACAGATTGAATTATGAGTAACTTGTGACCTTTTTCTAAATTATGGGTAATAAATATATCACCGCTGACTAAAGTGATTATTTAGATACTTAGCTAGAGCATAATGATCTGTTATTTGACCAAGGCGTTGTTGGCAAATATCATTGTTTTACATTAGCTTTTACCTGCCAAAGTAGCTTGTGTGTAATGTTTTGTTTAGCTTAAATGGATAATTTCAGGTTTGTAAAGCATTTCCTCCTGGATTTTAATAATTTATTGAATAAATCATTTTATTTTATATGTCCAATCGGAAGAATACATTTGTCAATAGAAAACATATTATTTAGGTCATGGTTAAATTCTTTATTTGAATTGTCCAATCAGAAGAATAGGTTTGTTAACAGACTGGTTCCTTCCAGTTTTAAAGTCTTCCTATTTGTCGGCTGCTAAACAATGAATTGACATAAATACTGCATCTAAATCAATATTTTTTTCCCTTTGTATAATTTAGATTTTATGGATAGATATTGCATAAATATATTTCAAGATTACATTACAGTTGTAATGGCCCACTGGCTTTCTGTCACTCATTTAACCTGTTTTATTCAACTCATTTTAGTTGTAGAACTTCAGTTATCGTTTTACAAGGCTCACTTTTACCCACTTTTCCTACCCTCAAGTAATGTCAAAATTTACTTTTTCCAACGAAATTGAGGGCTTTTTACTAGTACATTTGAAAAATGATAATGCAGTCTTTTGTATGCCTTCTCAGGTGCCTGTGGATTTTGAATTTATCAACAAACTAGATGATCAGTCATACTGTCGACCTTGGCTCAAGGTCACTCCTAGCAAATCTATCATTTTAGAAGGTAAGTATATGCAGATGACATTTGTTGATTCATACAGTTATTAAATATCCATTAGATAGATTGTAAAATTTGAGCTTGCCTTGTTTTTTGTTTAGAGTTATATTAACCATCTACAGACGGGATTAAATTTTAGTATGTGACATATTATCCTTCAGTTTTATCAAGACAGCAGTACTTAGACTATTTAAGCTGAGTAATATCACTGTTACTCTTCTCTTGGTCAATTGCGTCCAGGGTTTATTTTTAAATAAGTCAAAAGGGAGAACAGATCTCAAAATTTATCAGTTTGTTTCCAGCCAACTCTTTATATGGATCAATGGAGTTTATCTGCATTCCACCCTGGGTGTCTTTGAAAGATACAAAAAAACAAAAAACTTTTCGAATGAAAATCTCTTACGGAAATTTGGCTATTCAATGTTGGTCACATGGAGGAAAGTAGAAAGGGAGATGTACAGAGCATAGAAAACATCACAGATATTAACCTACGTTGGAACCCAGAATTGAAACAATAAGAGGAAGACCAAGAATAATTCAGAGACGAAGAGAAGAGACTGAAGTAAAGGAATGAGGCGAGACTTGGAAAAGATGTTTGCCATAATTTGATAGATACAGATTGTTGTCTTAGGTGAAGGCTTACATTCTGGGGAGTAATTTAATAAGAAATTCTGATTTGAAAAAAAGAAATATAGTCTTTCTGTTAAAGGCATACCTTTGAATCTGTGAGTTTCTTATTAGCTTTTAAGAAATAAGTAGTTAGTTCTGTTTGCAACTTTGTGCTGCGATCATAAGTTGTTTAATTTTCCTATTCAGGTCATTGTTGTGAAGTCCAGGTGGAGGTGTACGTTGACAAATCTACAGCATCACGACTCAACAGTGGAGAGGAGAAGATGGAGGACATCCTAGTGTTACACTTGACCAATGGAAAAGATTCATTTGTATCCTTTTGTTTAGGTCTTGGTATATAATGATAATAATGATTGTAATTTAATGACATTTGCATAGGCCATATCCTTGCTCAATGTGCATTCAATAGAAATCGTCCAGCATGTAATTATATAAGATACATATTCACAAATCAAATTGATGAAACTTTTTTCATATTATTGTATTTATTATTTACCTGAATGATTACAGCAATAGTATTTCACTTTTCTCAGCTTTTTATGTTTGAGTTTTTTAGTCATTTAAGTTTGGAATTTGGCATCTTAGAATCCCAGGAATAATATTTCTTTAACATGTAAACATAGAAACATATGAGACGATGCCTTTTGGGGAAGGGGGGGGGGTAGGCTTAACTTAGGATGGAGGGATAGAAGAAGAAGAGGTTTTAAGCTGTCCTTGTACTGGAGAAGTAATAGTACCCTTCCTCCTCCACCCTTCTCCCCTTTTTGTTTTTTTTTGGGGGGCGGGGGGGGGGGGGGGGGGGGGGGGGGAACACGTTTGAAGTTTGATGACAAATTCATGAAATATGAGGGTCCCTTTTACAAATCCTAAATGTGTCTTAAGCTCATTTTACTATCTACGACCAATATTTCCTTGACTGTAGTGATCAGATCACTGTTAGTGGAAACTATCTGACCAGTTCTTTCGGGTCATCCATCGAAGCTTTAGTACAGATGCACTCGCCTATTAGGGAGGTTCCTGTAGCTGACCTGTTGCAAATTGTAAGTACATTGTAATGGCTTATATAACACGGACATCCAGTTTCATCATTAACACCTCCCTCCCCCCCCCTTTTTTTTTTTCTTTTGACTGTTCCTGTTTCATTCATTATATTTTTGCAATGGATTACTTACATGAAAATCATAAATCAGTAGATGCTTTCACATTAAATGTGTATACCCACAAGTGGTTTTGAAAATCAAATTTATCCCAGCCAAAACTCTAATCAATTGTTTAAGTGTGAAGTATTCATTATTGTTGTATCTGCATGACAAGATCGAGGTAAATTTTCATTTGCTGGTGTATGCATCAAATTTTCACTAAATTAATATAATATCATTAGGCCTGTCAGTGACATGAACCAACCATGTAAGTTATCAACGTGATATATTAGGAGTTGTAATTAAATATTTATTTTGTTCTTTGCTTTTATTTTTACTTGTTTGTATTCTTCTGTCCCTGAAAAATTGCAGAATATTTGGCATCTCATGTAAGCCTCACCTGGCATGGGTATAAATAAAAATGACTTGCCACAAGTGGTGCACAAGGTTTATCTCACAGTTAGACACACTCTTTGTTTATATTATGGAAGCGATTTGAGTAGTAATAGCTGTAACAATATGCTTGAGAAAGCCATGGGTTAAGAATAGATAATTGTAATATTGCCATTTCTACTTTCTATCGTTTACCCAAAATCTGTTGTTTTTTTTTGTTTTTTTGGTTACTTTTTTGTTAGATTTTTTTTTAGCAAACAACTCATCACTGTCATTGTCATATTGTTGTTTATTATTTTAATTTGAACTTTGATCTCAGGAGAAGCCTGGTAGTTTGAGTCATGTGGACATTTCACAAGATGGGGGTCGTCTCTACATGATCCCAAAAGAGATTTGGAAACTAGTCGACTTTTTACACAAAAACGGACTTTATGCAGTAAGTCTACATATTTGTCATCTTGTAACTTTTGACAAAACATTTATAACGTTTTGTTTTTGAGTAAAATCAAATAATGGAAAACATAATCAGTGACTGGATGGGTGACAATTATTGAAAATTTGACCCAGTGTTGAATCCTTGGGTAAGGCATTCAACATACATTATCCCTATTATCTTGGTTGTGGATGAGTATGCAATGACAGATATTGTAAGAGAGCTAGTACAATAAATAATGGACATCATTCACAGTATTAAATTGAAGTTTGATTCCAGAAGACCGCTAAAGCATTGTGAGGCACATTGACTATTCTGGTGTACAATGGCAAAATATGGTTTTCCATTTTGACCAGGCTTCAGATTTTTTGGATAAGTTTAGTGATCTTAATCTTTTAAGATATTAATTGCGATGACCAAAGGTTCATAAGGGAGTTTTGTTAGTGTAAGGTAGTAGGGTGAGATTGAGAATGTTTGCCTCAGGAATTTGCACTTGCGATTATTGATGTCTATAACTGTTTGGACATTCAGTTCTATTTTTGCACTACTGACAGGAATTCTTTTAATATGTAGATAACATTTATACACAGCATTTGAATGATTTGTATTTCTGTTTAGTATAAAATGTCACCCACTGGGTGGGGTTCCTGACCTCCCATAGTGGGCAGGGAGGTACTTGCTGTCTTCTGTACCCTGTATCTGTTTTCCAATTGCTTTCTGTCTTTGTCTTCCTGACCCTGTCCGAAGTTCTTGGCTGCGAGGGAACAGTCGAATGTATAGTTATAGTTTTGGGAGATTATATTTTTTTCCTTGTAAATCATCTCTGTTGTGTACTGTTATTTTTTCTATTTTTTAACATATGATTTGTAAAGTTTTGAGTGTATTCCTCTAAGTGGAATCTTGTGCTAGTGTCTAGGTGAGACTTTTTAGGTGATCTCAAACTAAGTACACTGATAGTGCGCTCTTGGAATCTACATCTGTTCCCAATTTGAACCATTCCCCTTTGTCTGCCTTTTCCTCATGTCCTTTTAATTGTACCTTTAGAATGTTTTCACTATCCAATTTTCTTCCTTTTTACAGGCGCTGATATGACCTAAATGTGTTGCAAGCGCCGTAAAACCCTTAAAAACAACCAAACAAAATGTCACCCACCCACCTCAATTTGGTATTATGTTGGGATAAAACAGAGATAGACAATTGAATTTAGAGATCAAATGTTGACAGTGACAATATTTTAAGTATTTTTCATTTTAAGAAATAACATTCATTTTTTTTTTCAAGTCTATTAATTTAACCCAAATTTGTACTTTAATCTTTGTTTTACATTTCAAGTTCAACTTGACATAAAACCAGATTCTGTCTAAGGGTCTCATATTCATAGATTATTTTTTTAAAATTTAGAATTGTCGAAAAACTAGACATGACAATTTTTTAAATTTCTGCAACAGGAAGAATTATTCCAACAACAAGGTCGTACATCAGAAATGAAACTTATACGTGATTGTCTCGACACAGGAGCCCCACATCTCATCCGTATCCTTTTGGGATTGTTTGAATTTGACATTGTCCATAATTTTTTCTAAATAAGTAAAATGTATGCCTATGAACGCCTTTTTGTTACTGAAATTCTATGTTTTCATGTAAGTTTACATAGGCAAACTTTGGATAAGACACTCTCAAAAAAAGAAAGACTTTTGACATTTAAATTTAATGTGAAGTAACTGTGCACTTACAAAATGATTACTTTCATTGGTCCATTGGCTTAGATAGAGGAGGTTGGTGAAAATCAAATTATTCTAATAAAATGAAAAAAAAATGTTCTTTGGGGGTTTTTTTTTTGTTTGTTTTGTTTTGTTTTGTTTTGTTTTGTTTTTTTTTGTTTTTTTTGCACATGGCCCAGTATTTTAAGACTTATTTGTGAATAGAATTGCAGGTATTTATTTGTAATTTTATAAGACCTGCAGTCAAATATTTGCAACTGCCATTCAATGGCAATTTCTGAATTTCTTTCAAATCACAATTTCATTATTTTTGTGGTAAAAACTACAGACCTCAGTTTATATATCTGAAAAGGTTTTTAATCAGATAGTATTTTCAACTAAATATGACTTTCAAGTTCAATTGAACCTTTGGAGTCAGAGATAATTGGTCTTCAACATATTCTGAAATTTTCATATATCTTTTTTACGACATGGAAATATTTTCCTTTCAATACCATTTTACAAGAGGAAAAGGCTGTAGTAGAAAATTCCAGGCACATTTAGAAGAACCAAGTCATTTTGTTTTTTTACCAAATAATTTTCACATGCTGACATCACTTTTTAACATTTTCACCAAGACAGCAGTAAAAGTGACACAAGCTTCATTCAAACCTTTTCATGCTCTATTTATATTTTTCGCTTAATGGTAAGGTCTTCAGTTATTATTGAGAAATTACAATGTAAAGGATTTTGTTCTGCTATGGTTAGTATGGCTACAAATTTATACAAGCACTGTAAATCTTGATTTTTAAAAAAAATGCTGCTCAGTTTATTCATTTCAGCCCAAACTATTTCAAAATCACTGCCTGAACTGTTGCAATCCTTGACCTGAGTTCCCCAGCGGAGTCCTGGAGTGTCCACTCAGTGGCTGAGTCTTTCCTCCTGTTCCTGGAGTGTCTTGGACAGCCCATCATTCCCTATGAGTTCTATGCCCAATGCCTTGCCAGCTCCAATAATTTTATGCTTAGTAAACAGGTAGGCTGTCTGTCATCTTTGCCTTCATTACCAATACTGTGGTCATTCATAATGTCAACGGTATTGTGTTTTATATCACTGTAATTGCCATCATCATCATCATCATCACGATCATCAGTAGATAGTAGACTTGAATATTTAAATTTTGACTTTCTTCCTTGGCCTAGTGGTGTGGTACTGATTCTCATCTTTTTGAAAGATATTGAACATTATCAGACGCCAGATGATGATGAATGCACAACTCTTATCCCGGTATTGTGTCCTTGGATAAGGCACTCCTTACACAATACCCTAAATGTGAATGGGCACTTAACAATTGGATTCAGTAGTCTGATGTCACGCCGTCCAGCAACGGCGGCGATCATGGTTCTAAACAAAGGAAATCATTACTTTTTATTCTTCATGCTGGCTAGAACTTTTCGTATGTCTTGTGATCAGAATGTGTAAAAGTCAAAACATGATCAAATTTATGTGTTTTTTTTCCTCTGGATACGCTTTTATGCTCTCTGGAGAAATATTTCATACAGGCGTCCGCCATTGTTTCGATAGTTTAGAGCCAGTGTTACATGCGTCATTAGGAAGGAAGTGACATTACGACTGTTGAAGAGTATTGACATTAGACAGTAACGGCTATTGAAAGAATACCAGTACAGAAAGGGCAATAGTTCTGTATGAAATGGACATTGGTTCCATATGGCCTGCTTTGATGAGAATTGAAACATTATAAAGTACATATAGGATGGTGAAAGGTTATGATGCTCTTTTAGCATGCATTTTTAAAATCATCTAAGTAAACGAATGATTTAGCTATACGTGAGAAAGAAAGATTGTCCATTGTAAAATTATTTTTTTTTGCTTTTATAGATGTTCCTTTGTTGTAGATGTGCCTTATTTTTAATAAGCATTGAGGACATCTTGTTTTTGATTTATAAAGGTGCATAGACAGGTGCCCTGATAGTGCAGTTGGTTGAGCTCTTGGTTACAAGTCACTCTCTTTTCTTGAATGTTTTTATTGAGAATGAAATTTGCTAAATCGTTTTTTATTAAATGTAATGTTCATACTGTTGATTCCTGCATATAAGAACTTTTTGTCCTAACTGTTCAATAATGGAAAGGATTTTTTATTAGCAGTTGGCTGCATTTATCTTTTGAATGCATTATTTTTCTATTATATTATCCTCTAATATTTTGTTTTCAGTATTTTGATTTACAGAATATAAATTATTTTCTTTTATTTAAACTTTATATAGATATATTTTGACCACAATGATCAAAAGTTGCTTTAGGCGACTGTACTTTGTAATGGTTATGACACTTGTCTTGGCGGGTGGTTGGATGGGAGCATCACCCTTGAAGCATATACCTATGATGTTCGCATGGGTGTACGATCCGATAGTGATGTCGCTTCTTCTTCTCTTTACTTGCCTTTCCTGCTTCTTTGGTTTGTGATTGTATTTTTGACAGGGGATATTTTTTTTTTCTGTAAATCTTCTGCCTGTTTGTTCTTGGTTATTTATAATTTAGCTTATGATATCTTTAGGTTATGATTTTGATTTACATTTGTACTATTTTTGTTAGATTGCTTGTTTTTTTGTTTCAGCGGTCTCTCATATAACCTCAATTGTGTTGGAAGAGACCTAAAGCAACAAACAAACAAAAAAAAAAGAAAAAAAAAGACACTTGTCTTGAAGTAAAGCGATTTCATTTTTGGTTCTTTATTTGAAAATATATTTTCAAATATTCACTGATTGATAATTTGGTATTCAAATGACTTCATATCTTGTGGAAATGTGGTCTGTTTATTATAAAATAAAAGATTTATATTTTTTTCGTTTATTTTTTTTTCCTTCTTTGCACTTGTAAAATAAGCCATTTTTTACTTGTTCCATCTTGCGCCACAACTCATTCTTTCAATGTTTGCTCTGTATTTGTACACCCAAAGTGTGTGGGACTATTTGTCCAGATTGATCATGAATGATGTGCTAGAGCGTTTTGAAAATAGCCATCCCATGAAATTAATTTTCAAATAGTGTGAAAATCCATGGAACTGCTAAAAGACAACATAGCCAGGCGTGTTTGTTACAAGTGCCATTACATTCTCAAAATTAAGAAACAGGTTTGATTAATTCTTCACCTGTAAAACTTTCGTTTTTCCCCCAGCTGATTTCTGCCCTACCAGATTGTCACAAAAACGTTTTCTACTACATCTGTGCTTTCCTCCGAGAGTTGATAAAACACTCAGATAAAAATGGACTCACCGTCAAGTTTCTTTGTAAGTCAACACTTGTCAAGAACTTAATTATTTGGTGATTTCTTTCTCTCTGTCTTTATTTATGTATTTGTTTAATTTATTTTAGTTTATCGTAAAAACACTGATGTACATTTAGATATTTATATATTATTTATTTGGGAGTACAAAGTACTTGACTCTTGCTGTCTTTTTCCAAGGGTGGTTTCAGTGGAAACAGGCTACCTTGAAAATATGCCGTGTTGCTGTTTAAAATGATGGAGACAGCCATTGTCTACAATTGTTACAATTGCCTAAAATAGTTAGTCTTTACAATACCTTCGCCTAATTTATTGATGCTATGCATTTAGATAAAATATTCCCCTGTTCTGCCTACCAGATCAATCGTACCAATACACAAAACTATGAGTGACCTTTATTGTGATAGAGCATTTTTAGTGAGAAATAATCATTCGACTGGCGGTCTAAAAATAACCAGAGCCAGTGATGTCAACCATATTCATTCTATAATGCTAAGCCATGACAACATTGCATTCATCGCTCAACTTCACATAAATTATGTCAGCAGAGCAGCATTAACGTTAGCAATTATTGGCAGTCACTGCTTTTTTTTTTCTCTGTGGCTCAATTCCTTGCTGTTCGATTTTCTCTCGCTTTTTAATGATTGTGGTCAATTTGCTATGGGGAATCACCAATGCCTGAGCCATAGCCTAGAAGTGCCATGGAACTTCTGTGATACATACAAAATTATTTGATTTTCTTACAAATCGTTTTTAATCACCAGCCACCTTATTTGGAGAAGTGTTGCTACGTGCCCCCATCACTGCTGCCTCCACCCCCATCACCAGCACCAAGACGGCTTCAGCCAAGGAGAAGCGGGTTAAGTTACGAGAAGAGGAGGCCAAGAAAGCAGCCTTCATGTATCACTTTATCAGCCAGGACTTGGAACCCTAATAAAGAGAAGGATGTGTTTCTTGTATCTCATTTTGACTTTAGTTACTTTTCCCTTCATACTTCATTTCTCTATTTGAAGAAAAAGTGGCTCGGTCACACTGACAGACAATGTTTTTCATCTTTAGAACAATCATAATGGAAATGAGTTTTTCATCTTTAGAACAATCATAATGGAAATGAGTTTTTCATCTTTAGAACAATCATAATGGAAATGAGTTTTTCATCTTTAGAACAATCATAATGGAAATGAGTTTTTCATCTTTAGAACAATCATAATGGAAATGAGTTTGTAATATTATTTGCAAAACTGTGCTTGGACCTATGTCAAAAACATGCTAGTTTCAAGGATATAGTGAGATAAAAAAAAAAAATAAGGAAAGAAATTCTGACATTTATTTTTTTGGGGTTGTTGTGAATTGAATATACACAAATTTGTGTATTTGGAATGTCATTAGCATGAACTAGTAGTAAAGGGTGCACCATGTATCGTCTATTTTAATGAAAAGATGTTGCTCTGTGACTGTATTAATGAATTTAATTTTGATGATGATGGTGGTGGTGGTGGTGGTGATCTGTGAAGAGCTTTGTCTGTTTCTATCGGGATTATTGAAGTAAATTATTTACCCTAAATGCTTTCTATGTGTCGTATAGTAAAAACCGTATTGATTTGGTGTTTGAGATTTCATAAGGGAACTGAGATCTCTTCACAATGCATACAAGCACATATTCTCATACACACATACACACACTGATGCTCATTCACACACACACACAGACACATATGCATATACACACAAACAAACCTACACACCCTCAGATAACCTATTTACAGTAATTGTAACCAAGCTTAGTAAATTGTAAATATTCAGACTCAAACTAATTGGGCATGACTGTCAAGTGCGTTAAAAAAGAAAACAGATCTTATGATTTTAATCAAATAAATAACTGAAAAAATCCTGCATTTTCCCTGATTTTTCATGTCAAAACAAATGGTGGCTTATTATTCCGGGCTAAAACAAATTATTAAGATTGTTTTTTGTCATGTTTAGATGTAATAACAGTTGAATTACATATTGCTGATGTCTTGCTTTAACCAGATTCGGATTTGTGGACTTTTACGGGAGATACATACAGTCTGTTCTTTTTCTTTTTTGACTATCTGTTTAATAATAATAATAATAATAATAATAATAATAATAATAATAATAATAATAATAATAATAAATAATAATAATAATAATAATAATAATAATAATATAATAATAATGATGATGATGATGATAATAATAATAATGATAATGATGACGATGATGGTGATGATAATTATAATAATGATAATAAAAATATGAATAATAATAATAATAAAAATATGAATGATATAAATAATAATAATGATGATAATAATAATAATACTGATAATAATAATGGTCATAATCATAATAATAATAATGATAATAATAATAATAATGGTTATAATCATAATAATAATAATAATAATAATAATAATAATAATAATAATAATAATTATAGTGATGATAAGGATAATAATAATCATCAGAATAATAATAATTATAATAGTAATTAATTTTTATTATTATATTATTATTATTATTATTATTATTATTATTATTATTATTATTATTATTTATTATTATTATTATTATTATTATTATTATATATTATATATATAAAAAATAAGAAAGATAATGATAATTACAATAAAAAATATAATTATTTAATATTGAATAATAAAAAGTAATGTTTTAAGATGTTTTTTTATAAGAATTCTGCATTATCACTGTCTCTGGTATTGGTTTGTTTCAGAAGAGAAATTCAGTTTCTTTATTTCTCTCTCATTTTTTTCATGAGCACAACGATAATATTCTTTGATTTTCCTGATGAATATGGAACCTTCAGAAATGGCTTATCTTTATGTTAAGCCAACATTTTCCGTATCATGGTTAAAGCACAATACCAACAATATTTGTACATCTTGAGCTTTTATGTAGCACAATATCCACTAAACATGCTCAAAGCACTTTACAGGGGTTCCCTAGCCCATAGCAACACATAACATGTAGGATGAGACATGATGCCTGTTAGGCGATATTACAATATTGTGGACACTGGCAATGCTGTTTATGGCAGGTACTCATTTTACACCCCGAATATGGTGAGAGAATATGAGTAAAGAGCCTTTTCCAAGGACTCAACTATGCACTGCCCAGCGCGGGACTTCAACCTTCCGATTCGAAGGTGAGTATCATACCACAAGACCACAATTTCAATGATTATATTTTTATTATCAGGATCTGGGCGTACTGATTTTGTAACAGTAGGCAATCATATCCATCAATGGAAATGGTCTTTGAAAGAATCACATATACACATACCCTACCAAACCACTTCTCTTTGTATTTATGTGTTTGCATTCATCTGCTTCGTTTACTCATGTTAATTACAGTCATAGCCCTATTTCCATCTGACTCATTCCAGCAAGTTTTGTGTCATAGCTTATGTGTTCTCATTGCTCCTTATTCCATTTGTTGCATAAAAACCCATCATGTTATCAATGCCCTTTATCATGTCATTATCCATTGCCTTTTATAGGAGACATTTCCAATCCGTATAATGTTATGACACACTTTATTTTCATCTCTCTGCTTGGTGCCAAATGTTTTGTATGTACCAAAGTTTGATAAGATTTTTGTTCTTGCCTCTGGGATATTCATTGCCTTTTTTTTCATTTACATATTTATGTTTTGTATCAAGCTTCAGAGGAAAACCATTATATTTTAATAGACAATTTGTACATCAGTTCTAAGTGGCATAGCAACAATAAATCGTTGTAACCAACACACCAATGTATTTGTAACTTTTAACCTCTTCATAGTGTGATGAGAACAGATCAAGTATGTGGCTGATTAAATATAAGAACAAATAATTGTGTCTATAAATAGTTATAACGTTATATATGCCTTTCCATTCCCTTTCTTTTCTCATGTCTTACTTCTTCTTGGGCGGTTGTATCTAGCATTTAGATCTATTATTTTTCACCCAAATCATTTTATTGTTTTTCTTTTTATTGGCTATGAAATGACAATTGTTGAAGCAAATGCAATTGCTATAAAACTTCTCTAATCAAACAAAACCATCCCTCATGAAATTGCTCCAAAGTACATAAGCGACTAAGTATATCATACTTTGACTTTAGCTCCAAATAGATTACAAATGCTATGGAACCGAATCTGTGATATACTATTATTGTTTGTTTGTTGTTTTTTAAAAATATCCTTTGGGATAAAAGTACTCTCCATTTTTTCCACTTCTTTTCTTTATTTGTCATTATGTACCAAGGAATTAGAAAAAATTGACTCCAGTATTTAACAAATACCAGATTCGTCGTTTTGAATATTCTATTATCATATGAGTATAAGCTTTTTACCATGGCTGTTCTATTACAAATTGTTATTTATTTTACAAATTTCATGATTATAACTGTCAGCCAGATAAGGATCTAGATATAGGGTCAAAAGTAAAATTTAAAGGTTTTAGGTTATACCACATTACAAATATCAAAATTTGGGTTCAAGTCCTTTCTCAACCCACACTAGAAAAACAAAACAAAATTATATATAGTGCAATATATTTTTGTATTCTAGATGAATGGAGAGCTTCTTAAAATCTCCAACACTGAAAAAGAAAAATTAAGACTAATTTTTTTTAAGCTAAAGTTTGTAATATTTTGAAAGAAATCATTTTTTTCATATTATATTCAAATACATTAAGAATTGAAGAAAAGTCTTGTTATTTTTCTTTTATTGAAATTTCATGTGAACTTGGAGTTTATTTAGCCTCATGTGAAAAAAAACCCAACTCTCTTATAAGTAAACATTTATTCAATATAAAAGGAGCACAAACATGTCTGTCTTTCATTAACAGTCATGATTAGCTCTCCAATGAAGCTGAAACTTTCAAGGTGGAATTTGAGTGGTCCAAACCTATGTCTTAACTTTATCCCAGTGAAACACATTTCATTGGCAACTTTTTGTCTCTCTTTGGATATGACGCTAGCCTTAACTCACTACAATAATCTTTGCATAGTTAACATTGACCCAATTAACTAATCTCTGTTGTGCAGAGGGATCTGGATAAAAATTTAATTAAGTGGAAGCTTAGAGCTAGATCTTTCAAGAAGCAAGCTGAGTGCTCCACTGACCGAGTCTCATGGGCTTTATAGTATGCAAAGACTTTTGATGAACTGTTTCAATTCTTTCTTATAGCACTAATACTGCAAAGGAGTGTTGTAAAAATCGTTTGACTCTCATAACTCAAATCATATATGAATTCATGACTATTTGAAAAGGAATGCATGAAAGAGTGCCAGACAAAGCAGAAAGAAAAATACAAGAAAGAATCATCACCAAAAAAAAGGCCTGCTTCGAAACAAGCTGGTTTTATTTTTTCGTGTATTTTTCACCTGCTTTGTCTGGCACAGGAGTCTCTATACCTCAGTTGGTAGAGCTCTCGCATCACAGACAAAGGGGCTGTGATCAACCTTGTCCACCCAGCAGCGATTGGGTTTGCTTAGTCTAGCTTCATTTCCAAAGGGTGGCAAGCAATTGTTTCATGCTCTACAAACTGGGATAAACTCATGCTTCATGGGTCTAATGGCTCTGAAGGACTACTTTTTTTTTATCTAGCACAGTAATCACAACTATTCTGTACCATAAGTTATACTGTTGATATTCCATGTTTCCATGTTATTACAATTCATATAGACTGGCAGTCCCCTGTTTGTACATTTGGCCTTTTGTTTCTTACTTTCCTCAACTTTTTTCCCTCTAAGCTTTTTGTTTTTTTATGTTTTGAATTGTATGCACCTTTTCTCTTCTTTAAATTAAGTTATTAAGTTTTGCCATTCCAGTTAGATCATCTGGGGTCCTGTGTTATGTATTAAGCCATTGTTAGATTGAATACTGATTGGTTTTTCATAAGACATGAGAGAGAAAAAGAATGAGAAATATCCAATGCAAAAAATTGGCAATGGATCTGTGTGTACATATTTGCGTGCCTGATAAGTGAACTCAAATTAGGGGCTTAATTTATCATTGTTGCGATAGAGAATGTTTTATGTTGATTTGAGAGATTTCCATTACAATGTCAATGAGATGACAATAGTTTGTGTTATCTATACATTTGCATGACTGTGTCAAAGACCAAGTGAAATTTAAGGCTCTTTGTCTTGAACATGTGATATCATAAATCCTATAGGGAATGAGATTAGCATCATAAATCCTAGGGAATGAGATTAGCGGAAGAGTAGCGTCCCTTGATTGGACATCACCTTACAGAGAGAACGTCAAAATGGTTTTGCGCATGTGTCTCTCTTGTCCTCGCTTTCGGTGAAGTGTCTCGTGCCGCTTTCACCGGAAGCGAGGAGGAGAGTCGCATGCGCACAACCATCATGATGTTCTCTCTCTAATAACTTTTCCGCTGGTGACGTCCAATCAAGGGATGCTACTCTTCCGCTAATCTCATTCCCTATAGGGCCTATGTACAAAATAGTTTCATTCTGCAGTACCCGTAATTAGAACCTGATTAACTGAAATCAACTTAACAAAAAAATTTATTTTTAATCCGAAATCATTCTGCAACCAATTGATCACCTGAAAATCATATTGGTCTTCAGTTGCTATTTACAAAGCCAAATTTATAATTTTTGTGATTTGTAATGTCAATCATTACATGCACTCGGCACAAATTGACGTTGTAATAAAGATATGCAATTAGTAGCTTTATTCCTTAACATAACTGGGATGCAACTCATGAGTGAGAAAATGTCATGATTTTCAGTCATTGTTGCTGACAAAATCTTCTTTTTTTTTTTTCCAATTTGGTCAGAAAACATCTTGTTGATTTATTGATTGAATAAGATGAGCCCTAACTTGTCAAAAATTCTTAAACCTGACACGCAAAGCTTAAATGTTTGGATTTTAAACTTTTGACAATTTCAGGCTCATCTACTCAGCTGTATATAAAGTAAAAAGTTTTTTTTACTTGATTCCAACTTAATTTTGGTGTCAGTCGGTGTAAAATTTGAATTTAAGGCTATTCACTTTTCTCCAACTTCTGAATGGACTTGTTTAAGCAAAGCAAATGCCCTCATTTTGTTACTGTTTGAATAATCTGATGTTTGCACAGAGAAAATTGTTTCTTTACAATTAATTGTGAGAAACTTTTCTTCTGATACACAACTCACCCGACTTTGGATATTTAATTGATTGGATTCGATATTATTATTCCCATATGGAATGCCTAGTTCATGGCATATCATGTTGCCTTGCAGAAGGTATTAAGTTGTATTAAAACTGATAAATTACTTAGCAGGCAAAAGTATATGATAAAAATCTGAAAAATTATCCCTGGCACTATTTCATGCTCATCTCTCCAGATTTTGATTCGCAGTCAAGTATCATGACTTTTATTTATTTCTCTCTTAACAAGGCTTTAGTTCTTCGAAGATCTTTTTGTAAACTCATTAATTTTTCTTTTACTTTTGTTTCATGTTATGATAGATTTTTGCTCTTTTCCTGAGGACCACAGATTTTATCTTATTATTTCACGACCCATGCTAAGTTAAAAGATTTTTGTTTCTGTTGATTTGGAACTATTGATTTGATGTTTCATTATTGAAATGGTTGTATTACCATTTTTCGTCTATTGACTCACCCCACCAACCACTGACTTGTGCAAAAGGTGTCGTATAATATGGATATGTAGACTATGACCACCTTGTCAATCTGGTATTATAGAGATTTTCTGAATGGACTTGTATAAGCAAAGCAAATGCCCTCATTCTGTTACTGTTTGAATAATCTGATGTTTGCACAGAGAAAATCGTGTCTTTACAATTAATTGTGAGAAACTTTTCTTCTGAGACACAAGTCCCTCAACTTTGGAATCTGGCCAAATTCAGCTTTTTATTCCCCTAATGATTTGGATTTTTAAACCAAAAATGTCGAAGAAAATTAGTGAAAATTTATCAAAGTAAAAAGTGATAATGAGACCCAGATCTGTCGCTTGACTCAGATTTTTAAAGTTGAAATGTGATTGGGTTTTTTTTCTTTTGTGTGTGTGGGGGGAGGGGATATATATTTTATTGTGCATGTTGCCTGTAGCAAGTTTTATTATGACGGAATGAACCATATAAAGAAAGATGTGCTCAAATACCAAATGAACAGAGATACGAAATTGATTTATCTTTGATTTCAGCATTTAATTGAATTTAAAGCTTATAATGGAAAGGCTTTGGGTGGAAACAGTACTGTTCCATCCGAAGCCTTTCCAGTTTCACCTTGTTGTTAGTATTTTTACAATCCCGTGCTTCAGGCAGCCCAAACACCCTCAATGGCCACAAAGCTTTCAATTCAATTTGATTTCCAGCGTTAAGTTTGCTCTGACATGATACCGGATTGACATGTTTGGTCACATTTTATGAAGTTTGAAGTGTATAAGTAAAATCATAGGGCATATCGTAGGGTAATTTCATTTTTAATCATGTTTTGTTTTCTTTAGTTTTTGATGAAAAAGAAAAATGAAGAATTTATTTTGTCTGATTACTTAACATCGAATATAAAACTTTTAGAAGTTGTTGCTCTATGTCCATTTTGTGTCATTAAGTTTGTATGGTTGTATTTTTTTGTTTTGTTTTTTTTTTCTTGTGTGTTTTTGTGGTTTTTTTTTCATGATTGCTAGCTCGTTTAAATTTTCTATCACTGCCAGTATTCAATTTGTTATAATGTGCGTTAATTTGATATTTAATGTATGAAAATCTACTTCTTGTGTTGATTTTGTGATAAGTAAAACAATACACAGAATATATAAAAGTACTCAAAATGTCTTGAGATATGTAAAGGGGTTCAGAAATTGAATTGTTTTATTGTTTGTAAACTTACAAAATAGTTATTTTTATGCAGGCAAGGAATGTCAAATTTTGTGATTGAATTCAAGTTCCTGTAATTTCAACCGAAATGAAATTATTATTTAATAGATATTTGTATTGTTGGTCATTTTTGTTATTATTTTATATTATGTATATTATTATTATTATTATTATTCTGTTATTTTCTTATTGATGCTAATATATTGATGTAATGTTAATTGATATTATTATGCAAATTATAGTCAATAATTATTCTTGTAAAATATCATTTAGTATCTTTTAACGTTGATTACATTGAGCATAAATTTCAGCGTGAGTGATGAAAATCTTTTTTTATTATTTTTTTTTTTATTTCCTTATTTCCAATTACGTGATCTGACTTGACCTAACTTTGTGAATTCAGGACATAGAGCCTTATGTAGTCTCTTTGCTCGTCTGTCCATTCCCTGTCCATTCCTATAGTTATGAAATTTATAAGTTAATTAGCAATTGCTTCATTATGCTTAAAACTTTAAACGATTTTTTAATATACAAAAAAAAAAAAATTGCTTTGTTTTTTTTTTGTTGTTTTAGAATATGGGTAAAATGAAGTCTCACGATAGTTTTTTTGTTAGCAAGTCTAGACTAATTGGTTTTACGCAGGACATGACCCTGGGTGGAGTCTTTTGATCTCCCATGGTGGGCAGGAGGTCACTTGCTGTGTCTTCTATCCCGTATATTTGTTTTTCGAATTGCTTTCTGTCTTTATCTTGGAATAGGAATACTTGGCTTTGTGCTGTTTCTGCCAGAGTCCTTGGCTGAGAGGGGAAATAGTCACATGTATAGTATTTGTTTTGGAAGGTGATATTTTTTTCCTTGTAAATCATCTCTCTCTCTCTCTCTCTCTCTCTCTCTCTCTCTCTCTCTCTCTCTCTCTCTCTCTCTCTCTCTCTCTCTCTCTCTCTCTCTCTCTCTCTCTCTCTCTCTCTCTCTCTCTCTCTCTCTCCTCTCTCTCCTCCTCTCTCTCTCTCTCTCTCTCTCTCTCTCTCTCTCTCCTCTCTCTCTCTCTCTCTCTCTCTCTCTCCCTCTCTCTCCTCTCTCTCTCTCTCTCTCTCTCTCTCTCTCTCTCTCTCTTCTCTCTCTCTCTCTCTCTCTCTCTCTCTCTCTCTCTCTCTCTCTCTCTCTCTCTCTCTCTCTCTCTCTCTCTCTCTCTCTCTCTCTCTCTCTCTCTCTCTCTCTCTCTCTCTCTCTCTCTCTCCTCTCTCTCTCTCCTCTCCTCTTCTCTCTCTCTCTCTCTCTCTCTCTCTCTCTCTCTCTCTCTCTCTCTCTCTCTCTCTCTCCTCTCTCTCTCTCTCTCTCTCTCTCTCTCTCTCTCTCTCTCTCTCTCTCTCTCTCTCTCTCTCTCTCTCTCTCTCTCTCTCTCTCTCTCTCTCTCTCTTTTTTTTTTTTTTTTATTTGCTGATAGTTAAGTTATATTTTTTGTTTCAAACATATCTTGTACATATTTGAGTGTATACCACTTAGTGGGATCCTGTGGTGGGGACTTTGTTCGATGAGACTTTAAGGTGATCTTAAACTAAATACAGGGATAGTGTGCTCTTAGAATCTAAATCTGTTCCCTATTTGAACCATTCCTCTTTGTGTCACTTTTTCTTGTGTTCTTTTAATTGTAAATCTAGAATTCTTTGACTATTCCATCTTCTTCCTTCTGGGTGGGGATCCTGACCACCCATAGCGGGCAGGAAGGTACATACTGTGTCTTCTATCCCCTTATATCTGTTATCCAACATGCTTTCTGTCTTTGTCTCGGAATGAAATTACTTGGTTTTGTCCTGGCACTGGCCGGAATCCTAGCTGGGAGGGAAACAGTCAAATGCAGTTATTGTTTTAGGAGATGATATTTTTTTCCTTGTAAATCATCTCTCTGTTATGTAATATTATTTTTATTTTGAATGTATAATGTAAGCATTTGAGTGTGTTCTCTTTGTTGGATTTTGTGCTTGTGTCTGGATGAGACTTGTAGGTGATTTCAAACTAAGTACATTGGTGGTGTGCTCTTGGAATCTACATCTGATCCCTATTTGTTCTCAATTCCCCTTTGTCTTACTTTTTCTTGGGTGCTTTAATTGTAATTCTAGAACTTTTTACTATCCCATTTTCTTCCTTTTTACTGGCGCTGATATAACCTAAATGTGTTGCAAGCGCCGTAAAACCCTTAAAAACAAACAAACATTTTCTTCCTTGTTACTGGCGCTGAAATGACCTAAATGTGTCGCAAACAACGTAAAATCCTTAAAAACAAACAGGACTTGACCAGAGACATTGTAGGAAGGAAGGCAGTCAGACTGCGTATTTATTTTGATGTTGCATGTCCAACAAATATGAAAAGTGATTGTACATTCTTGATATGTTGTGCGTTTTAAAATATTTATATTAATCTAATACATTTATCGCTTTATAATTTTATACTCTTTGACTGATATGCTGTATAAGCACTTCATAATATTACAGTATTCTTTATGTGTGTGCGGTGTACAAAAAAGTAGATATAGATCAAATGTGTTTGATGCTTCTGCTTATTAGTATTAGATATTAATTGAATCCAAAATGTTGCTGGTTTGAGAGTGTGTGTGTTGGTGGTGGTTTGGGGAAGAGGGTTGGAAAAGGGGCAATCCATCCATCCATCTCTTTGTAGATCTCCAGTTGCCTTTTTTGTTTATTTGACCACTTTTTTATTTCAGTCTATGATACCCGTTACCTTTGTGGCACATAAGACGATCTTTCATGTTTATGACATATAAATTATATATGATCTGTTACTGTGCAATATTATATTCATTCTCAGGAATCTAGAAATTAAAGACATGCAGCATAACACATGTGTCTGAATGCTATAAGATGAGTTTCTTTGGTTGCGAGTTACACAATTAAGCTATATCTATGAGTGGGGTTTTCTGACCTCCCACAGTGGGCAGAGAGGTCATGTGTCTGTCATCTGCATTTTTTGCCAAATTGGGACCTAAAATTTGCCCAAATTTGCCCAAAAAACCCCCAAAATTTGCCAAGAAATTTGCCAAAAAGACCAAAATTTGCCAAAAAATTTGCCAAGGAGAACTAAGCGTTTCAGTAAAAATTAACACGCGATACAGAAAATAATATATATAAAAGACAATTTATTACATTTAAGGAGGCTACATTTATTAATTTACACAATGTAAGATTTTAAAGGATCATTATCCGTAGAGTCTAGCTTCCCTTGGTTTGGGCCCAGGCAAAGCAGCAACATTTCTCAAGTTTCGCACTTTTTTTTTCGTTATTTTGTTTTCGCTTCTTTTTTTTCCCCAAATTTGCCACGCGATTTGCCAATTTTCCCAAAATTTGCCACGATTTGCCAATTTTGGGAAATTTGCCAAAATTTGCGGATCGCCCTGATATTTGCGGCCGCAAATTGCCATTTGCGGCCGCAAAAAATGCAGATGACAGATGTGTAGTGTATTCTATCTCCCTCATATATGTTTTCTCCTTTCCATGTTGCTCTCTGTCTTTCTTCTGGATTGAGATTGCTCTGGTTTTTTTCCTGGTAACTGGGAAGGAGACGTCAAATGTATAGAAATTTTTTTTTGATGATATTTTCCCCCCTGTTAATCATCTCTGTTATGTGCTTTTATAATTATTACTTTTTAATATATTGTAGTTTGTAAACATTTGAGTTTATCTTTCATAGCGAGATCCTTTTCTTACCTGGGTGGGACTTTTAGGTAATATCATAATTGGCAAATCAGTGGATTGCTCATGGAATCTTCTTTTCCCTATTTGAACCACTAGGTGGGTTTCCGACCTCTCATAGTGGGAAGGGCGGTACTTGCTGTGTCTTCTATCCCCCTTTATCTGTTTTCCAATTGCTTTCTGTTTTTGTCTTGGATTGGGATTACTTTGGTTTTGTCCTGGCCCTGGTCGGATAACCTGGCTGGAGGGAAACAGTCAAATGTATTGTTAGTTTTGGGAGATGATAATTTTTTTGTCTTGTAAATCATCTCTGTTATGCACTGCATTATGTTTTATTTACATATTATATATGATTTGTAAACATTTAAGTGTATTCCTCTTAGTGAAGACCTGTGCGTATGTTTGGTTGAGACTTTTAGGTGATCTCAAACTAAGTACTTTGATAGTGTGCTCTTGGAATTACATCTGTTTCCTATTTGAACCAATTCCCCTTCGTTTTATCTTTTCTTGTCTTCTATCCCCCTATATCTTTTTTCCAATATGCTTTCTGTCTTTGTCTTGGAATGAGTTTACTTGGTTTTGTCCTGGCCCTGGCCTGATACCCTGGCTGGGAGGGATGCAGTCAAATGTATAGTTAATTTTGGTAGATGATTTTTTTTTTTCCTTGTAAATCATCTCTCTGTTGTGCACTGTATTGTTTTGTTTGAATATTTTATATGGTTTGTAAACATTTGAGTGTATCCCTCTTAGTTGGGACCTGTGCTTGTGTCTGGATGAGACTTTTAGGTGATCTCAAACTAAGTACTTTGATAGTATGCTCTTGGAATCTACATCTGTGTCCTAATTGAACCAATTCCCCTTTGTCTTACCTTTTCGTGGGTGCTTTAACTTTAATCGTAATTGTAGAACGTTTTACTATCCCATAGCCTTCCTTTTTACTGGCACTGATGTTTTGCAAGCACCGTAAAACCCTTAGAAACAGAAACATTATTTGAACCAGTCCCCTTTATCTTGCTTTTTCTTTGGTGCTTTTAATTTCAGATCTACAATTTTTCCTCTATCGTATTCCTTTTTACTGGTGTTGTAATGAACTAATAATGTCGAAAACACTGTAAAACTCTTAAAAAACAAAAAACAAAACAAAGCCATATCTGCAACAACATAACTAATTATGTGTGAGCATGTGTGTAAATTTTTTGTGCGCCAATGAAATGCTTAACTATTAGCTTATCTAAAGATACTGGCTTACAAAATAAAATAAATTTGATTATACATGTTTTAGTTTTAGGGGGGGGGGGGGGGGGGGGGGGGGGGGGGATGGGTGAAGTCGTAGTGATATCTCAACATGATATTTTAAAGTTTTGATTTAGTCTGGACAGAATTCTGAGTTTATGTCCATTTATAGATATGACACAGAGAATCAAACCTGTATTTGGTTACCCTGTTAATGATTTGTATTCAAGTATAAAATTTTATATAGATTAAATGCTTTCATTGACGAGGGTCAATGGATTTTCTTAACCTGCTGAAGACTTCAGTTTTCTCAATTGTGATCATCATGTTATGAGTTTTGACTCAACTTAATTCTCTCCATCTGGTTCATCTGGACATGAGTGGTGTATTGTCTCAAAACGCTATTATGTTGAATTGAACAAGGTGCTAAAAAATAAAGGATTTTAACGTTAAAGTGACCAGAAATATGAGATTTTAGTTTTTGTCCCTTCAAGAAACTATGCATATTGTCTTCAATAAAGTAAATATAATTGACACAATTTCATCTTTTTTTACTTTAAAAATAAATTTTTCAGCATCTAAATAATCACGATGTAATACCGTTTTGAGATGGTGGGTCACATATTTCCCAGATTGGCCTGATCACTCACAGATATGAAAAATACTTTACTTTCCAGTTATCATCTATTTTATAGTATATTTTAGAATTTTTTTAGTAAGATTCAATCTAACCGTGCACTTCTTGAAGTTTTACAAATAAACGTGAACCGTGTGGGTGATGAAAATTGTTTTGGTTGTTTAGTGGGCATAGATACAAAGTGGACTTTGATACAGTGATGTTTGAATATAGCTTGAATGTTATTGTTTATTTTAGTTTACGTAAAGCACCACTGTATCTTTAGTTTGATTGTGTAAATATGTAAAATTTGTGATATCTCCGAAATAGACAGATTTTCTAATGAAACGTTTCATCATATCAACGATTTAATAACAACCTTTATGCACTTGTTTTTTTTAATGTATTTTACTCAATGATAGTGCTCAGCATATCTCTAATTATGGAGGCTCAGAGCACTAATCACCCTATAAAAAGAAGGGTTAAATGTGACTTTAGTTTCTTGTTGGAATGTATTATATGAATTAATTATTCTAGTCTTATTATTCATTCATCAATTCTAATAGGAATTTTGGTGTGAAATTACTTTTATTTTTATTTAAGCCTAAAGCTAGTTTGTTTTACTAAAGGATTAAAGCACGTTTATTGGGCTATAAACACAAGTTCTTGGAATCTACATTTGTTCCTAATATAAACCATTCCCTTGAATAAATCAAGACTTTGTTGACTATCCCATTCTCTATCTTTTTACTGATGCTGAAATGACCTATATGTGTTTGCAAGCGCCGTAAAACCCTTAAAAACAAAAACAGCAAACATAAATTGTTATTTTAAGATTTTCATGAGCTTGATGAATGAAGAACCTAAATTAAAATACGTGATTTAATCATTTAATTACACCTCTTCTCCTCCAAAACCATACATAAAACAAGGAAGTCTGTAAGATTAAGAAGAATGAAGGCCAAACCAAATTAATTGAATTGAAAATCTCATCTAAGAATATTATTTTTTCTGCTACTATCTGTACCTGACTTATTTTGACTGACCTCATACGCGTGGGTCACGGGCCCCTCTCCTTCTCTAGTTTTGTTTGCAATTACATCATGACTTACTTTTAGCTGGGTGAGGTTCGTGACCTCCCATAGTGGGCAGGGAGGTACATTCTACGTCTTCTATCCCCCAATGTCTGTTTTCCAACATGCTTTCTGTCTTTGTCTTGGAATGAGATTACTTGGTTTTGTCTTGGCCCTGGCCGGATACCCTGGCTGGGAGGGAAACAGTCCAATGTATTGTCAGTTTTGGGAGATGATATTTTTTTCCTTGTAAATCATCTCTCTGTTAGGCATTGATTGTATTGTGTTTTCTTTATATTATATATGATGTGTAAAACATTTGAGTGCATTCTTCTTCTGGGTGGGGTTCCTGACCTCCCATTGTGGGCAGGGAGGTACTTACTGTCTTCTCTCACCTTATATCTATTTTCCAACTTGCTTTCTGTCTTTGTCTTGGAATGAGATTACTCGATTTTGTCCTGGCCCTGGCCAGATACCGCGACTGAGAGGGAAACAGCCAAATGTATAGTTAGTTTTGGGAGATGATATTTTTTCCTTGTAAATCATCTCTCTGTTATGCACTGTATTATGTTTTGTTTACATATTAATTATGATTTGTAAACATTTGAGTGTATTCCTCTTGGTGGGGACCTGTGCTTGTGTCTGGATGAGACTCAAAGTGATCTCAAACCTAAGTACTTTAATAGTGTGCTCTTGGAATCTACATCTGTTTCCTATTTGGACCAATTCCCCTTTGTCTAACCTTTTCTTGAGTGCTTTAATTTTGATTCTGGAACCTTTTACTATCCCATTTTCTTCCTTTTTACTGGCGCTGACCTCAATGTGTTGCAAGCGCCGTAAAACCCTAAAAAACAAACAAAGCAGCATTCTTCTAAGTGGGGACATGTGCTTGTGTCTTGGTGAGACTTTTAGTGATCTCAAACTAAGTACTTACACAGTTTGCTTTTGGAATCTACATCTGTGTCCTATTTGAACCAATTCTCCTTTGTCTTACCTTTTCTTGGGTTTTTTAATTGTCATTCTAGAACTTTTTACTATCCCAATTTCTTCCTTTTTACTGGCGCTGATATGACCTTGATGTGTTGCAAGCGCCGTAAAACCCTTAAAAACACAAACAAAAAACAAACAACTTACTTTTAGCGCTGATCATTAACCACAATTGATATCCCATGATCATGCATTTATGGATCTTTAAACTTATGCTTACGTCACAAAGGAAATAATGGACAATAAAATTTAAAAAATGGGGTGTAATAATGTTATTTTTTAAATTCATGCACATATCTTTGAAGAAAAGAAATCTGTATTATTTTTACCATCTGCTTTTAACTGTAATAGTAACATTTAAAAATACTTTGTCTGACAAAAATATGTGAGTTTAACTTAGTTATCTTTTAAAATTAATTTTCTTAAGAGATGCAACAAATGTGACTGGTGGAGTCGAACAAAATACTTAATTTACCGCATCGATTTATTTTGCTCTTTTGGGTATCTGTAAGTTTGTGTGTGTGTGTGTGTGTGTGTGTGTGTGTGTGTGTGTGTGTGTGTGTGTGTGTGTGTGTGTGTGTGACAATTGTATACTTACGTATGTTTGTGGTGCTCAGATTGTTTTTTATTTATATATTTTGTTTCTTTTTTTTTTTATGTATCATTTTCGACTCAGCTCAGGACATGGAAGACAAGTTTATCAACAAATCCTTGATGCGACTATGTGTGTGTTCTGGATAATGTTATTTATAAGTCATTACAAAACCAAGGCATGTGGAGTTTTTGAAATTAGTGCATGTTCATTTCTTTTTGATTAATGGATTTATAAATTTATTATTTATTTTTATTTTTCTTTCTTTCTTTCTTTCTTCCTTTATTTATTTATTTAATTATTAATACTTTTCTCATCTTTATATATAGTATATTTAAATGATTGTTTCGAAAATTAATAGATCAGTGTAACCATTTTATCTAGACACATTTCTATTTCCTCGAGCTGTCAATTGTTAGATGAAGTAACTGCAATGTTAGTTCCTAATTCCGATTATCTATGTATTTTACCATTTCTAAAATTATATATTTGATTAATAGATATGATGTCTCTTTAGTTCAAGCAAATTCTGTTGTTTTATGAACATTGTTTTTCCTGAACCATACAAAGGCTCACAACAATAAATTGAATATAATATTGTAAATCCTCGTTTGAAATTCCTTCTGTTTTTTGGGGTTTTGTGTGTTTTTTTAAAAAAAAACAATAATAAGACGGTGCATATAGCCATGTCATTAACCAACCTTCCCTCTCAATGATTTCTTTCTATTAAACCCCTCGTCCTTTCTGTGTGGCTTTCTGTCCTTGTTCTTTAGTGATGTGACTGATTTTTATGAAGCCCTGGCTGTGATGAGATGATATATTATAATGATAATAATAATAATAATAATAATAATAATAATATTGATAATGATAATAATAATAATGATGATAATAATAATAATAATAATAATAATAATAATAATAATAATAATAATAATAATAATAATAATAATAATAATAATAATAATCATTGAGCTTTTATATAGAGCAATATCCACTAAATGTGCTCAAAGCGCGTTACAGGGGTCCCTGGTCCCTGACCAACAGCAACACGTAACATGTAAAGCTAGACATGACGCCTGTTAGGCGATATTACAATTTGTCAGACATAGACAACGCTGTTAACGGCCATGTACTCATTTTACACCTGAGTACGGTGAGAGAATGTGAGTAAAGAGCCTTTTTCCAAGGACTCAACTATGCGCCGAGCGAGACTCGAACCCAGGACTTTTCGATCCAAAAGCAAGTGTCATACCACTAGACCACATAGCTGCACAAAAATAATAATAATAACAATAATAATAATAATAATAATAATAATAATAATAATAATAATAATAATAATAATAATAATATAATAATAGTGGGCAGGGGGGGGGGGGGGGGTGCTTGTTGTGTCTTCTATCTCCCTGTATCTGTTTTCCAATTGCTTTCTGTCTTTGTCTTGGAATGAGATTACTTTGTTTTGTCCTGGACCTGAAAGAGTCGAAGTTATAGTAATAGTTTTTGGTAGATGATACTTTTTTCATTGTAAATCATCTCTCTGTTATGTAGTTATTATTATTATTATATTATTATTATTATATTATTATTATTATTATTATTATTATTATTATTATTATTATTATTATTATTATTATTATTATTATTTTTCAACATATGATTTGTATTCCTCCTGGTGGAGTCTTGTGCTGGTGTCTGAGTGAGACTTTAAGTACGCTGATAGTGTGCTCTCGGAATCTTGATTTTAACCATTCCCCTTTGCTTTACTTTTTCTCAAGTCCTTTTAATTGCACATCTAGAATGTTTTTAATATCCAATTTTCTTCCTTTTTACTGGCGCTGATATGACCCAAATATGTTCCACACGCCGTAAAACCCTTTAAAACAAACAATCAATATCAAAACAATATTATCTTGATCAAGGCATCGATGGGAAAGAAGAGGGGAAAAAATACATAAAAACAGAAATCGTATAATATGCATTTAAACATTTCAATTATGTAAGTATTTAGTGAAAAGATATGAATAAAATAAAATAAAAATAAAATAAAAGAAATAAAAATGGGAAAATTTAGCGTTGTCAGAATTGGAAATATCACAATCAGTTATGGTAAGTTTAGTATTTGACAAGTCGGTAGATTTTCATTTTTGTTGAGCTCCAATCGAAACAACTTCAGTTTTATTAATTCAACAATAGCTTAGCTTATTTTCTAGCATCTAACTTTTGATGAAGTCATAATATTTTTTTTTGATCATACAAAAGAGAGGAAAAATCATGCGGAGAGGCAGCTTTATATAGTTGCGTGTCGTCAGCATAGATGTGGTAGCTAACAAAATGGGAGCTTATTACATTGCCTAATGGTGAATGTAAGGAATGTAAAAGGATATGGCCTAAAACCATAGCCATGCCTAAAACCGATCCTTGTGGCAAACCATATTCTATAATGACATACACAGAAACTTTCCCATTTATACTCACTGCCCGGAACCCATTTGTGGGGTATGATTTAAACCACGTTACAGCAGTGCCAGAAATGCTAAAATCAGAATAAACCCTGTCACAAAAATAGCAGATATATTGTGTGGAATGCCGCCGATAGATCTAATAACTTAAGGATGGATATCTCTCCATTATCACTTGCTCAGCAGATCACGCACGATCTTCAAATGAGCGGTTTCATTGCTATGATTTTCACGGTAGGTAAGCTGATTGAAAAAGTTTGATAAAAATTATTTATATTTAGGTGGTTCTTTAACTGCTTGTTGGGTTATATCTGTTTTCCAACTTGCTTTCTGTCTTTGTCTTGGAATGAGATTACTTGGTTTTGTCCTGGCCCTGGTTGGATGCCCTGAGAGGGAAACAGTCAAATGTATAGTTTTGGGAGATTATATTTTTTCCCTTATAAATCATCTCTCTTTTATGCATTGTATTACCTATGTTTTGTTTACATATTATATTATAATATGATTTGTAAACATTTGAGTGTGTTCCTCTTTGTGGGTACCTGTGCGTGTGTCTGGATGAGACTTTCAGATGATCTCAAACTAAGTACTTTGATAGTGTGCTCTTGGAATCTTCACCTGCTTCCGATTTGAACCAATTCCCTTTTGACTTATCTTTTCTTGGGTGCTTTAATTGTAATTCTAGAACATTTTACTTTCCCATTTTCTTCCTTTTTACTGGCGCCGATATGACCTTAATACGTTGCGAGCGCCGTAAAACCCTTAAAAACAAAATAAACAAAATATTTAACTGCTTGGTACTACTCGGCGTGCACTAATTTGCAGGTCTGATACCCAATTTATTATGGGCTCGTCGTTCGTTGTTATGCCCATAATTGCGTTCGGGTGTGATTTATGATCTCTGAAATGTGTTCTAAAAATAGTCAAGATATTTTAATAAGAGATTAGTTGGTATCAGGTCAAGGGGACAAGATTCGGGTTATGGCTAGGATGATTTATCTCACTTCATCAGAAGATACACCTTTAAGAATACTAAAATTTGAGATTAAATTTGGAGATGGAGCACAGTCTGAAATTCCCGATTTGAACAATCGAATAAATGGTCCAATTTTCTTTCTAATCATTTTTACTTTATCAGAGAAATATTCCGAAAAAGCGGATTGTTTTCCTCACCGATGTCCTTTGGTAACAGCATCGACTGCATACTTTATTTCCTTTACTGTTTGAAAAAGAGCACGTGTGTTTTTGTATGTGGAAATTTTGTCAACAAAGTAAGTTTCCCGTTACTTGATGTTGTCTCCTTGACGATAGTAACACGATGGTCTTCGTTTGTGCGGGACTTCCTCCATCCCTTTTCCATAGCTCTACGGCTTCAATTTGCAACAGTAACTTTATTGTTCGTCATCTATGGAACAGTCCGTCGCCAGGTGACCTTTGTGCGCGGCATCATAAGATTCTGTTTTTAATTGTGCACCAAGCTTCGTCAGCTCTGTTTTCGCGCTTCCAGAGATTTCCCCGATGCTAAACATTTATGTTACGGGATGTAAGCAGCGCCTTGATATGAGTGGTTTTGCGACATTAATGCTGATCCATAATGACGGAGTGGTCAGTCATACATGTCATGCAGGGCAAAGATAGAGATTGGGCAAGTTGTGGTGTTTGAGGCAGCCCCATCTAAAATATGGTCTTTGTTTTGTGTGGGAGTTGTAATGATATTATGTGAAATATTATAATTGCCTAAAAGATTATATAATTTTTTTTTTTAAAGATTCCTCATACGCATTGAATATGGATCGGTTGAATCAAAACGTAGATTAAAATACATAAAATTATATGACGCTCAGTAAAATAAATATGTAATAAGGTCTTTCTGAGGTCGATTGACATAATAAGACTACGTGTTCTCATTTGCATGTACTTAGCACCAAGAACTTAAACCTACTTTATGAGGAACTCCCTGGGGTGTGGTACATGTCGAACGTGAGAGAACTTCCTGGTTAGGAATAAAATAATAATAGGCGAAACGCATGTTGAATGTCAAGTCGTATTCGTTAAACAAGAAATAAAGAAAAGAGAAAAAAGAAAAAAAAAGGACCCCCCCCCCCCCCCCCCAACCAAAAAAAAAAAAAAAAAAGAGAAACAAACTTCCTTTAGCAGATGTTGAGTATTTATAACTCCCCCCCCCCCCCCCCCCCCCCTCTTCTAAGGGGGGTAATTCAATACGCACCCAACAAAATAAAAACTGTCATTTCCGCCGGCAAGAAACTGGAAAGTGGAGTTAAAAAGTATTTTTTTTCTCAGTCTGCCAATATTTTGGCAAGGTAATTTGCCCGCATCAACAATAGATATTAAGTTGTATTAAATGAGATAATAAATGATATTCCTATCTTGAAAGTCAAAGTCAGGCATCCACAATGATTCATGATGTATAGTGGTATCTCGCTGTGGCTGTGATCAGGCGCAGGAGAGTATAGAGTTAGTAGTGAGTTAGACGTCTAGCATTGATTAGCATTGGCATTGGCATTAGAATTTAGAATTAGACTCTAGAGAAAAATAAACATTAAAGAATGAAAGGTAATTAAACAATTTCCCTTTTGTTACCCCTGAGCTCAATGAAACATATATAATTATAAAGTGCTTTTCAACACGATTCTAATTAATGATACCAAAATTGTGATGATCAGATTCAGATAAGCAGAAGAAAAGTCATTTTCTAGGTCTGATTCCAGCCTGTCGTGTAGATATCATCTGGTCTAGTTGTAGTTGTAGCCATTGGAAAAGTGAAGCGCAATTTTGGGTTTAAATTTGAATAACACAATTTCACCCAATCACTGTTGCATTATTTTTCACAGTATCTGAACGGTTCTGGTACTGGTATCATTTTAAAGAGTTTTTTTATTTTATTGTGAGAAAGATCAATGTTGGTACTCCATTTGCTTTTTTTTTTAAACTAAAAAACGAAGTGACTAATTTCTAGGAATGTTTTGGCAAATAAGCTTGTATTTCTCAGAACGGTTTCCGTTCTTAAGATTTTTTTGGTTATTTCGAGAGTGTGTGTATGAACGATGACTGTGTATGCATTTTTTATTTTTGTTTTTCTTTTGCCTTTATTCCCAACTTTCTGTTAGACTTCTATAATTCTATCTTAAGTTTGTGCTATCCTATCTTTCAATCTCTGTTCCCATCTTGAGACTTTGGGTTTGTTAATTAGGTTTATTTCTGTTCTCTCTTTGATAGTGCAGCGCGAAGTGCAAAAGTGAATGCGTCATGGAGTATTCGCGATAGCACAACTTTTTGATAAAATCTTTCTTTGACAACAATGTGCCTAAAAAGCGCTAGCTTGATGATTCATGAGAGTTCCCTATCCACTCTGTTTGAGCATTTATTTTTGCATCAACATCGCATCCGTAACACATCAGCTACTGGAGGCTAGCCGTCCATTCAGATTTCAAGTTTATTTTCCTGAGCGTTCAGAGAAATAGAGTCAGCCTTTTAAAAAAGCTGGATTTCGCATTTGAGCACTAGATGTTTACTTTCACTTTCATCTTTTGTTAGATATGTGATATAAACTGATTTGGGACACAAATTACCACTAGCATTTTTTCAGATTATTAGGTATTTGTCACGCTTAGTTTGGCATTTTGCATCAAATCTTTAAGTCTATGTCAGAAAAATAACTAATAATAAAAAAGGCATGTGACCTATCAGGGCTAAAAAAGTGGAATAAGAAAACGATTAAAATTAGGGTGGGGTGTTCCATTCAGATCCCCAAAATGGCTCTCTAACTCTTACACTTACTCCCCTCTCTTAGTCTTAGCTCAATGACTCTAGTGGCCGTACGCCAAGAATAATTGTGAAAATAACTGTTGTATATATGTTGCAAATACCATTCACCTAAAGTTTTCAGATAAAATACTTGTCCATTTTTATTTGTGTGTTTGGACTTCATTTAGGGAGGCCTTCCGAAAGCTTCTCGTGCTAGCATTTCTTTCAATTTGTATTTTTACCGTGGATCTTTTGTCATGCGTTTATTTATTCAATTTGTCAATATAAAGTAACATTTTAAAAACCCTAGAACATACCTTGATAGATTAGTGAAAGTTTAAACTTTCCTAATACGACCGTTGTTTTGGTTTTCCACCACCATTTTATTTTTTGAAGTATTGAAAGCAGTCCTAGGTTGGTTTTTTTCTATTAGTCTATTAGGGTTAGTTCAAGGTTGGAGGAATTTTTTTTTCTATTAGGGTTAGTCATAAGTCTTAGTAAAGGTGCTAGGGTGTTTGTTTTTCCTATTATGGTTAGTTTAAGGTTCTAGGTTTAATTTTTCTTAGGGTTAGTTGAGGAAATATTTGGGTTGTTCCCTTTAGCACAAAGAGCTTTCAGAAGGCCTCCTGGAAAATTTATCTACATTATCACCATTATTATAATATAATAGATTATACACACAAGAATGACATTAAAAGTGTTGCTGTGCTGTAAACATTCATTGCACATGTTTTAATAAAACAAATTTATGTTATTATTTTTTATATTAGATTTCAATATAAAGTTTATACATTTGTTTATTGAACTATTACATATTACATAAAAAGTCAAAAGTAGATTATCACAGAAGATAATAATAGTTCTGGCAGTAACTGTTGTTGCTCATTTTATTTTATATATCATATTATATGGGTTTTTTAAAAAATCTTAAAGAGGTTATTATTATAAAAAATATTTGGCAAAGTTGGTGGTCATTTTGACACAGAATTATCCATTTTTAAGAAATTCCTATTTTTTGATGTTATGATTCCACTTTTGGAATGTGAAGGGTTGGCAGGTCTTAGTTAAATTTTATTTTCTTGCAGGATTAGTTTTAGCTTAAAGTTATCAAGTAGAAATGCTTTTATTTGCCAACCCCTAATAATGCTTGAATTTTTTTTTATATTTCAGCTCTTCGGTAATTTGAAGTTGAATACTTATTCTTCAAAGAGAATTAATTCTTGGTTTTTACATACACACAAAAAAAAGTTCCAACCATGTCAGTGTATCTTGGTGTTCATTTTCTGATGGACTTGGTGTACACCCACCCAAACATATCAGTTGTGCTATCTGTGTCATCTCTATTGTTGTGGTTGTGTGTTAGAAGACCTTCTGGCATCCCACCAAATCCCTGGTTTATTTTCCCAATCATTGGACACAGACCTTTACTTCGGGGTGAACCTATATCAATATTAAGGAGACTCCGTAAGGAATTTGGGGATGTTTACAGTATTTACATTGATGCCCAGTTAGTGATTGTTGTCAATGGTTTAGCTGCCATAAGAGAAGCATTTGATATCCGCGGCACAGAATTCCACTGGCGTCCCAATACACGCACATGTGATTTATTTCATTTTGGTAAGTTATTATAATGGCACTAACTTCTCACCTTGTCTGTTGTTACTTAGTTTAGAATTAACTATTAAACTAAAAAATTCTCATTTATGTTTTCAAGGGATTTAAGAATGGGTGCAATTATTAGATAAAGCATTAATTCCATATTTTATATGGTGAATTGTAAGGGCAAGTGAGCGATCTCGCATCATAAAAAGGTCTGATTTTAAGCTAATTAGGCAATGTTTTTAAATCATTAAATTTTTTATTTAAAGATCATACATTATGAAACACTGACACATACTTTTGCTGAAGAATTCTTGAAATTGAGGATGTTTCTTCCTTTAACAACATTTTCAATTTTTCTACTAAGTTAGATGATGGTTAACTGTGGGGCTCCAAAATTCTAAAAAGAAATTTAAGAATTAAGTGTATTTATTTCATAATAGAACAAAGAGGTGAAAATTTATGAATTGTACAGGTTTCCATCCATTTTCATAATGAACTTTTTTTCATCATAATTTGGCAAATGAAAAAAAGCACATAGCATGTGAACAATAATGGGATTTGCTGGGGTTTATGGGCAACAAATATAGTTTTGAATTTATTCAAATAGATTTTCAAGTGTTTTGACCATACAGTAACATTTATTTATTTTTCACAATTCACTTATAACAATATTTCGATTTCCAAGAGAACTAATTCTCATTTATGATGCATGCAGTTTTAAACAATAGAAGTAGGAGCCAGAGTTTATCCACGTTTCTATTTAATGAACAGACTAAATTATTTCCAACTTACTCTTTTTTTTTTTCTACCGTTGCAAGGTACTTTCCATTAGGTTCAACCTTCCCAGTGCGAAATTAAAACGTCCCTTTGAGTTGAGTGCTCCACTAATTATGTTATAGTCTTACAGTAGAATATTTTTTCTTCACACCAAAATATATTTAACATTGTGGAATCTTGTTGAAACGTTGACAGGTGTCATATGCAATTCTGGAAAGGAGTGGCGGGAGCAGAGGGTGACAACAGATGCAGGGATTGAGAAAATTAGTCCAAATATTAATATCCTTGTGCGACGAGAAGGCACACATCTTGTCAATGCTATGAAGGAACATGTCGACACACCATTTGATACTCATGTAAGTCTGAATTCTTTTTATTTTGATATATAAATATATATATATATATATATATATATATATATATATATATATATATATATATATATATATATATAGAGAGAGAGAGAGAGAGAGAGAGAGAGAGAGAGAGAGAGAGAGAGAGAGAGATGGGGGAGACCGATTTTCTTTTTATCCATTATAACACTAGTTGATTAAAAAGAAAATAAAACATAATAGTGGTTATATGACGATTTGAATAATGATTAATTTTATTATTTTTCTTTCTTTTTTTTTTTTTGGGGGGGGGGGGGGAAGTAGTGGAGGGAAACTGATCAATAAAAATATGTATTTTTTTTTTTCTTCCACAGGCGTTGATGCAGTCGGCTGTATTTAATGCCATCAGCTCCCTTATTTTCTCTCGTCGTCTTGATTACAAAGATTTGCGATTGGAAAAAGCCATTGAGCGATTTGGGGAAAATCTTGGTTTGTTTTCTGATTCTAAATTTCCAAACTTCTTTCCATTCCAAAAATTCCTCATGGGTGATTTCTTTGATGTGAAGTATCTACGCATTAACATGACTGAAGTTCACCAGAAGATCATCAATCCATCATTTGAGGAACATCGGGTTGAATTTAACAAAGACAAAATTGTTGATTTGTTAGATGTTTATTTGAGTGAAATGGAGAAACATAAGAATGAAGAGAAAACTACTATTGAAGGTAAGTTTGTTACTGAGATGGGAGTTTTTCCAATTTATTTTCAGCCTGAGTAGCTCCTGCTTGCCAATGACTAGCATTATAATGTGTTGAAAGCACTTTTGATTTTATTTCATGTCATGATTATAAAATATATTATAGTATTAATTTCCTGAATTAATTCCCATTTGGTTTGATATTATTGATACTGGAATCCAAATGGTGAACAAGTTATAGCATATGAAAATGAAACTAATTTTTTTTTTTTTAGCTTGAACCACTTTTAAAACTTAAAATAAACATTACATTGAACTTAGATGTTTTTATTTTTTTATTTACAGACTTTTCTTTTTTTCTTTTTTAAAATCTTTTTTACAGTTTTTCACAACTTTCTTTTTACAAATGTGACTTCACTTAAAATCATGGATAAAAGTTCTCTGGGACATTCTAGCATGCTTGTTTAGCATTCCCCCAAGCCTTTGCTTGTTGGTTTGGAAGATTTTCAAAGGCAAGCATGCCGTTTTCCAGACAGAGATCAGATTAAACTGTTTAATTCCAAGGAAATGGGCAGATTAATTGGGAAAACCTTCAAGTGTGAAAGAGTTAATTGGTTTATTTTCCAGATAAGTGAAGTGATTCAGTCATTGCTGGTTTAAAAAATTATATTCTTATGATGGTCATTCTTTAAACTTAACCACAGGTCTATAAAACTTTCTTGCTTAAATTATTTTGTGGTAAGACGATTATAGGGAGTATGAGTATACAACATTCATTCACAGTTTGTTTTTTTAGTCCATATATGAATCTTATCGTTTTGCTTTGCTATTTTAACTACATATTTATCCCTTTAAAATACAATGCCCTAAATTCATGTTTAGTTTAATAGATTCAGTTTATGATCACCTCATATGGGCTAGGAAAAACAGTCGTTACTGTATAACTTGTCTAAACGCCATTAGTTTCTCATTTGAAAATGACAGTTGGTTTAAAAATTAAGAGAATGTGAACAGAAGGTTTATAGGAATGTTTTCTTAACATGCGGACAAAATACACTGTGATAAGCTCTACCTTCATTTTTTGGTATTATTCTCTTAGTATTTTAAAACACATCATTAGATTCAGATTTACTGATAATCCTACAATATTTTCCCATAGTTATTCAAAAACAAACACAACAAATTCCCCCCAAATACTAGTACTGCTTTGTCTTTATGTAACAAACATTACATAAAACGTTATGTTAAACTTTTTAGAAAACCTTTTATTACATGTTTCATTTCGAAATATTTTGCAATAAGCCCAAGAATTATAACATTAGGTCATATTTTGGATGTTTTGCATTTTTATCTCCAGAGAAAAGCTGTCAGGCTGTTTTGTATGACTTGTTATGGCATGGAACGACAGTGACAGCTGCCACCCTCCAATGGGCTTTAGTGTTCCTCTTGCGTCGCCCTGACATCACTAATAATCTACAGATTAGCATAGATGAGGCCTTTCTAAAGGCTGGTGAGGATATTGCATTTCAGTGTATTATATCCATATACTTTTTCAACTCTTTGACAAGTTATTTCTGCCATTCCTTTTGTTTCCAGTCTCCCAGTATTTTGATCATTTTCGATTATACAACCCAAAGCAATCAATGAATATATGATCTTTTCAAAATAAATCAGTATTTGTTTTTTCAACAAAAAATATCTTTTACAACAGGCTCAAGTCTGTTTTTATATTAATACATGTATACTACATCCAGTGTAAATGTTTTAAAGAATTAGTCATTTATTTATAAATTTCTTGAAATTTAAGATGTTATACATTTCTTTGTTGAAAAAATTATTTTTCCAATTAAATTCAAGTTTTGCATTTTTTGAGCGGCTAGAATTCTATTGTTTTATTTACAAAATAGTGATTATAACACAATTTGTAATAATTGCGAATGAAATTTTTTTTAAACAAAAAACTTTTCAAATAATAGGAATAAAATATCACTAAATTGAATCAAGTGTCTCTAATTATTTTATTTCATTTTAAAATTTGATTTGACTATATATGTAATAATGTTTATTATTAGAATCTGAGGGTGACAGTGACAAATCAAAGAAAGCCATTGAGCTGCCAGTGAATTTCCATGCCTTTGTCAGGGAAGTTCAGCGATGTGCCAATGTCACTCCTTTATCCATGGCCCATGCTGTTGCTAAAGAGAAGTTCTTGAAGGGATACAGGTCAGTGGAGTCGCTTGCCCAATGTTTAGCTTTTAAAGCATATGTCAAATTCCTTTTTAACCTCTATAGGGAAACAAATTCTTTCAGGGTTTTTTATAGGTTAATACATTTTGATTTTGTAATTAAAATATTGAAATAGTTTTTTTATTATTGTTTTAAACTTAAAAATTGACTGCATCCTTGTATTAAAAACACCTTATTATCGTCTTAAGTCCTCACATGACAAACATACTTCTCAGATTAACCATCGATACCATTTTGATTTAATCAAATCCCTTTTTTAAGGGGTTCTAGATTTAGTAATTTAATTGTTTTCAGGTTCAGTACTGTTTTACTTATTTATTTAAGACCTTCCAGCTGATCTGCTTTGAATTTCCAGGATGCAGCTTGTCTTGTTCAATTATTAAAGATACTGAGCACAGACATAAACATATCATTTACTTGGAATTATACAATTCTGACTTTACATTCTACGGTACAAAATGTAAAATGATTTTTTTTTTACCGTGCCAGACAATTTTTTATTTAAATAATCATCCCGGGAAACCAGTCTCCCTTGGCAGAAGAATGATTTTTTTTTCTCTTTTATTTTTCTCTCTTTTCTCTGGTCTTATATCAGTATCATACACACCTTTTCAGATTTTTGTTTTACACCATTACCAGTTCCCCAGTTTTTCAATTTCATTTGTCTTTTGTATGGGTTGATAGATTAACAGATTAGATATGTCAAACCATATTTATAATTCAGCTTTACAATGCTGTTAAATTTGATGTGCATCTTTCAGGGTGCCAGGGGATGCTGTAATTCTCCCAAATCTGGATTCCCTCATGATGGATGACGACGTCTGGGGTGACCCACTCAACTTTAGGCCAGACAGGTTCATCAACTCTGATGGAAAACTCTCCACACCACCTGAGTTCATTCCCTTTTTTGTTGGTAGGTTGCTTCTTGTGCCAATGGCCTTCAACTCTGTATGCAGGGTTGACATTATTATTGTATAATAATGTATCTATATAGATATTTGAAACTCTGAAAATGTTTCTTTTATCCAAAACAAATAATCTACATTGCTTATCCCCCTCTCCCACCATGTTTTAGTCTCTTTCTTCAGCATTTCAGGATTTTTCATTGCTCTTTTCTAGCTGTAATAAGATAAATTGCAATTATTACACTGTGTCCATGTAATCTTTCTCAACCTGTACTGACGGATGTTTTGTCGTGCTCCATGAGTCTGTCGGTTTACCACTGCAAAACCTTTTTGAATCGGCAACACTGAATATCATATTCTGTCAAGTGTGAAAAAGACACTGAAAATTAGGCTTAAAGTTAAAATAGCATCTGAGTTAAATCAAGGTGCAATCTGATCATGTGTACTTTAACCCAAAACAGGTAGAAAGACGTTGTTATCTTACCATTTCTGTAAGAAGCCTTAGTTAGTGAAATTCAAGTTGCATTATGTCAGGTTGAGTAAAATCAAACCCTGATGTAAAGGTTAATCTTTTTTGTTGTCTGCTACAAACCAGCCTAACACTGAATTTGTCCAGGCAGCAGGTGGTGGTAATGGTTGGGGGTAGGAAGGGGGGGGGGGGGGGTGATTTGATGGTGATACATTATTGCTTATAAGATAACACATGGTTTTGTCATTATGAACTCTGTCTTATTTTGCTATTAATGGATTTCGTTCTTCTTCTTCTTCTTCTTCTTCTTCTTCTTCTTCTTCTTCTTCTTCTTCTTCTTCTTCTTCTTCTTCTTCTTCTTCTTCTTCTTCTTCTTCTTTTTCTTTTTATCTTTTATTATTATTATTATTATTATTATTATTATTATTATTATTATTATTATTATCATTATAATAATTATTTGTTATTATTATTATTATTATTATTATTATTATTATTATTATTATTATTATTATTTATTATTATTATTATTATTATTATTATTATTATTATTATTATTATCATTATTATTTTTGTTTTATTTAGCTGATGCGGTCTGATGAGAATCTTGTTTTTCTATTTTGTGAAATATTTATCAACTGTTATCTATTTCTCCAATCATGTGGCTATGCATTTTTTCCCCCTAATCATTGAGCTTTTTTTTATTTAATGATAAATTATCTCCTGAATTTCTTTTCAGGAAAACGCAACTGCCCAGCATCGAATATCGCCATTGCAATACTCAACACATTTTTGGCATCCATTTTGTACAATTTCAAATTGCAACCAGAGAAAGAGGGACAGTTACCGTCCACCCAGAGAAAACGAGGCCTCGTCCCATTTCCAGAAGACTTCAAAGTCAAGCTGTCCTCCAGGAGATAGAAGGCAGCTGTCTGTTTTTAAGCATTTATAACCCAATTTTGGGTTTACTCTAACCCAATCAAACAAGAATATCTCCCAGTATTTATTTGAATATAAACACAGACCTATCCATCTTCACCAAGAAAACAGTTACATCGATGGGACTCTGGCTTTGTTGCAGTTCAAGTTGCATAATTGTTACTGCTTTTTGAAAATAGTCAAATCTGGGTTATATATACAGATAAATGATGGGAGAAATTTTTGTTTGAAGAAAAGGTTAGAGGCTCACCATGAAAGAGTTCAAATCCTCATATACTTTCAAAGGTTGTTAAAGTACTGTGTTCTATATTTTGGTCCGACTCATTCCTATATTATTATTATTATTATGTTGATGTTTTTACATAAAGCTAAGCGTGAAGATGAGATTTTTTGGGAGGCTGTTGGGACTACTGGGAGAGTAATTTCCTTTTATATCTGTTGTCTTATTTCTGTCCTTGCTCCAAAATGAGGTTGTCATCTTTTGACCAGGCCCTGGCTTGGATTATAAATTGACGTGGAGACACTTTAAACTTTTAAATCACCTTTCTGATTAAGTTTGCTTTAGAATTAAGAAATCACCTAAGTGTCTCCCTTTCAGTTGAGCTTTTGTGCTTCCATCTGAGCGAGACACAAGGAGGCCTCCGGCATGATAAAAAGACAGATAGCTTTCCAGATTAAGGTAGCAGGACCCTAGAAATGGCCGTTTTTATTTTAAAACTTAATTTGATGTACTTTTATTTATCAATAAAGAAATTTTTCTGCATGATTTTTTTTTTTTTGAGTGTGCATCCAAAATGGCTGCAGATAACAAAAAATAAGGGTATCTTTATTATTTATCAATACAATTGTTTCAAAATTGCAACATAACTTCTTTTAGAACCTTTTTCATGTCCTAAATTATTAAAAATAATTGCATTTTACTTTAAAATATTTGTGACAGAAGATGAAATGTACAAGTAATACAAACCTGAGAAAAAATGGCCCTAATTACGTATGCAAAAGACCCACAAGTAGAAAAATATTGATTATAGAGTATTAGTGTTAGATTCAGGACATAAAGTAATATCTTGGTAACTAGAATGCAAAGTGTCATGTTGATATCTTCAATAGTTTGTTTATAACTGTTATTTAAAAATTGTAAGGTTGGACAAAAGTGTGTATTTCAGAAAAAAAAGGCAAAACGATACGGAAAAAAAGATTAAAATATAGTCTACTTTCACTTCGGTCTTTCAGTGGCCCCCGGGATTGTATACATGCTTCCATGCAATTTTCACTGCTAAACGGTCTCCAGTTTTAATAGAACTTCACATGTTTAGGTCAGTCTTGTATGTTGATGTGGAAAATATGGTGGGAACCAAGGTAAATAAACGGTTGTCAGGGGTAATCGGAATATACATTCGTTCACCAAATGCTCTATAGAATAAATAGTAGATCATATTAAGTTAATTTACATGTTTTATGTTGTTTTTGAATGTTGGAAGAAGACAAAAAAAACATAAGTTAAAAATTTGAAAAAAAATTATCTATAACTCGGGATCCTGCTATCTTAACATCTTGCCTTTTCTTGTATTATTTGTCCTTTGTCCTTTTTTTTTAAAAGCCCTTTGTGAGCTTAGACTATTGCAGACACTGCCCAACTCTCAATTCATCGAGATGACTTGTAGGTTGTGTACTATTTTTTAAATCTTAGATTGATATGACCGTATAGTGTTGCAAATACTTTAAACGTTTAAACCTGACCTAAATTAATGAATTAATTTAAGATACTGATGGGTACAGGGCTCTGCATGAGATGAATGTAAATTTTAATTTTAGTCACTGCTAAACAGAGAGACTAGCAACGCGACACAACCTAGTGAAAACTGCCAAGGAAATTCAACATGTTGTGCTAGAAAAAAAGATGAATTTCTGCTTCCTGAACTGCCTAAATGTCTGTCTTTCTGTTGTATTGGTACAAGGTCGGACTGAAAAATCTTGAGGCCGTTTTTTGAAATTAAAAAAAATAATAATAAAATAAAATTCCCTTTATTCATCCCCAAGGGGAAATTTGTCTTTAGGATCTATTCCAAGGGAAGACTGGAATAACCCAGGCGTTAGCCGCAGTGCAGCATCACAAATTGAACTAGGGCTAGGTGACTTGCTCAAGGCCACACAGCGTAGCTGCCGGTGATCGAACTCGTTACCTTTCAGGTACGAAGCAAAGACCGTACTGCTGAGCCACGTTGCCCCTAAAAATACTATAAAAGGAGATTGACAAAGGTATCAAAACAAAGCTTAGTTTATGTCCTTTCCATTTATCATCATTTTAGATTTCAGCTACTCACTGTTCCCATTCACAGAGCTGCCAAAGACACACTAGTTATTACATCGCGTCGAAGAGGAATTCATGTGGCAAACTTTGACACCATCGAGTCACCTCCACCTGCACCTCGCCAACACTGTCAAAATTTGCCCCCTTGAGGTGTCCCATTAGGTTTAAGAAAAGGATAAAGTCACTTTGAGCTAAATCAGAAATGTAAGGGGTGTGTTCTACAACTTCAAGAAAACTTCCTCTTTCAATGTGATCATGCATTTGTGTGGGCTCTTCGTTATCCAACGCACAGATACCTTCTGTACCCAAAGATCAAAGCCTTCCCCATAAAATTCCAAGACTTTGCAAAGTGTTTGATTGTTGTATTATACACGATTGGCTCAATTAAGTTTGTCAATTTTTTTTTTTACTTGCTGCGGTCAATGCACTTTGTGAACGAAAACAATGATTCTGGTCGTTTATGTTGGTAGAAATGGCATCAGTTCCAGTAAAACACTTAATTCACCTTTGAAGTGTTCAAATGCCAATATACAAGTCACCATAAACAGGTTTCACCCATCCCTGAATCTTTACGGGTGCACATCTCTCTGCAGTAGGGAAATCAATTACAGCCCGCTGTATGATGTATAATCCTTTTTAAGTGACATATGGAGTAAGGGTTCTTTCATATAAATGATTTTTTAAAAATAAATGGTAGCTAAGTAAGATTTGGTGACTTACTGGAAGAATAAATTACACACATTTTGATTTTACAATGTACACTGGTGCATTTAATACAATCAGAAATATCCGATAGGTATCAAGACTTTTCAGTCAAGCCTGGTATATTATGGTGATTTTTTTCTCTGTTAAAATCATGTCAGTCTGTCTTATCTAAGTACTGGTCTCTGGCTCTTTTCATATATTTATATTTACATCATGTTTTACTTTTTAACCTTTTATTTTCAATTCCTATCAATTAAGTTTAAGTTCCATTTTAATAATACAATCGCTTTTGATGACTTTTGTTGGCTTGAATTCATTGTAGAAATTTGGTGAGTAGATTACTGTTTGTGTTTTCAAAAAGTCTCATCTAAACACCCTCTTCACAGCAAGAAAAATAAAATAAAATAATTTATCATGTTAAATAAAACCGCTATACTATTAAAAGGGAAATTATTTTGAATCACATTCCTAATGAAGTAAAACTCATTGAAAATGAAGACAAGCTAGTGAGTGATGTCTACAAAAGTATAGCTGTATATAAGGTCCCTTCTGGCTGAAGTTCAATTTTTCCTAGTACTGCTGATAAGATTTTTTTACCTGCTTTTTAAAAAAAATATTTTGATCTTAATGTATCTCTCTCAAATCAGTCTATGATATAATATTACTTATTATTTATTTCAATAGCGTGTTTTAGCATTCCTCATGTCAGTGTGTTGAACACCATGAATATGTGCTGATCTGTGCGCTGGTGCTATCATTTGTGAATTTAAGAGGAACAAATATAAAGGTACTCATATTTAAATTGATAATTTTAACTTAAGTATGTCTACTTCTCTGTTGGGTGGGGTCTTCTGACCTCCCACGGTAGACAGGAGGTCACTTGCTATGTCGTCTATCTCTTATATCTGTTTTTCCTTTTCATGTTGCTTTCTTTCTTTGTACAGAATTGACATTACTTTTTTTCTGGTCCTCACACTCACAGGGATCCTTAGCTGGGAAGGAGACGAGTCGTATGTATAGTACCTTTTTTTGAGAGATGATATTTTTTTTCCTCGTAAATCATCTCTCTGTTACTGTTCTATTATCATTATTAGTTTTGAATATTGTATATTGTACTTTGTCCACATTTGAGTGTATCCATCATAGTAGGATCCTTTGCTTGTTCCTGGATGGGACTTTCAGTTAATGTCAAAATTTGCACATCGATGGATTGCTCATGGAATCCTCTGTTCCCCATTTGATCCAGTCCCCTTTGTCTTTCTTTTTTCTTCAGTGTTTTTAACTTCATATCTACATCTTTCCAATATCATCTTCCTTTTTACTCGTCCGAATTGACCTAATAGTGTCGTAAACGCATTAAAACCCCTAAAACAAAAACAAAACAACTGATTTTCTGTGTGGAACAATCTCAGGGAGAGTTATGTCAATGATGATGTTATTATTATTATTATTATTATTATTATTTATTATTATTTTTTATTATTATATATTATTATTATTATTATTATTTTATTATTATTATTATTATTATTATTATTTATTATTATTATTATTTTATTATTATTATTATTATATTATTTGTATTAGTACCAGTATTATAAGTATTGTTAGTTTTGATTATCGTACACTAAATTATCATTATTATTACCATTATATGGTGCAGTATGATTTAAAAATTATTCTCCATCACATCAAACTACAGTGAAAACCTGTTAAATGAAAAAATATTGATAAACTAAACCTATATTCTTTAAAAAGCACTTTTTATCAGTTTTTACAGAACTCTCTAAAATCCAAAACTCTTATCCCCAAAATGAAAGGGAACAACTCATGAATGTGTAACAACCTTTAGATTTTCTCTAGATCTGTAATTACTGTCTTTGAAACCAAATGCTCTGTTGTCAATTTTTGATTCCAACAGTGCAAATGACATCTACGATTTACCTGTATTACTATCATCCTGAATACAAATGTGACAATGCGTAGATGGCTTGCGCTATTTATTAGATGTTGATGTAAAAGGTGTCATGGACACACCATATCGGTTTTCAATTTTTTAATTTGAGCTAAAAACAAATCTGAAATGGTTGCTGCCGTTTTTCACAGATTGAGTCAAATGCCAAAGATGTTCAATACTATACAAACCAAATCTGTTGAAGTTTGGTTAACCCAGACCAGGTTTTACTGGATAATTGTGTTGTTGTTTTTTTGTTTGTTTGTTTGTTTTTTTTTTTGCCAAATTAATTGTTATTCAATCCAAATCAATTGACTCTTGTCTTCCCACAAAATATCTCACAAAGTCCAATTTCTCATGACTTTTTGTCTCTCATCATTTCTCTCTCTCTCTTAAAAAAAAAATATATAGGTTCATCCATCACTTTTCATCATCAATAATGTGACCCACACCCTTAATCCCGTATATATAAGCGGGTGGTTGGATGGGAGCATCACCCTTGAATCATATACCTATGATGTTCGCATGGGTGTACGATCCGATAGTGATGTCGTTTCTTCTTCTCTTTACTAGCCTATCCTGCTTCTTTGGTTTGTGATTGTATTTTTGACAGGGGATATTTTTTTTTCTGTAAATCTTCTGCCTGTTTGTTCTTGGTTATTTATAATTTAGCTTATGATATCTTTAGGTTATGATTTTGATTTACATTTGTACTATTTTTGTTAGATTGCTTGTTTTTTTGTTTCAGCGGTCTCTCATATAACCTCAATTGTGTTGGAAGAGACCTAAAGCAACAAACAAACAAATCCCGTATATATACTGACAAAACATCTTTCCTTATTTTGGACAGAAAGCTTTTGATTCCCACATCGATTGATTCAAATTACTCCCAACTTGTTGAAAGTTCTTAAACCCTAGATCAAAGTCTCAAGTTAATTAATTTTTCTTCCAAGCTGAGGGTCATTTTAATCAATCCATACAGAACATAAAATTTTTCAGTCCAAAATGTAGAAAAATGTTTTGTCAGTGTACATCAGTAACGTATGTCAAGGTCTTATTAAATTTGAGTCATATTCATATTTTGCTAAAATACGAGGGCTCTTTCATAATTAACCGAAAAATGCCTGTAAAATCCGCGTTTTTTATGCTATCAACAAAATTCTTGCACGTGTTCATACCTTGACTCGTCTTTCATTTCTCTACGTAACAGTTAAGTCTGTCGACACACTTCTGCCAATGCCGCACCATGGAATAGATACCCTCTAGGAAGAAATTTCCGTCAAGGTTTTGTAGCCATTTCCGCACATGGTCAACAAGCTCTTCATCGACATCAAAGCGCTTTCCTGCCAGCTCACGTTTCAGTGGCCCAAAGAGGTGATAATCAGATGGTGCGAGGTCAGGACTGTGTGGTGGGTGTGGCAAGATCTCCCATCCATATTTCTCTAGCCAACCTTGCGTCACTCGTGCTATGTGGGGTGTAGCGTTGTCGTGTTGCAAAATGACCCCGTTGGTCAACTGCCCTGGGCGCTTTCTGCGAATGGCCTCCCTAAGCTTGTCAAGAGTTTGGCAGTACCTTGCAGCATTGATTGTTTCTCCAGGTTGTAAGGTTTCTAACAGAATAACACCACGACTGTCCCAGAAAACAGTTCCCATTATTTTCTTTGCTGACCGCATGACTTTGAATTTCTTCGCGACAGGTGAGGATGGATGTTTCCATGTCATCGAATCTTGCTTTGTTTCTGGGGTGCAATGGTGCAACCAAGTCTCATCACCGGTGACTATGCTGTCAAGAAAAGTCACATCGTACCCTAGAAAGTCTCCTCCGGCATTGGCAGTATGCCCTTGAACCCTGCGTGAGCTCTTGCTTCTTCTCAAAAGTTCCCTGCAGATGTCCAATCTTTGTTCTTTATGATTGTCTGTCAATTGCTTAGGAACCCATCTTGCGCTGACTTTTCTGTAGCCAAGTTCATCAAATACAATTCTATGGGCAGAAGTTTCCGAAATTTCAAGACTGCTTGTGATTTTATGAAGTTTCAACCTCCTGTCTTGACAAATAAGCTCATCAACTCGCTTCACATTGTCTTCTGACGTCGCAGTTATCGGACACCCTCTCCCTTCCCTGTCTGTCAAGTCGGAATGGCCGGCTTCAAACAAATTACACCAGTGATAGACTTGTGTACGGCTTATTACATGCTCACCATATACTCTGAAGTTCTTTATGAATTTCGGTAGGATTCAGACTTTTGGCGTTCAAAAAACGTATGACAGCTCTGATTTCCTCCTTTGACCAAGTTTCAAGGTGGGCCGCCATCTTTAAAATCGTCTAGAAATTCATTGTGCAAAATGATGCACTTCATAATTTCTGGGAATATCCGTAAGGAAATAAGGAATATCATGTCGTTTACAGAATTAAAAAATCTCCACTGGTTGCTGAGCAATGGGCATTTTTCGGTTATTTCTGAAAGAGCCCTCGTATCATGTCATATAATGGACTTATTTCTGTTGCAGAAAATGCTGAACTGTTTGTATTGTGACAAGCATTAGATCTGGCTCTCTTATGTCATTAATTTATTCCTCACTTTTGTATTTTATATAACAATCCATTATGTAATTTGTAATCTATATCTGCAGTTCTCAACATTATTTTTAGTATGATTGATTCATTTCAAGTTTTGGTTGGGTGGAATTCCCTTTAGGGTGAGGATTTTCCATCGTTCCACAGCCTTGCTACCTCTTCTATCTACCTTTGCCAGAGTCTTGCATTGAGTCTTTTTCTAAGAGAAAAACAGTCAGATGGACTAGGTAATCTTTTTGTGAGAGGTGGTGTTGTTTTTACCATGTAAATCATCTCTCTACATCATTGATCAAACCATTGGTAGAATTTTACAGTAACTGGGTGGGGATCCTGACCTCCCATAGCGGGCAGGGAGGTACATACTGTGTCTTCTATCCCCTTATATCTGTTTTCCAACATGCTTTCTGTCTTTGTCTTGGAATGAGATTACTTGGTTTTGTCCTGGATCTGGCCGGAGTCCTAGCTGGGAGGGAAACAGTCAAATGCATAGTTATTGTTTTGGGAGATGATATTTTTTTCCTTGTAAGTCATCTCTCTGTTATGTATTATTATTTTTATTTTGAATGTATAATGTAAGCATTTGAGTGTATTCCTCTTTGTTGGATTTTGTGCTTGTGTCTGGATGAGACTTGTAGGTGATTTCAAACTAAGTACATTGGTGGTATGCTCTTGGAATCTACATCTGATCCCTATTTGTTCTCAGTTTCCTTTGTCTTACTTTTTCTTGGGTGCTTTAATTGTAATTCTAGAACTTTTTACTATCCCATTTTCTTCCTTTTTACTGGCGCTGATATAACCTAAATGTGTTGCAAGCGCCGTAAAACCCTTAAAAACATAAAAACAAAAGAATTTTACAGTAATGTTTATTTTGTAGCCATGTAATAGGGTCAGTGTAAACTTAAAGGTGGTTTTAGTGAAAAGGGTATTTTGCTTTTGGATCTACTGCTTTCTATTGAATTCTCCCTTCGTTTTAAGTAAGTGTTTGGTGCTTTTAGCTAGATCTAAATCTATAAGCTTTTCTTCCATCTTCCTCTTATTTTTGGCTGTGAAATAACTTTAAAATGTTGCAAGCACCTACCTACAAAGAAGCACTTATTTGATTTAAATAAATCAAAATTTGTCAGTTGGTGAGGGTAGAAAACGGTAAGGGCTGCCTGAAGCCGGTGATCGTAAAATACTAACGAAAGAGTGAAAATGGAAAGGCTTCGTATGGGAACAAAACAGACAATGGACGTTTCGGGTACAAACCCTTCGTCAGCACAACAATACACAAATAAACGTGGAAAACAAATAAAATATAATGAAAAATAACTTGTATCGTCTGTACTCAATGGTGGTTGCAGTATGAATGAAATGTTAGCGTGGCGTGGGTAGAGGATAGGGTGCCCCAGGGGGGTGATCTAATTGATAAGCAAAGGTCAGCGTCAGGGAACCGAACTTTCCAGACTATAATGGAAGGTAAAAGACATATTGGTAGTAGTAGTAGTAGTAGTAGTAGTAGTAGTAGTAGTAGTAGTAGTAGTAGTAGTAGTAGTAGTAGTAGAACACTGTAGTGGAACAGTAGGGGGCGGTGGAGGGGGCGAGGTGAAAGAGTCACGGCGGAGGTGGGGGGGGGGGGGGGGGGGGGGTGTTTGTTGGATGAGCGAAGGTCGAATCTTCGCGAAGGAACGATGCGATAGTAAAGTGGAATACACCGATAAATAGATAGATGGATAGACAGATAGATAGGTAGATAGACAGAAAAGAGGGGAGAGAGAGAGAGAGAGAGAGAGAGAGAGAGACAGAGAGAGAGAAAAAAAAAAAAAAAAAAGGGGGGGGGGGGGGTGGGAGGGGGGTTGGTTTGAGGCGGACCGGTAGAGAGGGGGAATTAGAGAGAGAGGGGGGGAGGGAGAAAGAGAGAGAGAGGGGGGACAAAGAAAGAAAGAGAGAGGGGGGACAAAGAAAGAAAGAGAGAGAGAGAGAGAGAGAGAGAGAGAGAGAGAGAGAGAGAAAGGGGGGAGGGGAGGTGAGAGAGGGCGAGTAAACAGCCGAGTGATAGCTGGGTCTATATGTATATAAATGGATAAAAAAGTGGATGATTGGACACAATGAGAGATAGCTAGGAAGGTAGATGACTATGAATCGGTGGATAATCAGTAGATAGATAGGTGCTAGCTAGCTAGCTAGATAGATAGATAGAGATAGATAGATAGATAGATAGATAGATAGATAGATAGATAGATAGATAGATAGATAGATAGATAGATAGATAGATAGATAGATAGATAGGTAGGTAGGTAGGTAGGTAGGTAGAGTTGTACTTTTTGTAGTATGAACAGTAGTAGTAGTGGTAGTAGTAGTAGTGGTAGTAGTAGTAGTAGTAGTAGTAGTAGTAGTAGTAGAAGTAGTAGTAGTAGAAGTAGTAGTAGTAGTAGTAGAAGTAGTAGTAGTAGTAGTAGTAGAAGTAGTAGTAGTAGCAGCAGCAGTAGCTGTAGTGGCAGAAGTGAGAGCAGCAGTGGTGATGAATATGGGGGACGTTGACATCTAGTGGTGGTCAATCCTGGTGTTGAGTCCGCGTGGAGTCAGCGTTCCCAACAACTTGATCAGGTGAGTTTCCCTACGTCGACGGGCGGAAGTGTCCGAATGGCAAAAACTGAGCACACACACACGCACACACTGTACATCGCAGTGGTCTGGCAGATTGAAGTGTCTGGCCACTGCTGTGTCTGCACAGTTCGATATTGGTCACACCACGCCTCTTTCCGTCTCACCAACGTAAGCAATCCCACACAGGGAGCACGTAATCGCATAGACTAGATTACGGTCAGTGCAAGTAAACGGCCGCCTGATGTCCCAAATCTTGTCTGGAAAGCTGACTCTGTCATACTCCCACAGGTGCCACAAGTCTTGCATCGGGGTCGCATACACGATCTGGCTTTAGGTCCATCCCTAGGTATGGGTTCCAGGCGGCTTCTGACAAGGAGATCCCTCAGGTTACGATCCCGTCGATATGCTACCAACGGGGGTTCTGAAAAAACTCTGTGGGTGTCTTCGCCCGCCTGGAGGATCCCATAGTTCTGCAATAGGATGTTCCTCACTTGATCGGCATGGGGGTGATGCGTGAGGACTAAAATGGGACGCTGTGTCTCCTGCTTCCTGGCATTACGAGGCCTCATTGCTGCTTCTCTCGACACGAGGCTGGCTTTCCGGACAGCCTTAAGCAAAACCCTTTCGGGATATTCCCGTGCCCTAAAAAAATCTAGCATGCGATCACGTTGAAGCGCAAATTCATCATCTTCCAGACAGAGTCTCCGCAAGTCGGATGTACGTCGCTTCATGCGTATTTTACGCTTGAAGTATCACTTCAAAGATGATGAACGTGACCATGACTATGACCGTGACCCTGAGGATCCGTTTGCCGCTTTCTCACGACGTAAAAGAAACTGGACTCCTAGTCCTGGCAAGTCCCCTACACTCGACCTGTTTATCCAGACTTGTCTTAGACAGATAGAGGCACTACGACCCACACCTATCAAGAGGTCTAACCTCACCCGTCTTGAATGGGCTGC
>NC_088362.1:65346239-65368739 GCF_034508935.2 Berghia stephanieae
GGCTGGGAGGGAAACAGTCGAATGTATAGTCATAGTTTTGGGAGATGATATTTTTTTTCCTTTTAAATCATCTCTATGTTATGTACTGTTACTCTTTTCGTTTTTAACATATGATTTGTAAACATTTGAGTGTATTCCTCTTAGTGGGACCTCTGGGTGGGAATCCTGACCTCCCATAGTGGGCAGGGAGGTACATACTGTGTCTTCTATCCCCTTATATCTGTTTTCCAACATGCTTTCTGTCTTTGTTTTGGAATGGGGTTACTTGGTTTTTTCCTGGCCCTGGTCGGAGTCCTGGCTGGGAGGGAAACAGTCAAATGCATAGTTAGTGTTTTGGGAGATGATATTTTTTTCCTTGTAAATCATCTCTCTGCTATGTATTATTATATTTGTTATTTTTAGTGTATAGTGTAAGCATTTGAGTGTATTCCTCTTTGTTGGATTTTGTGCTTGTGTCCGGATGAGACTTATAGGTGATCTCAAACTAAGTACATTGGTGGTATGCTCTTGGAATTTACATCTGATACCTATTTGTTCCTAGTTCCCCTTTGTCTTACTTTTTCTAGGGTGCTTTAATTGTAATTCAAGAACTTTTTGCTATCCCATTTTCTTCCTTTTTACTGGGGTTGATATAACCTAAATGTGTTGCAAGCGCCGTGAAACCCTTAAAAACAAACAAACATTAGTGGGACCTGAGCTTGTGTCTGGATGAGAATTTAGGTGATCTCAAACTAAGTACACTGATAGTGTGCTCTTGGAATCTACATCTGTTCCCTATTTGAACCAATTCCCCTTTGTCTGCCTTATTCTTGGATGCTTTGATTGTAATTCTAGAACTTTTTACTATCCCATTTTCTTCTTTTTACTGGCTCTGATGTGACCTTAATGTGTTGCAAGCTCCGTAAAACCCTTAAAACAACATAAAATAACATTTTCAAATATGTCTTGTGCATGTTTATAAATAAAACTTCTCCTAATCCAACCCATGACTGTCACGACCTCAGTGGTGAAGATTTAAAAACAAAAATAAAACAAGCTTGTATATAGCGCTATATCCACTCAAAGCGTTTCGAGATTACAGAGCTATTATATTATGGAGATGGTGGTTTGGCTTGTACAGTTCTAGAGGCTGTGAAGTGACAGATTAGGGAGCACACACTTTCCTCAATAGAGGCATATATTTAAAATCAAATTTTATAATTTTAACTTTTTATTCATGGGGCACTGGGAGGGTTTGTCCTTGTATTTTTCTTTCCGCTTTGTCTGGCACTGTTACATGCACAACTTGACAGATCTTTAAAGAGGCTGTGAATAAATACCAAAGTTATGGGCAGGGAGGTACATACTGCGTCTTCTATCCCCCTATATCTGTTTTCCAACTTGCTTTCTGTCTTTGTCTCGGGATGAGATTACTTGGTTTTGTCCTGCCCTGGCCGGAGTCCTGGCTGGGAGGGAAACATCAAATGCATTTTTATTATTTTGGGAGATGATATTTTTTCCTTGTAAATCATCTCTCTGTTATTATGCATCACTATATTTGTTATTTTAAATGTATAATGTAAGCATTTGAGTGTATTCCTCTTTGTTGGATCGTGTGCTTGTGTCCAGATGACACTTATAGGTGATCTCAAATTAAGTACATTGGTGGTATGCTCTTGGAATCTACATCTGATCCCTATTTGTTCCCAGTTCACCTTTGTCTTACCTTTTTTTGGGTGCTTTAATTGTAATTCTAGAACTTTTAACTATCCCATTTTCTTCCTTTTTACTGGCGCTGATATGACGTAAATGTGTTGCAAGCGCCAGAAAATCCTAAAAAACGAAACAACAAAACAAACAAATACCAAAGTTCACAAGGGAGTGAATTCCACATTCAAATTACTCTGAAAGAATTAATGCATCTGTGTGTTTGTCTGGGAAAATGGTTCTATTTATAGATATTTTCTTTCTTGGGCCTTTTCTCCAGATTATCCATTGGGTTTTTTGTACCTCCTATTTGACTCTTTTTGAACAACTCTTTTTGTTACTTTCTTCTCTCAGCCAGTGATCTCCAACCATTTTGTTCCCTCAGATGATATCACTCCTTGATTTATGTATTTGTTATAGACAAACTGGGGGTCCCGATAGCTCAGTTGGTAGAGCACTCGCTTCACACACATAGGGACCAAGATCAATCCTGGGTGCAGTCGAGATTTTGTCCTGTCCACCCAGCAGTGAATGGGTAGCTGAATCTGTTTGATTTGGTGGAAAGTACTTTGTGATAGACTAGCGTCCTATCCAAAGGATAGCAAGCAATTGCTATTGTCCATTTCACTCTTTAGAAACCAGGATAAACTCTGGCTCCATGGGCCAAATGGCACGCTCTCCTTTCAATTAGTTTGTGGATTTATTGATTGATGGATATGTGAATCTCAATGCTATAAATGTATGCTAAGATAAAGACTGTAGCCCTTTTCTTTTCCCCCGTAGACAGGATGTCTATTGTTTTTTGTTCAGAAAAATATGAGTACAGTTGGAAATTTGGTCAACTCATCAGTGATTCTCGAAGATCTTGTCTAAAAATGACTTCTCGTTAATCAACTTTTGTCGTCAAATCCAATTTTTGTTTGTATAGTGATTAGTCTGAATCAATTGGCTTCAGCTTGTTTGTAATGCGAATGACTTTGCATTTTTATGAGTGGACTTCCATCTTCCATTCATTTTCCTGTTTTTGCTGTTTGTTGAGGTCACATTCTGGTATTTACTTCTGGCACAAAGCCATCAATTTCATCTTATGTCTGTTTTAGTACTCTGAAATGTTATGTCTCCAATCCCCCAATACTAAGAACTGTATTTAGTGGAAGGGTTATTCCTTCTCTTAGCTAAATTAATGTTTTAATTTATATTTCGATGGTCAATAGATCAAACCTCTGAAGTCTCGATTTTCACGATCGGCAGATCAATACTCTAAAGACTACATACAAGCTTTGCGCACCATGTTTTATTTTATTTTGGACGTTGTCATCAGAGGTCTGATCTGCTCAAAATTAACTAACATGTAAAGCTCATATGTAAACTTCAGAGTTTTGATCCACCGATCATGAAAATTGGGACTTCAGAGGTTTGATCCATCGATCATCGATTTGCAATTTGCGGGTGGTTGGATGGGAGCATCTCCCTTGAATCATATACCTATGATGTTCGCATGGGTGTACGATCCGATAGTGATGTCGTTTCTTCTTCTCTTTACTAGCCTATCCTTCTTCTTTGGTTTGTGATTGTATTTTTGACAGGGGATATTTTTTTTTTCTGTAAATCTTCTGACTGTTTGTTCTTGGTTATTTATAATTTAGCTTATGATATCTTTAGGTTATGATTTTGATTTACATTTGTACTATTTTTGTTAGATTGCTTGTTTTTTTGTTTCAGCGGTCTCTCATATAACCTCAATTGTGTTGGAAGAGACCTAAAGCAACAAACAAAAAAAGATTTGCAATTTCCGTTTTTCTACCTTTATTTTTATTTTGGATTTTTAAAAGAGGATATTTATTATATAAGTTTTCTTTTGCCATTGTGTAGAAAGATATGTCAGTTGAATATTTTCACTCAGAGGTTTTTTTTTCATATTAAGACAATACCAGATTCCCATCAGCCTTTGACAAGTCAAGTCTTCGCTCTGCACTAGTGATTGGAATTCCCTTTGAGCAGGTGGATCCTTCACTTACTTGGCCGGAGTCCTATCTGGGAGGGAAACAGTCGAATGCATAGTTATTGTTTTTGGGAGATGATATTTTTTCCCTTGTAAATCATCTCTCTGTTATGTATTATTATAATTGTTATTTTGAATGTATAATGTAAGCATTTGAGTGTATTCCTCTTTGTTGGATTTTGTGCTTGTGTCCGGATGAGACTTATAGGTGATCTCAAACTGAGTACAATGGTGGTGTGCTCTTGAAATCTTCATCCGATCCCTATTTGTTCCCAGTTCCCCTATGTCTTCCGTTTTCTTGGGTGGTTTAATTGTAATTCTATAACTTTTTCCTATCCCATTTTCTTCCTTTTTACTGTCGCTGATATAACCTAAATGAATGTGTTGCAAGCGCCGTAAAACCCTTTAAAGAAAAAAGAAAAAAAAGAACACAACATATTGCCTGAAATAAAATAAAACCCCCAATGACCTAGCGCGTTTTGACAAGAATCCGGTATTGTCTTCCAAGGAAAAACTTCTCTTCATATCATTTTTATATTTCTATGGAATTATTTCTGTCTGTGGAATGGTTGAATAGCGGATGGATGGGTGAGTATGTTTTCAGAACCTGAAATATGTGTGTTTGTGTGTGTGTGTGTGTGTGTGTGTTTGTGTGTTTAAATGTACATTTTTATATGACTACATATTGCTATATTAAAGGTATTATTATTACTCCTACTACTTTAGATGAGCTTGATCCTCAAAATAATAATAAAAAAAGAGATTGTTTTCCTTGTATCTTTCACAGAAAAACTTGGTTTGTCAAACTGTTGAAACAAATAAACTCAATCTGACTGCTACTATTGTCACTTATGACTCAATTATTTTGTCTCATACTAAATAACTATGTCCCATCCAATCCAAAATAGTTGCAGCTTCATGTGATGGAAATTGACGCAACTGGTGGGGTAGCATAATATCTATAATGGTTTTAGACTGGTCGCGTTTTAAATAACTTTTGGTTGGGTTCCCGACCTCCCATAGTGGACAGGGAGGTACTTGCTTTGTCTTCTGTCCCCCTGTATCTGTTTTCCAATTGCTTTCTGTCTTTGTCTTGGAACAGGATTACTTGGTTTTGTCCCAGCCCTGGCTGGAGTCCTTGGCTGAGAGGGAAACAGTCAACTGTATTGTTATATGTTTGGGAAATGATATTTTTTTCCTGTAAACCATCCCTCTGTTATGTATTGTTAGTTATGTATTTTTTTATACATTTGAGTATGTTCCTCTTAGTGGGATCCTGTGCTGGTGTCTGGATGAGACTAAGTACATTGATAGTATTCTCTTGTTCTCTGTTTTCCTATTTGAACCAATTCCCCTTTGTCTTACTTTTTCTTAGGTGCTTTGATTGTAAATCTAGAATATTTTGGCAATTACATATTCTTTTTACTGGCGACGATATGACCTAATTGTGTCGCAAGCGCCGTAAAACCATGAAAAACAAACAAAACAATAAATATGGATTATTGTCGGATTATTGGTTGAGATCGCATGCGGTAGGTAGGTGCTTAAAACAGGGTCTTCTATCCTCGAAACCTGTTGTCTTTATTTTTCTGTTATTTCCTGAGGCCACGGCCAAGGTATTTCTCTGTGTGACAGGCAGTCGGATGCAACTGTTTTTGATCTGGGAGATGGTCTCTCTCTCTCTCTCTCTCTCTCTCTCTCTCTCTCTCTCTCTCTCTCTCTCTCTCTCTCTCTCTCTCTCTCTGCTACTAAGAATTATTAATGTTATAACTCATCTAAATATTTCCCTTTTAGTGGGGATCAAATGTCTGTGTGAGGCTTAGGGTGACCTTCGGTCAGTAATATGAGTTGACTGCAACTGGGATTCCCTTGAAGTATTACTTTTACTCTTTTATCTTCCTATTTTTAGGGTCCTATGTCTAAAGAGTCGCGAGCGCTGAAATTTAAACCTATCGGAACTTTCCTTTTGTGTTGTGTATCATCTTCCTTTCATTAAGCTCTGGCATGACCCAAAAGTGCCGCTTAATTTCTAAAACTGGTTTATTCCTCTTGGCGACGATATTATGCATATGTCTGGATGGAGCTTGTCGGTGGTCTCAAACTAGAACAATTAATTGATATATCGAAATCGAGTGCAAGAAAAAAAAAAAACCCAAAAAAGTTTAGAAGCCTGTAGCCCTAAGACTATTAGTTATGCAAATTTGAGTTTTTACCATAATAAAAAAAATATTTTAAATTTATGTACACAATTTTTCCCAAAAATATATTGAATATTTGAATTCCACGATTATTTAAATAAACACACAGCATTTTTTTTTTGCCAAATCGAAGTTTTGTGACGTAATTCTCAAATTATGTAACCTGCCGCTCCCCCATTTTGCTCCATGACCGCGTAGTCTTTAAAAATTTTTTTTTTTTTTTACATTATCCAATTGAATTTTTAATGTCTTGAATAGAGATCCGATCCCATGCAATTTGTAAACCGTTGTACGAACCTTATAAATAATGTTGGACATAATTATACAAACATATGCTGTGTAGCCCATTGGATTCAAGTGAGATCTCTTTGGAGGCTATTCATCTTTTGAAATATATCGAATGTCATTTTCCTCTTATAAGTAAGACTGTGTTGTGTCAGTAATGTGGGAAGTTGGCCCGTTTTATTGAATGAAAGCAAATGGCAGATCGGGATAAAGTGAAACAAAGTTTGGAATAAGTTTTTCTTATAACATGCGAAAACATCACATAAAAGTGTTACAAGCGCTGTAAAACATAAAAGATAAATAATTAAACAGGCATGTTTGATGCTTGCAAACACAAATTCTAGATTTGTGATATTCTATGCCCTTGTACTTTCACTGAAATGGCCTAAATGTGAACAATAATAATAATAATATGGTTTTTATATAGCGCTCTACCCTGTATCGGTTTTTATTTGTTTTTAAGGGTTTTACGGCGCTTGCAACACATTTAGGTTATATCAGCGCCAGTAAAAAGGAAGAAAATGGTATAGTAAAAAGTTCTAGAATTACAATTAAAGCACCCAAGAAAAAGTAAGACAAAGGGGAACTGAGAACAAATAGGGATCAGATGTAGATTCCAAGAGCATACCACCAATGTACTTAGTTTGAAATCACCTACAAGTCTCATCCAGACACAAGCACAAAATCCAACAAAGAGGAACACACTCAAATGCGTACATTATACATTCAAAATAAAAATAATACATAACAGAGAGATGATTTACAAGGAAAAAAATATCATCTCCCAAAACAATAACTATGCATTTGACTGTTTCCCTCCCAGCTAGGATTCCGGCCAGTGCCAGGACAAAACCAAGTAATCTCATTCCGAGACAAAGACAGAAAGCAAGTTGGAAAACAGATATAAGGGGATAGAAGAAACAGTATGTACCTCCCTGCCCGCTATGGGAGGTCAGGATCCCCACCCAGTACCCTGTATCTCAACAAGCTCAAAGCGCTTAACAGTAACGTAACAACTTTCACTCAAACATACAACCACTCAAAGATGCACTAATAAAATATAAATCTACAGTGTTACATATTAAAAAGAAACGTTTTAAGATGATTTTAAAGGAATAATCGCCTTAAACTATAGATAGTATGCGCTTGGCTAAGAAGTTCACAACATTGCCATCCGGAAGTATAACGGACCAACACACAAAACTTTGTGTAACCATGAACTTTATGGTCTGGATAATACAGTTAAGTGAGAATTACTCATAAACCTGGATGGCAAAAAAACAATAACAAAGACCTGAGTGACGTCAACTTCGTTCTATCTATCAAAGCACTAACAACAAAACAAAATATACCGTGCGTATCATTTTATTGATATAATGGTATTATTTTACACATTATGAGACAACACACACAATCCAGAATTGGCAGTCATAGTCATCGTATTATATTATAATATTGAATCTGTCCGTTCTGCCGATGTATTTATCAAACAAGTTATGGATGATGTGGAAATCTCTGTAGTAAACTGACATAATACTTTTAATAATTAATAAATCTGTTTTATTCAAAAACTGTTTACATCACTTACCGACCTCCTTCTCAAACTATTTAAAGCCAGGAATTCCAAAGGATGACGACTTGGGGGGGGGGGGGGGGCATATTGATCCATTTTTTATTTGAAATAATGTTGCCCCCCCCCCCCCCTCCTCAATTAGTGCTTGGACATTGTACGGGGATTAGTTGTGGAAGGCAAACTTTTTCGGGGGACCTTTTTTATTTCGTATTTTCCAACCTGATTTGATACTACAAGCAGATTTACCAAGTCACCCAAATGTATTGGGAAAATTCTTGAGATTTGTTCTCATGACTGATTTACATCGTGTCCAGTTATTTCACGAATTTTGTTGATTTCTTTATTATTTCAGTAAAAATCATCATAGCCGTTATCATAATCGTTATCATCTTAATCATTATCATCGTCGTCATTCTTATATTTGCCCTAGAATTTTCCACAATTTTATTTTTGAAAAGTTGGCATATCAGTACTGTTGTCCTTCTAGAACTTTACCCCAAACCAATGCTTATTCCCCAATATTTAAAATTATGTCAACATTGTCAGTGCATTTAGAATCATTTTTGAACGAGAAAAACACGAAATGTCATGTTATATAAAACGGTATTTTTTCGTGTAATGGGGGAGGGCGGTGGGTGTAAATTTTGCCAAATTCTGATGTTCTTTTTTTTTTTTTTTTCTACACACTAAAAATCTTGGAAAGAATTGCTAAAAATACATAGACCTCTAGATCTGTGTTGTAATCAATGTTTTGGTACTAAATAAAAAAAGTGTGCTATGATATTTTAAAGTGGTTTAGATCTATATATATATATAAAATATAATATATATATATATATATATATATATATATATATATATATATATATATATATATATATTATATATTTCTTAAATAGCTGGAAATTTAAATTCTACTCATCAAATTCAAATTTTTCACACCTAAAAATGTTTGCATAAACTTAAAATACTTTAGTTTTTAATGAAACCCCCAAACCTCTGCTATGTCTATGATCTACTATGATACAGACCGACCATTCAGAATGTATAATGGATAAATTGACAATAATAGAGATCCCAATCTCCAGAAATTTCTGAAAATAAGAAACACCCGATTTAATTCCGGATCTTAAGGTCTCCCATCACCTTAAGAGCATAAGTAGTAAATATACAACATCATTCCAAGTCGGTTTTCTATTATGGTTGTATGCTCTTCTGCTGAAGGGAGATGAAATCTTATTTATTTTTTCACTACTTTTCGGTAACATTTGTATTCTATTACCGATTGGGGAAATCTTCAGGAAATTTTACGCGGTCTGTGGTATATCTTAAACAATATAGTCAAATCACATCACACGTAAATCATAGCACATCTACTAAATCTGTACAAATTTATGAGATCACATCAATATTTTACATATAAACAAACACTATGCATGGCTATTTTTATCTATTCACAACTCACATGATATATAACTCGATTCACTTTCTTTAATTATACAGAATAATTTGATATAAAGTTGGTTTGGACATAATTTGGAAAAGTAGAAAAATACAAATAATAATAATAATGATATAATCTGTGAATAAAAATCACGGGACCTCCTCACGCGAAACATGGAGTAAGGAGTTGGTCCCAGCTTTGAAAAACAATTTAAAAAAAAAAAAAAACAACTGTCGAAAAATGTGACCAATCATCCCAAAATGCTAATATGTCGCTTAAGATTCAATGGGGCAGAATAGTCGTGACGGCACCTACTTTTCCGATTCCAAAATCTTTGGAAGTGTGTATGTAACCAGCCCTTCGAAGGGCTAATAATGAATAGGTTACAGTTACACATTGAACCAAAGGGTGGAATAACTATTTTAGTAGAATTGTGTATAGATTATTAGGAATATGGGACGTGAAAGACCGGGGATGACTGATCTTTCTTGACGAGCAACATATATTTAGAATAGAAAATGAGATGGCATCACTCTGAAACCAGAAGATCAATTACACAAGTTATGTAGTCCAGTTATGTTACCCAGTCCTCTAAAAGAGTCGTTTTACACTTCCAATAAGATTGGAACTTATTTTTTGACACCACCGTTTTGTTTCTTATTGTTTGCTAAACTTATAAAATTTGAGCTAAATGAATGCATAAGTGATAATTTAAATCATTTATACCTATTCCATAATATATACAAAACAGTTCTGGGCGTCTAAATAGTGTGAAGATAGTTGAGTTTTGTTTCTTAACAGTTAGAGCCCTGATTCTGACCATTTTGACTTCAACGTCAATTTTCCTCAACTATAGTCAGATTTTTTATTAATGGCGCGTATTACCGACAATTTACCGGATTTTCCCCAAAACGTCATAATCACACAACATACACTAGATTTTAACAATTCTACCCCAAAGGGAATAAGAACATGCTATACATAATTTGGTTCAGTGAAACGGCCTCTACAACACAACATTACGTTCTTACTCTATAATGTAAATAATCTTCGAATTCTGTAATGAACAAAATAAATCTGGATGAGAAAAATGGTTGTATCGAAATGAATGACAATTTTTCCATAGTTGGTAAGGAGAGGGTTAAATAAATCTCATGACATTCTACGACATCAAATCGAATAATCTAATACTTTCTCATATAATATAATTTGACATATCTCTGGACCAGTGATTATTCGTTTATTTGAGTGAGGGAGAAAGGAAGGAGGGGAAGGGGGAGGATAAAGATAACTAATGTGGAGCTAATTCTGTTGTAAATTGACTAAATAAATGTAACATTGGTATATCTTTAAATAGTGATGTCGACGAAATAATCGTTTGAACTCTCTGTCTCTCTCTCTCTCTCTCTCTCTCTCTCTCTCTCTCTCTCTCTCTCTCTCTCTCTCTGTATGTCTCTCTTTATATATATATATATATATATATATATATATATATATATATATATCACACACACACACACACACACACACACACACAGACACAATGTTGTATACAAGAATGGTTTTGAATTTTATACATAGATATGTCACAAACACTTCGAGATATTACAAACACAACTTCAGACGAATGAGTCATGAAATGTAATTTCTACCGAACAAATTAATCATATTAAACCCATTACAAAAGTTTGATGCTGTGGCAATGTAATAATGATTTAAACACATATTCCCAAGCTTGACTCTCCTGACCACGAGGCAAAGATCTGAACAAGTTCGCATAAAACGGTGCCAGACAAAGCAAGCAAGAAAGAAAAAAAACATCCCAAAAATAAGCCTTCCTCTGGTGGGGATCGAACCTCAGACTTTCTTATTACCGGTCAGAAGTGCTATCATTACACTTAATGTGTACCGGTAGCACGTCTGGCCGGTAATCAGAAGATTTGAGGTTCGATCCCTAGTCGAGGAACACTAATTTTTTTGGGGGATGGTTTCAATATTGTAATTTTCTTGCTTGCTTTGGCATCGTTTCATGCACACTTGTTCAGATCTTTATCTTACACCGGTGCCTGCTCCCTAATATCTCAATGTGATATGTCCACGAGTCAGTGTGGCACAGCTGTATGGTCTTTGCTGCTTACTCCAAGTTCGATTCCCCCCCCCCCCCCCTCCCCTCTCCCTCCCTTTCCGACCGCATGTTGTCGCTTGAGAAAATGATCTTGCACTAGCCAACTTTGCGGCTCTGTACTGCGACTGACGCCTGGATTATTTCAGTCTTCCTTTGGAAAACGTCCCCTAAAGAAAAGAATTACTCTTGTGAGTAATAGGGATGTTGTTGTGATTATTCCAGTCGTTAAAAGCAGTCCTTGATATACAGCGACGCCACAATAACTTAGTTTACAATTCATCTGCCGCCTTCTGGAAAATCTCGTATTTAAAAATTTGGCTAGAAAACTCGTCCTTCAAATATCGATTGATTTAAATGAGCCTTATCGCGAAGTCCCAGGTTTGAGAGCCTTGCCAAGATGAGGGTCCATTTAAATCGATCGATATTTGAAGGATGAGTTTTCTGGCCAATTTTTTTAATGCAATTTTTTTCCACAGTACGGCAACTCACCGGCGAAAAGCGAGTGAACTGATATTCTTACAAATTATAATAATTCATTTCATTATGTACATGGCTATAACTACAGAACTTACCAATCTCACCAATAGATCAGTAACATCGATGAGAGTTCCAGTTCAACTTAATGATAAGAACTTTGAATTAAAATCTGACATTGTAACCAATCCCTTCAGAACGGCAGGATGTCAGAATTAGCTTAACTCACTCAATCCTAGAGATATTTGCTACTTTTGAAAATTGGAAAAGGAAAAAAAAATGAGCATGCGCATAGATAGTTTTATTCAACTACCATTAACATGCAAAAACTAAAAACATTAGCTTTGATACTAGATACGCCTATAATTTGTCTCAGAAAAATGTAGTAAATAGGCATGGGGTTAAAGTAACCCGGGTAAACCACGACATGGTCGGTGTTAGGGTTGAGTGAGTTAAAAGGCATCTGATAAACAGGCCCTATGAGAGTCAATGCTCTTAAAACAGAATACGTTCCGTCTATGAGAGCTATTAGGTCAAAGCATCAACTGTTTTTGAAGGTTTCTCAATCTCTCTCTCTCTCTCTCTCTCTCTCTCTCTCTCTCTCTCTCTCTCTCTCTCTCTCTCTCTCCCTCTCTGTCTATCACGTTTATATATTCTTTTCACAACACAATTATATCACATAGTTTATAGATTAGTCGTTATTCTTCGACAATCAATGAAGAAATGAGCCTTTTGGTGATTGACAGAAGATTTAAGGGATAAAGCTCAGCCGGACACTGCTCAGAATAATTGTAAAAACAACCCCAACAAAACCAACAAACAAACGAACGAACGAACAAACAAAAGAAATCTGAAACGAGAGGAGCATAATCAAAAAGTATTGACAAGAAAATCCTTTATCTTTTGTTCAAACCAAATTGAAAGGTGGTATTAGATCTTTGGCATCATTGATAAATGTGACCAGTCGTCTTAATACAGTATTAAGTCGGGGTGAACACGATGCTTAACCAGTTAAGTGTTGTACTCTGGAAAACTCGTGTATTTAAAAATTTGGCCACAAAACTCGCCCTTCCACAAATATCGATCGATTTAAATGACTTCGCGAAGTCCCAGTTTTGGGAGTTTTTGTCAAGATGAGAATCATTTAAATCGATCAATATTTGAAGGACGAGTTTTCTGGCCAAATTTTTAAATACGAGTTTTCCAGAGTACGACATATATACTGGTTAAAATTGAATTTAGAGCTTAGTATTAAATTTGAGTCAAAATCAATTCCGTCCTTGAGAAGAGTTAAATGAGGTTCTTCAACCTCAAACAACTTAAATTTTCTACTTCTGATCGTTTTGACTTATAGCCAATTTTCTTTGTTTAGTTCATTCTGACGTAAAACGGTAATAACATTTTGAGACCATGAGTCACAAATGCCAATTTTTCAGCAAAATCTCGACTTTGTTAAACGCCGTCGATGAGCCTTGGTTTAACAGCATGATCCTTCTGTGGTCTGAGAAAAAAAAACAACGTGCATTTCGATTTACAACCGTTGCTAAAAAAAAACTAACATTTACGAAGGGGGTGAAGTGGCCGAGTGATTAAGGCATTGCACTGTGATCCGGAAGGTCCCGGTTTCGAGCCCCGCTCCAGGCACTTCGATTTTTTTCCTTGGGCAAGATTATTAACCCCAGTTTGCTCACTTGGACAACATGGGTGATTCCTGTTGACATCAGACATCTTGCTCAATATTCCTTCATGGAATGTCTAGGCGACGGTATCTTATAATAATTTCAGACCCGCTTCTATTTCGAGGTATCATTCATTATCGTCACTGTCAATATATGCGCAATGCAGTTGTTATAAACATAAATCGATGATCAAGGGAGACAAATAACACTTGGAGATTGATGGATACAAATCATCTCGATAAGTCCTTGTTTTAGTTATAATTCCTAATATCGCGAGTCTCTAATTATATCAGGTAAACCATTTGAAAGATTAAAAACAAACATACAAAAAAAAAAAAAAAAAAAACGCCAACAAAACAAAACAAAAAAAAAAAACAAACAAAAATATAAAAAAAACGCCAACAAACAAAACAAAAAAAGCAACCCCCGAACAGCGACTACAACAAGGACAGAACAAACTAAACAACAAAAATAACAGCAACAACAAACAAAAGCAACAAGAAGAAGAGGAAGGAGGTCCCAGATTTGAAAGTTTTTGCCAAGATGAGGGTCATTTAAAGGACGAGTTTTCTGGCTAAATTTTGAAATGCGTGTCTTTCCCGAATACGACAGGTAACTGATTAAAGATGAGTTTGTCAATGAGAGATTCAATTCGTGACTCGCCACGTCAATCTGGTATTATGTTGCTATTGACGTATACCTATTTGCAGGTCTGATGATTCAAATTGTTATGGACTCATTGTTGTAATGGAAATACTCAAACCAACGCAAAATATTGCCCATTACAACTATTATGGACTTACACATCGAGTTACGCTAGGAAAGAGTTGGTGCCCTTTGTTATTAGCTAATTGATTTTAGTTACAGCTTAATTAGTTATTATTCACTAAGTCCATTGTTTAAAATATCATTTGTCCTTAAAAATATCAGAGTGGCATGCACAACAGAAGGATGCACTTTTTTTTCTTTACTTTCCATATTTGAGTTATATTATACTCTCCTTCTACTTACAATGTTGTTGCGATATATTTGTATATAGTCTAACTTATTCTCAGTAATAAATCGTCTTCTCATATTCTATCACTTAACGTTTCTGAGTTGAGTGATTCCACAATATTAATCTGGTATCCCGAGGGTCCCGTCGAAAACACAACAACAATGCTATATTAAGCCCATAAGTGCTGTTCGACTATCAGACCTACCTATATAAACGTGCACATCGGTTGCTAATACGCAGTGAATTAAAAGTTATACAAATCTTATACATTCTCCATAAAAAGGACAAAGAAGGCACGCAAAGTTAACTAAATTCCATAATATTTGTGTTTGACTTTTGGTTAACATATTCCGTATCTGGCTGTCCAAGACATAACATCAGTTTGAGGTGGCGAGTGACATTTTATTTTCGCTTGAAAATCGCTCATCAAGTTCTGTCTTCAAACATTTCATGTAGATCGAATTTATTTGATTTCCAATGAAAATATTTTATGTTTATGCATGAAACACAACATGATGTATAAACACGTGACTATTTTCGTAAGAAGTGCCACATGGCTACTGGCTTCCTTAATGACGTCATCATCTGGTTCCAGTGGGTGGATTCTGTACCGGAAGTGTTGGCACCTACGATCACGTGTCCTAAGGAAGGGGTTTTGTTGTCAGATTGGTGCTCTGCCACCGTCACACGGAGCTGGACAGTCTGTGAAAATAATTACAGTAATTAATTATTAATAAAGGCGATAGGCATCGAAGCTTGAGTAGTTTTCCTTGACATGTATTGATATCTCTCTGTTACCAGAGTAGAGAATATTGACCCAAGTTAAAATTATATATTATCTATTATATCATATCTATTAAGAATATATTGCATGCATCGAGATCAACAAGTGCCCAGATTTCTGTTAGAATTCGTTGTATAACACATCATTCTCCTGAACACACCCAAGAATATGTAATGATGAAATTTATTGGACTGTAACATCAAACAAACGTGAATTCCATATCGACGAAGTACGCAAAGATTTATAATTATAACATCGACAGTTTTGTGGACACTGCATCAGATATAAACATCAGTCGTGATTGTTATATGTGCCACTCGTCACAAGACGGTATTAAATCGGCTTGAACATGATGCTTAACATCGAAATTAAAGCTTAACTTTTACAAATTAGAATTGAAATAAAAGCCCCCATTGAAACCAGTGATTTTTTGTCTTAAACTTATAAAAAGAGAATTTCATGTTTCTTAGAATTCTGATTTTAAACTTAATTTTCTTCACCTGGTTCATCCCGACATATTACCTGAACAATTAAATGAACAATGGCACAAAATATTGTATCAGGAGATGAATTCAAGTACACTGAAACTATCACATATTTTAGAAAGTAAGATCAGTGGAGATGGTGGTATAAGCAAGGAAATAACTAGAATCAAATAAGCAAACGTCGAATTTGTAGAATTATGCAAAATGATGAAATTGAATTCCGTCCAATGATAAACCAAGATCAACATCTTTAAAACAACAATCCTCTCAGTTCTACAGTACGGAAGCGAAATATGGCAAATGTATGGAATAGAGCAAAAATCGCATTCAAGCATTCTAAAAATGCAGATAAATAAAAATACTCCGCGACAGCTTCTTAGATCATGTTAAAAATACAGAACCAAAAAGAACGTTAATTCAGGACATTATGACCATCAGTCACCAGTGCCGCCGTCGGCAAATTAGGACACTTCCTCTTCATGAAGCAAGATCGCTTCCCGGAAGATAAAACTTTGGAGTGGAAAAATGAAAACTACTGCAGAAAACGAGGGCGACCAAAGACCGAAGAGCTGACCTGCGACGAGGCATACATCAGCGAGTCTGGACGGCCCAATGTATCAAAGAGAAGGGAGGAACTAAGTATGTATGTAGGTAACTCGTTAGTTGCTCTTGAGATAAAGATCTGATCAAGTGTGTATGAAAGGTGCCAGACAAAGCAACAAAGGAAAATACAAGAAAAAAAATATCCCAAAAAGTCAGTCGATCTCGACTGGGGATAGAACATCAGAGTCTGAGCAGTCGAGGTCGACTGATTTTTTGGAATGTTTATTTTTTCTTGTATGTTTCTTTCTCGCTTTGTCTGGCATCTTTCATACCAACCTTTTCAGATCTTTATCTTACACCGGTGCCTGCCCCTTAGTTTCTTAATTTGATAGTTGCTCTTGAGCATACTCTTTTACCAAACTCCTGCTCCTTGATGAACATTGGATGCGGTTCCTCTCTCTCTCTCTCTCTCTCTCTCTCTCTCTCTCTCTCTCTCTCTCTCTCTCTCTCTATCTATCTCTCTCTCTCTCTCTCTCCCTCCCTCCCTTTCTCCCTTCTCTCTCTCTCTATCTATCTCTCTCTCTCTCTCCCTCCCTCCCTCCCCCTCTCTCTCTCTCTCTCTCTCTCTCTCTCTCTCTCTCTCTGTGTATATGTCTCTATTACTGCTTCTTGTCTCCCTTATTCCTTCACTCTATCCCTTCAGCAGAGATACATCAGACACAAATAATGCCATCGGATATTACTTCTCTCTCTTACCACACGCACACACACACGCACACACACACACACAACATACACTCACATATATATACACACATGCACACCCACACACACCCACACATACACACGCACGCACACACTGCTTACCGGTAAGGCTGCAGCAGGCACAGAGAATATCATGGCTTCATTAAAGATAGGATTTTTCTCCCCTCTCTTCACCGTCGTCTTTTTCTTACTGATTTTCTTTCCATTCTGCATCAAGTACACTTTGACGAAGGGATCTGATTGAAACAGATACATACATCATCAGTTTCAAATCATAATATATAAAGTTATCACAGAACAAGATTGAAATTACTTAAAATAAAAATTACAATTGGTTTATTGATTAAAGATAAATTTATCCATCAACATATTAAAATTTATCCTTAAAATTTGTTTCAAGGGAAGACTGAAATGTCATACAGGGCAGTCGCAATGCAGCACCGCAAAGTGAACTAAAGTGAGGTGATTTGCTCTGAGCGGGAATTATAATATCGTCGTGCTAAGCTAATCTCTGGCATGTTCTTCTAAAGATTTTTTAAAAAAAGTTGAGCTTTATATAGCGCAATAGCCACTTATTGCGCTCAAAGCGCTTTACAAGGGGTCCCTGGTCAACAGCCACATTTAACATGTAGGACGGGACGTGACGCCTGTTAGGCGATATTACAATTTTTCGGACAAAGACAACGCCGTTGGTACTCATTTTACACCTGAGTACGGCGAGAGAATGTGAGTAAAGAGTCTTTTCCAAGGACTCAACTGAGCACGAGGATCGAATCCAGGACCTTCCGATCCGAAAGCGAGTGTTATACACCACTTGACCACATAGCCGCACTGTTCTTGTGCCACAAGAACTTGGTCTTTCAAATGTTCCAAACTATGACAAATCGTTGATCATGATATGAGTATTATTGCTCTATAGACGACTAACATACGTAAAAGTAAGGGTTAACGTATTCAAAAGACTTGAAGGATGACCCACGTGACTAATGCCTTACCTCCAGCATCCCGAGTGTCCCTCCACCGTAATCCTCGAGCCTTCACCACGACCACTGTCAGTCTCTCCGCCGTCGGGAGGTAACTCAGAGAGAACAGAATGTCACCGAATTCACGGGGTTTCTGGACAAGAGGTGAGATGTTAGAAGATTAGTTGAGTTGTGTTGTTGTTGTTGTTGCTTGTGATGTGTGTTTTTGTTGCTGTGTGCGTGTTGTTGTTGTGTTGTTGGGTGTGTGGTGATTGTTGTATTTGTGTGTTGGTGTGATTGTGATGGGGTGTATTTTTGTTTATTGTTTGTTATTTTGTCTGGGTAATTAGTGGTGATATTGTTGTATTTGATGTTGTTGGTGAGGTGATTGTGTTGGCGGTTGCACTATTTTTGTTTTTTGTTGTTATTTTGGTGACTGCGTAATTGAATGTGTCGTTGTTTTGTTGTTGATTTTGTTGTATTGTACCTGTTATATTATTTATGTATTTTGGTATTCATTATATATTAATTATTGATATTTTATTATTATATATTATTATTATTAATTATTATTATTATTATTATTATTATTATTATTATTATTATTATTATTATTATTATTATTATTATTATTATTATTATTATTATTATATTATTATTATTATTTTATTATTTATTATTTATTATTTATTATTATTATTATATTATATTATTATTATTATTATTATTATTTTTTATTATTATTATTATTATTATTATTATTATTATTGTCTCAGTGATGATTGTATGAATATGTGAACTGGTGATGATTGTAATACTCATGATGATCCCTTTTTAGTAGCTGTTTCTATTATTGTCCAGGCGATTACTGTAGCAGGGGACATAGCGACGGCAGTGAGTGGTGACAATGTCATATTTATATCTTACAATTAACTATACAGGAAGGCAGAATGCGCTGTAAGCCGCTTAGTCCTCTCGACAATAAAGAGGCATCGTCAAGTTACTATAGGATTTGGAAAGATAGCTTCCTAGAATAGTTACAGTAATCCCATCATCGCCATCACCATCCTCCTCCTCATCCTCCTCCACCTCCTCCTCCTCCTCCTCCTCCTCCTCCTCCTCCTCCTCATCATCATCATCATCATCAACACCTCCACCACGATTACCATCATCACAACCACCACCAGGATTACCATCAGCAGTAGCATTATCGTCATCGTCACCATCACCACAAGCATCATCATCATCATCATCATCATCATCATCATTATCATCATCATCACCACCACCACCCCACCACCACCACCACCACGACCGCCACCACCACCACCCTGACTCTCTCACCTCGTCAATATCCCTGAGATTAAACCACATCTTGATTGGCATACTTTGTTCCACGTCTCCAATTCGGACATCGGCCTCACCGATGACCTTCTGTCTGGCATACTTGTCCACGGAGAACACCTGAAAAGGGACCACAGATTATAATATACAAATTATAACATGGAAGTCTTTAATAAAAGAAAGAAAAACAACACTATCTCTTGAGATTCGAGGGGCGTTTATCAGTAGCCATCGTTAACCTATAGACAGAATGAAGTTTAGTTTACAAAAGCTACGGTTTATTCCAGAATGGAAATGTGTGTAAGATGACGATGATGATGATGATGATGATGATGATGATGATAATAATAAGATGATGACGATGATAATAATGTTGTTGTTGAACATAAAATAATAATAATGATGATGATGATGATGATGATGATGATGATGATGATGATGATGACGATAACGCTGACAATAACAGCGACTACAAAGAAGTTGATGATGAGTCAATGCCGACAGCTAATATAAAATTGATTCTTTTATCAAATGCCATTCTCTCCAAGCGATATCTGTAATCCAACACGGGTGGATTTCAAACAATTAGTGTTTGGTTTTTGTCGTGTTTGTTGTTGTTGCTGCTTCTTGTTGTTTGTGGTTGAATGTCTGATAGGAAATTGGATTGTGGGTGGTGGGCGGGCATTCATTTCATCGTGGTTACAGAGATAGTGATTATGTCGTGACAGTTGCTAAAATGATGCCAGATCATGATGTCAACCCATCATTGTCTCAACCCCCACCCATCTCTCTCTTATAAATAAATGATCTAAGTGTAATTTTATCCAATTTCTACAATATTGTTTCAAGCATTGGCCATCATTTACTTCCTGAATATATATATAAAATATATATATATATATATATATATAATATATATATATATATATATATATATATATATATATAATATATATGTGTGTGTGTGATGTTTGTGTGTGTATCTGTGGTGTGTGTGTGTATGTGTGTGTGTGTGTGTGTGTGTGTGTGTGTGTGGCTGGCTGAAAAAACCAGGAAAGATGCGAAAATTTCGTAAATTGAGTTAGGTATGCAGTGGTGTAAACCACATCTTTCTAATCATTAATCAACACTAAATTTTCTTTCTAAACCCAAGTTTTGATTTTTTTTTCTTCTGAATAAGATTTGTTGCTATGGGAAACATTTTATCTTCGATTTTGGCTCATGTCTCGAATCGAAGCTTGTCGCATCTTCCCGGGGTTTAATCAGCCAGCCTCATATATATATATATATATATATATATATATATATATATATATATATATATATATATATATATATATATATCAGAGAACTCGAACATAGACCAAAAAGGATCCCTTTATGTTGAGTCTTTTGCTTTAGCAATTCAACTTTCGGATTTTCTGATGCCGTTTGGCGTACTGCTGATTTGCAAAAATGTCAGGGGTACCATTAAAGTGTACTCCCACCGCCCACCACCCACAGGTCATCTAATATTTATTTGGATAAACACAAAAGTAATTCCTGTCAGAAAGATCTCCGGATGTGACTTTGGTTTTCGATAGTAAGTGACTTATTCTATTCAAAGACCATACCGCTGTGTCAGACGACTCTCAAATTAATAAATAAATAAATAGATAAATAAATAGATAACTAAATTAAGTTATGTATTTCTCCATCTTATCTTTGCTTTCTAAACAAGCTTGTTATGAAACGATAAGTTAGATAGCTATAATAGAGTTCCGCAAGGCGCAAGTAGTAATTTGAATATTGGCAGAGTGGTGAAAAAAAAATATCTAGTTCTATTATATAGAATTGCTCTTTCAAAAGACAACGTAACTTTTCGTCGCCTAGGTATTCATTTAATGGAGTATAAATAATCATTTGATCAAATATACTGTGTTCGCTAAGTGGGCTAATTTGGACTCAGTACTTGTGCTTTGTTTAACTTGAGTTTTTTTTATATACCGCAATAATCCACTAAGCGTGCTCAGTGCTTTACAAAGGGTCCCTGACCAACAGCAACACGTAACATGTAGAACGAGACATGGCGCCTGTTAGGTGATATTACAATTTTTTTTCCGACAGAGACAGCGCTGTTTTGGCAAGGCACTCATTTTACACCTGAGTACGGTGAGAGAATATGAATAAAGAATCTTTTCCAAGGATTCAACTATGAAAGTAACCGAGGACCTTCTGATCCGAAAGCGAGTGTCATACCACAAGACCATATTATTATAGTCGCACAATTGTCTTTCCCATGGGGAAAAGACCCCAACGAAATGACGGCAGATTTGATCGATTATGATGTGTCTTTCAATGGAAAAAATTCAAATTAAAAATATGACACAAAATCATATAATGGCCTAACGTAGTAAGGAGTGAAAATGTAGATAGTTCGAAGATGATGTCACTCAGGTCTTTGTCTATTGTTTTTTGCCATCCGCGTTTATGAGTAATGCTCACTGAACTGTATTAACCCGACTATAAACGTTCATGGATACACACAATTTTGTGTGTTGATCCGTTATACTTCTGGATGGCAATGTTATGAGCTTCTATAGGTGCAATGTCCCATCCCTTGATAAAATCAAACAAAATGACCGAACGAGTGACAATGGTCTCTCCAGCACTTTGGTATCTTTGGGACACGTTACCCCTCTGAACCTAAGTGGGATTAAATTATACACAGGATAGACAATGTGGGGCGTTGTAAGGGACTACAAATACAAAAGAAGAAACGTGTTCGTAAAACTATGAAAGTTTCTTTCAAACAGATCAGCCGTGCCAATAAGTATTACATCATTGTAAAATAAATAAATAAATAAATATAAAAAATAAATAAAATTTCCTTTATTCATCCCACAGGAGAAATTTATCTCTAGGGTCTATTCCTGCGGGAAGTTTGAAACAACCCAGGCGTCAGCCGCAGTGCAGAGCCGCAAATTAAGCTAGGATGAGGTGACCTGCTCAAAGCCAAACAATGCATCGGCGAGTGATCGAACTTGGTACCATTCGGGTATGAAGCAATACCGTACCTCTGAGCCACGCTGTCCCAACATTAAGGTGGGAGTCCTCTTAATATATCTGTTTAGAAAGTTAACGTTTTCTGCCCAAAACGAAAATAAGGTCGACG
>NC_088362.1:65373739-65386239 GCF_034508935.2 Berghia stephanieae
TCTTCAACTTCAAAACACAAAATTTCCCCAAACCGATTGATTTGACATTAGATTCCATTGTCGTCATCAATTTCATTCTGATTTCCAGAGTGATGCGGTGAGTTTTAAATATATCGGGAAGACTTTCAATCAATTTTGCTGCTGAAAACGAGAGTATGACTATTGGATAAAAACACCAATTCCAGCATCCCTATAATAATAAACTTCATGTTAGTAATTATCTTTATAATTAACCAATTATACCCCGACATGTGTAGACTATAAACATAGTAAAATAGGTCACACAGAAAAAATCCACCTTTAACCAGTTAACTGCTAAACGTTCGTTGACCAGCTTCAGATAAGCTAATTTTAGTAATTACTCATGATCACCGTCACGTGACAAGAAAATTACATTAAATCAAACCGACGTGGAGTTGTTTGTACACACAATGTATACGTCGCATCAAACCCATCGTTATCACAAACAATATTGAGTAATATAATTTTATGCCATAAGATTATCAAATCATGTTGTAGATTGAGAACTAGGGGTTATTATTATTATACTATTATTTTATTATTATTATTGTCATCATCATCTTCATCATCATCATCATCATCATCATCATCATCATCATCATCATCATCATCATCATCATCATCATCATCAGCATCATTATGAAACTCGCAACTACTACCTGGGGAGCCTCACCACAGGTGCTGAGAACGTCTGCTTTGGCACTGTGCTATAGTGTGGGAGAATACTGTGCCCCTGTTTGGATGAGGAGCCCACATGTAAATCGCATTGACATCCGATTAAGAGAATCAATGAGAATCATAACAGGATGCCTCAAGTCAACTCCAACTCAGTGGCTCCCAACACTGAGCGGCATTGCACCACCAAGTTTAAGACGACAAGATGCTAATCGAAGGATGCATGCAAGAATTGACGAAGCCACAGACAACATTCCCATAAAATCAATCGTAAAGGGGGCACCTTCAACAACTAGACTTAAATCGAGAAGACCTTTCCACCAAACAAAAATGGCAGACTTCAGTGTTGAGGAAAACTGGAGAGAAATGTGGAACAAGGAAACACCAAAAGGAGGAAACATCATTAAAGATCTAACCAAAAGAGTGCCTGCATTCAATAACGCCAGGAAATACTGATTTCCTCAAACCGCCTCTTAACTGGACTTGGCAGAACTGCATCGAATATGTGCAGATGGAAACTTGGAAACACTGAAACCTGCCAGAAATGCCAGGCAGCCCCAGAGACCAGCGATCACATCGTCCTCCACTGTCCAGTCACTAAACTTGAAGGTGGCGACGAAACCATCCTTAGGGCGGAGGAAGACTTAAGAAGCTGGGTTGACGAAATACATTTGGAGGTGTAGCCATACGCTACTACTACTATTATTATTATTATTATTATTATTATTATTATTATTATTATTATTATTATTATTATTATTATTATTATTATTATTATTATTATTATTATTATTAATACCACCACCACCACCATCATCACAATCATCATCATCATCATCATCATCATCATCATCATCATCATCATCATCATCATCATCATCATCATCATCATCATCATCATCACCAGCATTATCATCATCATCATCATCATCATCAATTCGCGTTTTGCAAACGTAGCATTTGATAGTGTTCGATAATAATCAATTGCCCGATTTTCCTTGGTTCTGACAGTGATCCTTAGTTGAGAAGGAAGCAGTCAAACGTATAGTTCAGGTTGTTGTTGTTTTTTTTTTTAGAGAGAGATGACATCTTTTCCTCGTAAATCATCATGTCCTTCCATAGTTGTTTAAAAAAAAATACATTGTACTTTGTAAACATTTTAGTACATCCTTCATGGCTGGGTTTCTTTGCTATGCCTGGATGGGACTTAGGTAATTCCAAAATAGGTATATTAATAACATTGTCCTCGGTTTTTATTTCAACTAATCCCCTTTGTCTGACTTTGTCTTTGATACTTTTAGCTTCATATCTACAACGATTCCCCCGAATCATCTTCCTTTTTACTGGCGTTGAACTGACCTACACGTCGACGTGTCGTCAGCGCCGTAACACCACTTAGAACAAAGACAAACTGCAAACGTATAATATTAGGACTCTAGTGTTTAGGTCAAAGGGTTCGGATTACGTCTTTGTCTCGCTAAATATCAATCGATCTTGTTTTCACTCTCGACTTTGTTAATACGATTTAGAGTCACTAAGTATCATGACTATTCACCAAAATTAAATGTCATTACAAGAGAAACCGCAATTGACCGAGAAAATCTCTGACAACGGGATGTTCAAGAACGCCCTTTTGCGTGTAGAAATGAAAATAATAAAGTGCCCTTTAACCAGATTACTGCCGTATCCTGGAAAAAAAAAACAACAAAAAAAAAAAAAAAAACAACAACTCGTATTTAACATTTGGCCAGAAAACTCGTCCTTCAAATATCGATTGATCTTGCAGTTCCAGGTTTGAGAGTTTTTGTCAAGATGAGGGACACTTAAATCGATCGATATTTAAAGGAAGAGTTTTCTGGCCAACTTTTTAAATACGAGTTTTTCCAGGGTACAGCAGTTAACTGGTAAGTAAAATATTTGTGGCGCAAGGGTTTTGACAATGGTATAAATTGCCTCTTTCTTCTTGTATTGATGCTATGTAGTTAGGTAAAATACCTCAGCCAGCCGGGTATAAAACCAACACTCAAAACTATGTGTAACCTTAAAACGATTTTAGTCTGGTTGATAGAATTTAGTGAGAAATAATCATTAAAATGGCTATTTAAAAACAATAACAAAGAGCTGGGTGACGTCACTTTCTTTCCATCTACATAGATTTCGCTCCGTCCTTATGTGCATGAAGTATTATTACGCCAAAAAAAAAAAAAAAGCAGGCAAACACTTGTCGTCTAAATCTATAGTCATTGGCCAATATGTCAAATTCATCCCAAATATTCCATACGATATTATATCCCTTGATTCATGAAGAACATAACAAACCTCAAATCATTTTCATAAAACATCTTCTTAATCAATGGGTTGCTTTAGATAGAACTTCACCTATATGAACTCAAGACTTAGTCAGTTTTTGCACAACATAGAAATCAATAATATGGATATTGTCGTCTGCAATGGGAAGTGACATTTCTTTCATTTCAACGATTTAACCCATCATGGGTAAGCTGAGTCTAACATAATAAAAAACCCAAAATACAAAAAAAAAAATAAACAAAAAAAAAAACAACAAAATAAAATAATGAAACAAAACAAAGCAAAACAAGAAAAATTACGAACAAGCAAAACAAAACAAAAACGACAACCGTCCGCCATGTACACGCGCAGCTTCCAATCACGGGGGGACGGTCAAAAAAATTCTCCACTGATCCTTGATCGATACCGGCCTTTCGAATGTAAAGCGAGTGCTTTACCAGAAGAGGCTATTGAAACTCCTCCCCCCTCCCTCCCAACTATCTTTTAACACTAAAGCCAAATAAAAACTTTTTGACAATTACACTTTAGTGTCAGGTTAATTCAAAATCGAACCCGGCCTCTGACGAGGTAAATCGTTTTGACCTTATGGGATGGTGAAATGAAATCAAAGGCACGGATGCAACGGGGGTGGTTTTAAACAATGAGGGAAATTTACATCTTATAGGCTAATGTGGTTTTTTTTTTCAGGGTCAGTATGTTTTAAAATGTAGGAAAATTTTGAAGGCTGGCTTCGGTAAGGGGTTTGGGTGGGTTGAGTGGGAAGAGAATGAGAGAGAGAGAGAGAGAGAGAGAGAGAGAGAGAGAGAGAGAGAGAGAGAGAGAGAGAGAGACAGACAGACAGACAGACAGAGAGAAAGAGAGAGAGAGAGAGAAAGAAAGAAAGAAAGAGAGAGAGAGAGAGAGAGAGAGAGAGAGAGAGAGAGAGAGAGAGAGAGAGAGAGAGAGAGAGAGAGAGAGAGAGAGATTACATTTGTTAAAATTTGACCTAATGGCTTCAGAGCTATTAGGTCCATGGAGCAGAAGTTTATCCAGGTTTCTATAGCGTGACACGGACAATATAAATTGACTGATTCCTTTTGGATAAGACGCTAGTCTATCGCAGAGTACTTTCCAACAGATCCAACAGACCCAGCTACCCAATCATTGCAAGGTGGAAAGGTGGGTCAGAAAAAAAATAGACTTTATCCGGGATCGATCTCGAACCTTTTTCGTATGAAGCGAGTGCTCTACCAACTGAGCTACTGGGACCCCTACAGATTAGCTACTATGTGACAAATTTGTCTCAAACCTGTACAATATCGGGGCAAACCCGATGCTTCAAAGTCCATCTTAAGCTTAACTTATATTTAAAAAACAAAACAAACAAAAAAACATGAGCTTTTATATAACGCAATCTCCACTAAACGTGCTCAAAGCGCTTAACAAGGGGTCCCTGACCAACACAGTAACGTGTTACATGTAGAACGAGACATGACGCCTGTTAGGCGATATTACATTTTTTCCCCGACAGAGACAACGCTGATAACGGCCATTTTACACCTCAGTACGATGAGAGAATGTGAGTAAAGAGCCTTTTCCAAGGACTCAACAATGCGCTGAGCGAGGCTCGAACCCAGGACCTTCCGATCAGAAAGCGAGTGTCATACCACAAGACCACATAGCCGCACATAATTTGGGTTAAGACTAGACCTACATGCACATAATAATATTATTTGAGCGTCTGGTGACCGGGCGCGATTATGGGCTTGATTTAATTAACATTGCTGTAATCTGTGTTGATTTGAGAGTATTTCCATTACAACTTTGAGCCCATAACAATTGACTTAACAAACCTGCAAATTAGTACACGCCGAGTCAGATGGATGTTTGCGTCGAAAAGATTGAGCTTTTTTTCCAGAATCACTTTAAAAAACAACAAAAAAAACAAACAAACAACCCCCCCCCCCCCCCCCCGAAAAAACAAAAACAAAAAAAAACCAACAAAAAAACCAAAAAAAACAAAACAAAATAAAACAAAACAAAACAAAAGAAAAAAAAAGAAAAAAAGAGAAAAACAAAACAAATCAATCAAGAGAAAAAACAACAAAACAACAGCCGATCTCTCTCCCCCCCCCCCCCCCCCCCAAAAAAAAAAGAAAAGAAAATATATCCAAAATACTTTCTGTTTTTTTTTTTTTTAAACAAATTTGTTTGGGCTTTTAACTCAATTTTCTTTATCAAGTTTATTCCAGCATAAAACCAGATTGTAAAGGTATGACACAAATGGGAGAAATTATGGCTTGAAATAAATTCAGTGTCGTCGTTAAAGGGTTAATCAACGCCACATGAGACGAATAGAAAAAGACAGTGGACAAAAATTATCGAACGAAAGTCACCTGTAATTGGAGAACTCTGCCTTGAAGCTGTTCTGGTTCCACCGAGAACAAAAACCGCTCCTTGTATACGGGGTCTGTTGTGTTCTTGATGGTCTGTGGGGTGACAGAGGTTGAGAAAAAGATTACATTATTATCATTGGAACGGACGAAACGTTTCTTAAGAAATCATCATTATCATTATCATCATCATCACTTCATCACTTTCATAGATACTTAATTGTCAACATCTCTCTCTCTCTCTCTCTCTCTCTCTCTCTCTCTCTCTCTCTCTCTCTCTCTCTTTCTCGACCCCAGATATAGATCCAAGTGATTGTGAGCATTGCGTTTGTTTGTATCGTTCATATGAAAAAAATGTTCCCCAATAGCCCTGTAAGTATTAGAGCAAAAAATCGTCCCACTACCAAAGAGACTGGTATAGGCCAAGATTCACTCAACAATTTTTCACTCTCAACCAGAAGAGATTTGGTCGCTGATTCTGTTAGATCTGACGGAAAATACTTTTGTATAGAAGAAACGAAGTTGACGTCACCCAGCTCTTTGTTATTGTTCTTATTCACCCTTTTGGTGATTAGATCTCGCTAAATTTTATCAACCAGCCTTAAAACGTCCAAGGTAACACATACTTTTGTGGGATGGTACGTTATATCCGACTGGCGAATGTTGTGAGTATTTAAACTAAACGTATGGCATTTGTAGTGACTGAAACTGACAGAAATCAGACGATCAAAATGCTTAACTCAGGATCATTAGTTTGTATTCTTTCAAGATAAAACAACACATCATTGTTTTGAACTTTTGGTGAGCTAAGTCACCCGATCTCTATCCCACAGAGCAGTGTCTTCCAGCTTGTTCACCCTACTCCACACGATACACTAAAATTGCATCGATGTCAAAAGTAAAATAAAAATACATCGCGGGGTAATAAAATGACATCAAAAATCCACTTGTGGTGTAGCCATTAGTTAATAAGTAAAGATACTGTTGTAGAGTGACATCATTGTTTTATGCTGGTTGTACATCCCCTGCCCACCCCATCAACGAAGGCCATCATGATGATGCTGGATGGACAGTGGTGGGGTGGGGGGGGGGGGGGGTCAGAAAAAAATCTCGACTACACCCGGGATCGTCCGTTGACTGTGAAGCGAGTGCAAAGTACTTTTCGACACACGTAGCTACCCAATCCCTGATGGGTGGACGGAGGGAAGGTGGGGGGGGGGGGGGGGGGGGGGGGGGTGGAGTCAGAAAAAAATTTAGACTTTATCCGGGATCGATCTCGAACCTTTTTCGTATGAAGCGAGTGCTCTACCAACTGAGCTACTTTAAACAATTTGAAACACCCTGGGTTTGACAATATTATACCCGGTTGATAAGCATTGCTATTGAGCATTTCTATAGATAGTGTGCGCTTGGCTAAGAAGCTCACAACATTGCCATCCGGAAGTATAACAGACCAACACACAAAACTATGTATAACCTTAAGCGTTAACAGTCTGGTTAATACAGTTCAGTGAGGTTTCCTCATAAACGTGGATGGCAAAAAACAATAACTAAGACCTGAGTGACGCCATCTTCATTCTTTCTATATATGTTGCTCTGGACCGCGTCACAACAAAACCTGTTTTGTCTTATATTTCGCGTTTAGCTACTGTACCCGTTGGGTACATTAAGTGGATATTTCTTTATTTAGATAGTTCGATGTTGACGTCACTCGGCTCTTTGTTGTTGTTTTTTTGCCATCCGCGTTTATGAGTAATTCTCACTAAAACGTATTAATCTGACTATAAAAGCTTAAGGTTACACATAGTTTTGTGTGTTGGTTCGTTATACTTCCGGATGGCAATGTTTTGAGCTTCTCAGTCAAGCGCATACTTTCTATAGATAGTTCGAAGTTGACGTCACTCAGGTCTTTGTTATTGTTTTTTGCCATCAGCATTTATGAGTAATGCTCACTAAACTGTATTAACCAGACTATAAACGATCATGGTTACACACAGTTTTGTGTGTTGGCCAGTTATACTTCCGGATGGCAATGTTTTGAGCTTCTCAGCCAAGCGCATACTTTCTATAGATAGTTCGAAGATGACGTCACTCAGGTCTTTGTTATTGTTTTTTGCCATCCGCATTTATAAGTAATTCTCACTAAACTGTATTAATCTGACTATAAATGATCATGTTTACACAGTTTTGTGTGTTGGTCCGTTATACTTCCGGATGGCAATGTTTTGAGCTTCTAAGCCAAGCGCATACTTTCTATAGATGCTCAGGTTTAAAAAATTGTTCACTGGCCCTAACACGATTTTTTCGAGGACAAAGAGTTGTTTGACACCTGGGGACCTCCTATGTTATAGATAGTATGCGCTTGGCTAAGAAGCTCAAAACATTGCCATCTGGAAGTATAGATAGTATGCAGATGACGTCACTCAGGCCTTTGTTATTGTTTTTGCCATCCGCGTTTGTGAGTTGTTCTCACTAAACTGTATTAACAAGACTATAAAAGTTCATGGTTACACAGAGTTTGTGTGTTGGTCCCTTATACTTCCGGATGGCAATGTTGAAACTCCTTGGCCAAGCACATACTATCTATAACGGATCAACACACAAAACTATGTGTATCCATGAAAGTTTATAGTCGGGTTAAAACAGTTCAGTGAGCATTACTCAGAAACGCGGATGGCAAAAAAAAAAAAATACATTAACAAAGACCTGAGTGACGTCATCTTCGAACTATCTATAGATAGAATGCGCTTGGCCAAGGAGTTCACAACATTGCCATCCGGAAGTATAACGGACCAACACACAAACTCTGTGTAACCATGAACTTTTATAGTCTGGTTAATACAGTTTAGTGAGAACAACTCACAAACGCGGATTGCAAAACCAATAACAAAGGCCTGAGTGACGTCATCTGCATACTATCTATATTATCTTCTTCTCAAATCAAAGTGACAGACTGAGTCAAACTGGTATAGTGTCTTAGTGAAACGGATGTCAAAATGTGGGTTTTAAGTTAAAATAACCAGAAATAAAATTTTGGGTTTATAATTAACCTTATGAAACACACAAGCTTAACCCAAATTCCCTATTTTTGTCTATGAATTCTATTATTTTCAGCATCAATATCACCATAACTTAATAACATATGGACAACGTATTTAACTGAAAAGTCTTTCCTAAGGGTTTAAGATTGGTCGCTATACAAGCGGATTGAACTTGGGACTTGAATATCAAGGCCAACACGAGGTGGTTGCATGGCCACTTCATCATAGAGACATATAAAAGGAAAATGTACCTGGCGGTGTATAGATAGTATGCAGATGACGTCACTCAGGCCTTTGTTATGGTTTTTGCCATCCGCGTTTGTGAGTTGTTCTCACTAAACTGTATTAACCAGATTATAAAAGTTCATGGTTACACAGAGTTTGTGTGTTGGTCCGTTATACTTCCGGATGGCAATGTTGTGAACTCCTTGGCCAAGCGCATTCTATCTATAACCGGACTTATTGTATTTATTAATCACACAAGAAGGGAACTTCAAATGGAATGTAAAATGAGATCCCAGGGTACAATTGATTGATTTTTGATTCGCGAATGCATCTTTGGCGTATGGATATCTGGGTAATGAAACATAATATATCACTTGATTATGTTATGAACATACGAGGGGGTGGGATAGCCTGTGAGTGTGTGTGTATGTGTGTGTGAGGGAGAAGGAAAGATATATATATATATATATATATATATATATATATATATATATATATATATATATATAGAGAGAGAGAGAGAGAGAGAGAGAGAGAGAGCTTTAGTTAGACAGATGGATGGACAGATAGATATATTGATAGATAGATGGATGGATAGATAGATATATTGATAGATAGATTGATGGATAGATAGATAGATAGATAGATAGATAGATAGATAGATAGATAGATAGATAGAGAGAGAGATAGGGAGATAAAAGTGTGTTTAAGTACGAGTTTGTGCTTGTGTTTGCGTGCTCGTGTATTTATCAAGGTGTTTATTTGTGCGTACCTGAAAAGGTCTCTCTCTCTCTCTCTCTCTCTCTCTCTCTCTCTCTCTCTCACTCACTCACACACACACACACACACACACACACACCCTCCTCACTCACACACATCTCTTCCCCTCTCTGTCTAAATGTATGTAAGTTCATAGTATGGTATCTGATTGTACTTATTTAAATAATATTATGTGTTTGTTATTCGTTTGTTTTAAATAGCATGTCTTTGGGCCACTGAAACATTTTCTGCCTCTGTATTTGACCTTTCTTCCCTCTAATTCTATATTCCAGGCAGTAGTAATATGGGATGTACTTACAAAAGAGTGACTCTTTCGTTAGTATTTTCACGATCACAGGCTTCAGGCAGCCCCTACCGTTTTCTAATATGTGACGTGTACATATTTGTAGGTCTGATAACCAATTTGAATATGGGCTCATTATCTTATTGGAAATCTCCACACAAAAAAATGACGAAAAAATAATCCATTACAACAATGTTAAACTTGGCCCATAATTGCGTTAGGATGTCAGACCTGTATATAATATAATATGTACACGTCGGTAATAATTCTTTGATTATTTTGCCATTATTATAAAATGTGTATGGGGATGTGACTTTCAAAAACTTCTAAGTCTCATTTTTATCATTTAGAGAAAACTGATATTTTTTTCTCTCTTATGCAATGAGAATAGAAGATGTTTGTCTTGTTTGCCTTATGGAAACATAACCTGAGTTTCGAAAATTCAAATAATCTCTGGTGGTTTTAAGATGTCCAATAGATCCATTGAGGGTGTTAACTCATTTTCTAACTGGATGTGACATGGTAGATTTTGAAGGTCCCTCACTCATGCAATAACCCGAAGTAAAAAATATGACGATACATTACGGATGTTTATATATATATATATATATATATATATATATATATATATATATATATATATATATATATATATATATATATATATATATGCCGACTGATGAAATGGAGAACATGAAAACGACTGTTTCGGCTAAAAATACGTGAGTGAATTTATATATATATATATGTGTGTGTGTGTGTGTGTTATTTGTTTGCATCTGTATAATACATATGTGTTGTGTGTGTGTAATCTTTATATCGTCCAACACAGTAGTTGTGGTTGTCGGTAATGTCACCAGTCCCCAAGGGAACAAGACAAAATTAATAATTAAACGTTCTAGGACATAATCATGTTTTACAACGTGAATAGCTCGATACACCAACTACACGATTGCTACCACTTTGTATAAAATTGATAACACCTTCTCACATTTTAGCAAGAAACCATAATCATGTTTTACAGTTTTGGTGGCTTGATACACGAACAAAACGAATTTCCAAATTTGGTCAGAAAACCTAATTGGAGCTCACCATTTCAAAACAATATTGCATTGGGATGCTTTACTAACAGAAGGAAAAAATGCGATGTACTGAAACATCTGATTGAGAGCAATGAATAACATGGTTTCTAAAAATGACACCCCCCCCCCAAAAAAAAAAAAACCAAAAAAAAAACAAAAAAAAAAAAAACAAAAAAAAAAAAAACAAAACAAAACAAAACAAAAAAAAAACCAAAAAAAAAAACAAAAAAAAAAAAAACAAAACAACTAAACTTTTACATGTCTCATTATTTTGATTTAAACCAGTTTTTAACACCAGGACCAATCTGGCATAATACGGTTTTGAATTCAACTCAAGTCAAATATCACTGATAATATATTGATCTTCCAGTATTTAAATAACCGCACATAATACTGATTTTAGTTGTTGGGTCACATGTTAATACAAACGAAATGTATGATCTATGAGTTGAAAAGGCAGAAATACCGGCCCACATAGTTTCTGTCAAACACCCACATACGATTCTATAACTACCATTACTCTAAAATCGATCGGATTAAACACTGTCATTGTCTCCTTATAATGACATGCAATTTCAACAATATTATATTCTGTGTCTGACAGCGTCTGGTTACTGAGGGTTTCGTAATATATCACACACTAAAGCTTTGTCAATAATAAAACAAAACAAACTTGAATGGTATTGTGCAAGGACTGAGGAATGACAATAGTTTGAATTTGAAACCCATCGCTTCAGGTTCTACAAGTTTTAAATGGGAATGTTGGAAGAACTATGAGACATGACAACTTTATGTTTTATTGACGGAAATAGATATAGATTCTACGAGACTCTGCTGTGTTTTTGACGACAATATAGTTTCTATGAGACTTAGGTCATTTTATGTTATATTGACACCAATAAATATAGTTTAGATGAGACTTTGCTTACATTTAGATATCTATATGTTTTATTGACGTAAATAGATATAGTTTCTACGAGACTGCTGTGTTTTTGACGGCAATAAATATAGTTTCTATGAGACTTAGCTTACATTTATTGTTTAATTGACAACAATAATTATAGTTTGTATGAGACTTTGGTTACATGTATATTATGTTTTATTGACGGCAATAAAAATAGTTTCTATGAGTCTTTGGTTATGTTTAAATGTTTTATAGACGACAATAAATATAGTTTCTATGAGACTTTGGTGTGTTATTGACGGCAATAAATATAGTTTCTATGAGACTTTGGTGTGTTATTGACGGTCATAAATATAGTTTCTATGAAATTTAGGTTACATTCATATGTTTTATAGACGGCAATACATATCGTTTCTATGAGACATAGGTTACATTTATATGTTGTATTAATAAATAATAAATTATAAACAATAAATATAGAGACATATAGTGACAAAAATATTCTTGTACATTAGAAAATCAGTTTTGTCATCTAGCTCAGTCCGACATAACAACAGTTTAGAAGATAGGTTAAATTTGAATTTGGAATTATGATTTTTGAACTTTTTCCCGGTTCCCATTATTTTAAACGGATATTTACAAATACTCGATATTTTATGAATAAGACACAGGCACCCAATCACAGCTGTATTTTCAGAAATATCCTTACTTACGGTCAAAAAGCCAGGGCTAGAATTTTTCGACTAATGTCACCATCTGGCTATTGACAACACTTCACAAGGCTTAGTTCTGTTATAAGACGAGCAC
>NC_088362.1:65391239-65403739 GCF_034508935.2 Berghia stephanieae
TGGATTCTGTTGAGATTTATGAGTGTGAAGATGACGGACTAATAATACATGTTTAAATATAATGCCCATTTAACTCTTTAAAGTTAGTTATATTAAAAAAATAAGAATTTCATTAGTCATTTAAATTTGGTGTTATGTGGAATTGAATAAGAAGGCGCAGATTGAATCTGAAGTTAAAATAACTGGGGAAAAAAACAAAGCAAATTTTAGAATAAATTTGGAGTGAAGAAACAATATTCATTATTTTCTTTTAAAGATATACCTAGAATTTGTGTGAGTTTTATCTACCTGTTTAAAGGTTCAATCCGCTGCCTCAAGCTCACACAGACATAATACCATTTTGATGACACGAGTCTCACTTAACTAGAGAGGCTTATCAGATCTTACGCATCACGCATCGGACTTGACTTATCACGAGTCCCATGATCATTTTCATTATACGTAAAACAGTGCCGCTATGCGGCTTTTATATGGGTCACGGATTTGTCTAGATACATTTTGCCATTTAATAAAAAATCACACTGCGGCAGAATTTTAAAAAAAATAAATTGATTTTACACATATAATGAGATTGATCGTGTGATAGATACGTGAAACATGATGGGTCATAAGTTATACGTATGATCTGTTTAACCTCTTTATTATTGACGTCAGTGGACTTAAACGTTTTAATCGAGATAAAATTAAGCGCAATTCGATTCGTGAAGCACAAGCAAGCTGCATCGCAGCCATTGCTCTCTTGAGTGAAAATGGTCCGTTACGATATCATCCCTAGGAAAATATAAAATGGAACCCAGCTTTTAAAGGATGCACATCGCTATTGATTAACCATCAACTTTTTATTGTAGTTGTTGCCATGGACATGTCATTTAGGAGACGTTGGTTGGTGGTATATCGCATTATTTATGGACGTCTGTTGCCTTGGAAAGGGTCAATTTTATGGAAGTTGTTTAAAGGAGGTGATTTATTGATCCCCACTTAGATAAAGAATGAATCGACTGACAGTTGGTAGAGCGTCAGATTAGCAAAGGCGTAATTAGCTTCTTATTCCGCAATATGCGGGAGATTTATTTGATGATATCCTTCTTAAAGGGGACGTAGCGGTGGTCGAGTGCTTAAGCCATTGCAAGGCACCCAGAATGTCTCGGGTTTGACGTCCGCTTCAGGTACTTTCGTTTTATTAAGATTATTAACCCCGACTTTGCTCACTTGGAATGCAATATAGGTGACTTCTGTTGTCATCAGACATTTGTTTGACGGATTCTCTTATATCACTTGGTGGAATGCTTCATTAACAGCCTCTTCAGATGCCGCACGGTATTCCTTTTTTTCCTCTTTTTTTTTCTTTTTGTTGTTTGTTTTGTTTTGTCTTAACCTACCATTCAAGTATTTAGTGGCTAGATCTAGTTTTCGGTCGAAAGGATATTAATGTCGAGTAAGACTCTCTGTTACCATTGGGCATTGCCCACGTTCTACACAATCAAAATCTCTTAAACATACACAATCATTCATGGAAAGTAAAATAAAAAACAATTTTAAACGTAACAGTTCCAATGTTCTACGAGGGTTAGTAAAAAAGCAATGGGTCAATTCTCCTACTGAGTTCATCTTATTTCATGTGACGTCATATTGGCTTAATTAAACTTACGCAGGTACTCTTTAAACCAAAAGTTGAAAATTAATTTTAATTCTGTCAAATTTGGACAAATTATGAAAGTTCCTCCACGACAGATAGCTGTCCTTGAATTTCTTGTTTTCGGAGAAGAAACATCGAGTAACATTTTTAAACGCCTTGGGAAAGTTTATAAAACTAAGGCATTTTGTAGAGGCAGTTTTTTAGTTGGGTTGAACGTGTATCTGGCCATTTAGAAGAGAATGAAATGCAACCCAACATCTAACATGAAACCCCCTCAAACATGCCTTTATAATATGACAAATCTAGTGATGGCCAAGCAGTGTCAACTCAGTGAATCACAGACTGAAGCATTGATCAGATCTGATAGAAGAACTTCTCTTGATGAGATACAGGTAAAATAGACATTGAAGCGACTGAAAGCAAGAATTCGTCAGACACGATTTGGAGATGGAACGAGTAATGTTACTCCATGAAAATGTCCTTCCACACACAATTGTCAGGTAATGGAGGTAATCGATAGACAACGCTGTCTCACCCTCAGTATTCACCAGACTTAACATTTTGAGGCTTCCATCTTTTCGGTCCACTGAAGGAAGCAATGTGGAGACATCGCTTTGAAGATGATGAAGAAGCTAAGACAGTAGTAAAAAAAATGGCTGAAAGTTCATTCCACTCAGTTTTACGAGGATGGAATACTTGGTCTTACAAAAAGATGGACTGTAGCTATCGAGAGAGGCGGAGACAATGTTGAGAAGTAGCGTTCTACTCGGCGAATGCCAAGCTTTAATTTGAGGTATGATGCATGGTATTGAAATATTTTTGTTTTAAAGTAATAAGCAGAGTCCCATTACTTTTTTACTCACCCTCGTAGTTTAAACAATGAACACTCCCATAGCGGGCAGGGAGGTACACACTGTGTCTTCTATCCCCTTATATCTGTTTTCCAACATGCTTTCTGTCTTTGTCTTGGAATGAGATTACTTGGTTTTGTCCTGGCCCTGGCCGGACTCCTGACTGGGAGGGAAACAGTCAAATGCATAGTTATTGTTTTGGGAGATGATATTTTTTTCCTTGTAAATCATCTCTCTGTTATGTATTATTATATTTATCTTCAGTGTATAAATTAAGCATTTGAGTGTATTCCTCTTTGTTGGATTTTGTGCTTGTGTCCGGATGAGACTTATAGGTGATCTCAAACTAAGTACTTTGACGGTGTGCTCATGGAATCTACATCTGTTTCCTATTTGAACCAGTTCCCCTTTTGTCTTCCCTTTTCTTGGGTGCTTTAATTGTAATTCTAGAACTTTTTACTTTCCCATTTTCTTCCTTTTTACTGGCGCTGATATAACCTAAATGTGTTGCAAGCGCCGTAAAACCCTTAAAAACAAAAACAAACAAACAATGAACAGTATCACGAGCCAATGAAACTCCTCATAAGATAAATTCCATCCATCAAAATACAAACAGTTGGCTTTGGAAAATCATTTTAGTGTAGCAAAGGAAAAGTCATTTGAGAGTCTCTCATTCTTCATATAATATGATAAGTTCACCATTTTGAATGATTTACCGAAAACCAAAGTTACAATAGATAAACCCCCGATAATAGCATGCAGATTATCAATTAGGAGTACAGAGAGGTCATATATTACTAAATTTGATAAGGACTGCAGGGATTTGATTGGATTTCAGGAATGTTTAAAAACACTTAAAAATCTTACCTTGGTTTGAAATTTGTCATCACTGACAGGTAACAGAATTCCTTTGACAAAAGTGTCCAGTGTTCCTGTATAAGGATTAGGGTTTAAATCCCGGCACTGGAAAATGCTGACGATGAGTTCAGAAACTTCTCTGAGAATGAGACAATAAAGAAATAATATATAGATAAAAATACAATTTAATAAGTGAGTAAAGAAAGAAACAATAAATAGGTTATATATATATATATATATATATATATATATATATATATATATAATATATATATATATATATATATATATAACAAATTAGAGACAGAGATACAGACATGTTGAGAGTGCTTGAACGATAGCGAGTAAGAGAAGGCATACATATACATGGAAATAAACAGGCAGACAGGTAGATGTATATATATATATATATATATATATATATATATATATATATATATATATAATAAAGTAAAAGGGATTGATTGATATTCCAGATTAAAGGCTATATAGGTAGATATGTGGATAGATATAAAAGGGAGAGTTAGAGAGAGTGAGAGATACACACACAAACACACACAGAGGCAGAGAGAGAGAGAGAGAGAGAGAGAGAGAGATACAGAGATAGATAGATAGATAGATAGATAGATAGAGAGAGAGAGAGAGACATACACATAGATACATAGATAGATAGATAGATAGATAGATAAATAGATAGATAGAGAGAGAGAGAGAGAGAGAGAGAGAGAGAGAGAGAGAGAGAGAGAGAGAGAGAGAGAGAGAGAGAGAGAGGATAAAATCGATGACAAGGCCATTACACATGATTTCACAGTTATCATCGTTTTCATCATCCCATTATCCGATGTCTTTATAACGTTATCGTCGCCTGGTCGACTTCATTACCACTTCCACTTCCTTCCCGCCATCACACCCACGCAGTCATCCAGTTCTATATTTGGCACCTTTTTTCTCGACCTCCACTCGAGCCGGATTTGGTACTGTCACTGTCTCAGACCAAGTACAAAGTACTAATCCATTTCCGACAGATATTCAAAGCAAAGCTGAGATGGCTTCATACATGTATTAGAATCAGCTGCATATTGACAAAACATTTTTAAATTTCCATTTGGCGTAAAAACTTCTTCTTCTTCTTCTTCTTCTTCTTCTTCTTCTTCTTCTTCTTCTTCTTCTTCTTCTTCTTCTTCTTCTTCTTCTTCTTCTTCTTCTTCTTCTTCTTCTTCTTCTTCTTCTTCTTCTTCTTCTTCTTCTTCTTCTTCTTTCTTCTTCTTCTTCTTCTTCTTCTTCTTCTTCTTCTTCTTCTTCTTCTTCTTCTTCTTCTTCTTCTTCTTCTTCTTCTTCTTCTTCTTCTTCTTCCTCTTATGCTCGTTTTAGTTTCCACTGGTGTGGAGAAGAAGAGACCGTCTGAAGCTCACGCTGCTAGATGCTTGCCTAGTTATCGTGTCGAGTTCATTCCATTCGCTAATAGAGAAGAAATGTACTTTATTTCTGGACAATGGAATTTGAAAAGAGAGATTTCGATTTCGAGTCCAGTTCCGACAGATATTCAAAGCAAGGCTGAGATGGCTTCATACTTGTATTATGTAGAATCAGCCGCAATATGACAAAACATATTGTTTCTCTTTGGCTTGAAATCTTCTTCTTCTTCTTCTTCTTCTTCTTCTTCTTCTTCTTCTTCTTCTTCTTCTTCTTCTTCTTCTTCTTCTTCTTCTTCTTCTTCTTCTTCTTCTTCTTCTTTTTCCTTTTAGACCAAAACGTCAGCAAATTGAAGTCTGTTATGGCCGTCGAGCTTATGGTCGTTTCAGTCTCCACTGGTGTGGAGGAGAAGAGACCATTTGAAGCTCTCACTGCTGGATGCTTGCCTAGTTATCATGTTAAGTTTATTCGATTCGCTAATTGCGAAGAGGGAGTACAGATGTACGTTAATCCTGGAGACGGGAAGTCGAAAAGAGAGATTTGAATTTCGAGGACTGTTGATGTTATTTTGAAGGTACTGTGAGGAGACTTTAATTGGGTCGATAGATTTCGTGCTTAATTTATAAAGTTACCTTAAGCTTCAGAATTCACTGAAAGAAGACAGAAGAGTTATGTTAAAGAACTGGATTTCTGGCAAATTGAAAAAAAACCCCTCAGATTATACGGATTTGGCCAGCAATAGCAACAACGACAGAATAAATAGTCATTGTCAGTATTAATTTTTAAAAAATCACGCCCTTCCGAGTAGCATCGTAAAATGCGGTCGCCTTGGCATTTCACGAAGAATATAGATAATTCAGCAAACAAACGTCTGATGACAACAGGAATCACCCATGTGAGCAAATATGGGTTTAATAATATTGCCCAAGGAAAAAAATAAACGAAAGTGCCCGAAGCGGGGCTCAAACACGGTACCACCCAATTCACAGTGCAATGCCTTAAACACTCGGCCACTTCTCTCCCGCCCCCGTTTGTCATTATACTGATGATAATAATGATGAGGACGATAATATTGACTATAATCTCAATCATAACACAATTTGTCTCATACAGGCTAACGTACTCAGTGCTATAATAGCTTGTCATCTACGATAGGCCATTCACAAATTAATAGGATTAATGGTTCGAGCTCACTGAGACTAGATGGAAATCTAAAAAGGTATGTCATAAACAGTGTATTAAACAAAGCAGAAATAAACATATAAGAAACAAAATCACCCGAAAAGATCAGCATGCCTGTAAGTACTCCAAGCATCTCATTTAAATAGCTGACATGGGTATGATGATCAGAGAAGTGATGAAAAAGAAATTACAGCACATAGATCCTAATATCTCAAGAAAAGAAGCAGGAGTTGATTGTGTGATAGCAATGACTTGGTCCCCTCAAGAGAAGAGAAAAAAAGGCGGACCGGAAATTACCTAGAGACGGATTGTTGAGACCCTATGTCATTCACCCAACGTGTCATTCACTCCAAGCAAAAACCGTTGCTGTATGGATGAATGGAGACTGCAAATGGAGGCCTTTTGTGTCGCCTGGCTTGAAGTAGATAGATAAAAGGTAACAAAGGTCGTTTTAATCCATCCTCATAAAAAAAGTCTGACCACTATGGGCAAGAAAGATTCATTGCTAGTGTACAACATTATTAAAACGGGATGATCTGTTCACGGCAATTTAACCGTCATATCATACTTACTTGTCGTATTCCAGGGCAAACTCCACCTGGCCAATTCTGGGCATGTCTGGCTGCATGTCAAGGACACTGGAGTCTGAGGCCACACTCTCACACGATTCGGCACGTCTGATGCCGTGACCTAGGTCATAGTCAGACGCTGAAAAAAAAGGTATTTAATTATTATGATGAAGGCGATATGAATAGGCTTCAATAGTCGTGACGTCACTTCCCTCGTAATGACGCATAGTAACTTAGTAACTGGTTATAAACTATCGGGAAAATGGCGCACGGCCTTATGAAATACTTCTCCGACAAGCATAAAAGTGTATCCAGAGAAGAAAAAAATTATAAATCTGATCATGATTTGACTTTTATATTCTGATCACATGACATGTGAAAAAGTTCTAGCTAGCATGAAGAAGAAAAAGTACCGATTTTCTTTGTTTAGAACCACACTTCTCGTTGCTGGGCGGACGTGACAGCAGAATGTTGAATCCAATTACAATAGGTAATTAGGTAATTAACCGGGAAGAGGATGGATACTGTAAATCTCAACATTTGAGGAGACCACTTGCAAGAACTGCTCACATTTTGATTTTTGAAAAATGAAACGAATCTGAGCTACATTCGTATAAAATAACCAAAAGCCTTTTTTTTTTCATTTTAAGCAGAAATGTTTTCTTCATGATCGATGGATTATAACAATTTCCGACTTGTCAAAAAGTGTTATGCCCGGGTTTAACACTGTTTTTTGACGAGTTAGGAGTCATTATAATGTATAGATATTATAAGTAGTAAAAGTTTTCTGGCCAAACAGTAAAAACGACAGTAAAGGTCAAGGTTTGTTTAGCCTTTTACAAAGCACAAACCATTTTGCCGTACTCTGAACACAGCAAAATAAAATAAAAATTAATCAAAACCTCATCCTCCAAATAAAGATCAATTAAAATGACAGCCATTTTGTCAAAAAATCTCAAACCTAAGTCCCCAGTTTGAGAGCTTTTGGAGATGAAGGTCATTTTATCGATATTTGAAGGGCGAGTTTATTGACCAAAATGTTCAGAGTGTCTGTTTTTTCAGAGTAAGGCACCAGAACCAGGAAATCCTCTCACCAACAAAGCACGCCAGACGGAAGGTTGATTTGATTTGTGACTATAGATTTTAAAAATGACAGGAAAAAAAGTATTTTTAATTTTTTAATGTTCTAATTTTTATTCACCCAAACAATAAAAGTGAAAACCAGTGTTCTTTTATTCTAGAACTGTATGAAATCGTCAGGCACCAAAAATAAGATGAGCATTTCTTTTATCAGTGTTATAATGAAACCTCACAGCATAATATAACTCGTATAATTAATCAATGTTTGCTCCATATAGCCATTTTAAATGTAGAAAATGAACATTGAAAAGGCAAAAACAAAAGATCCTGGAGTGAGTGGGTGGATGTGGGTGTGTGTGTGTGTGTGTGTGTGGGGGGGGGGAGTTGGGGCGTATTACAAGGACTGTAGTGTTATTCAATTCTCCTAACAACAACTTGTTACTTTAGAGGGGTTAAACACACTAAAATAAACAAAGTGGATCACAACAAATTAATAAAATTCACAGGAATCCATTTATGCGATTTCATTCTGCCTTGATGATGCAGTGAACTGCAGAAACAATATTGTTGGCGAATTTAAAGGTTAAATAAGAGGTCAGAATTCTAAGATAATTCGCGCTCCTGAAATAGTCGAACATTCTATAGAAACGTGTATATTTAAAAAGTCCTTCAGAGCCGGAATTAATCCCGGTTTCTATAGCGTGAAACGGACAATAGCAATTGTTTGCTATCCTTTGGAGAGGTTACTATCCTATCGCAAAGTACTTTCCGGCGGATATAACAGATCCAGCTACCTAATCACTGCTGGGTGGACAGGGAGGTCAGAAAAAAATAATTCTCGACTGCGACCGGGATTGATCTCGGTTCCTTTGCATGTGAAGCGAGTGCTCTACCATCTGAGGCATGGTTTACATCAATATCCCACTAAATAATTTAGAAGGATAGATATTGCGAATTCTTTGTTTGTTTCTCTTTGGTTTTTTTTGTTTTTTTTTTTACAATACGCTTCAACAGTCGTAACCTCACTTCCCCTGCAATGACGCAAGTAACTTAGTAACTGGCTCTAAACTATCGGAACAATGGCGGACACCCTTATGAAATATTTCTTCGGCGAGCATATAAGCGTATCCAAAGGGGAAACAACCCATTATAAATCTGTGTAAAATTGACTTTTACACCTTCTGATCACAAGACATATGAATAGTTCTAGCCAGCATGAAGAATAAAAAGTACCGATTTTCTTTGTTTAGAACAACGATGGCCGCCGTTGCTGGGCGACGTGACATCATACTATTGAATCCAATTTCAAGCAGTCGAGTCTGCACAAAATCTTGTATTGATTTTGTTACTCAAGTTCACGGCCATATCAAAGTCTAATGCTGACTTGGACGTTAACTCACTCAATCCTAGATATTTTTGCTACTTTTCAAATTGGAAAAAAAGGTATTAAAAATGAATATGTACATAGATAGTTTTATTCAACTACCATTAACATGCAAAAACTAAAAACATTAGCTTTCATACTACGCCTATAATTTGTCTCAGAAAAATGTAATAAATAGGCACGGGGTAAAAGTAACCCGGGTAAACTCCGAATATAGTCGGTGTTAGGGTTGAGTGAGTTAATATACGGGGTGATGCGGTGATTTAGCTCACTTCAACCAGATAGTCGAAGGCTATGTGTGAAGTTGATAAACAGGGTTATTAAATTCCTGTCCTACTACGCGTGAACTGTGACAGATATTTTGATAGCCAAGGCAATTTACTCGCTGGATAAGGATACAGTGAATGACAATGGATTAGATTGGTTTTGTTCAAGGACAGCAGCTAAGCAGTCGTCTTCTAACAAAACGCTTTTCACATTTTGACGCTTTTAAATTTAATTATTCCATATTATATTGATACCTAAAATAGAAGGAACGATTTTGACGTCTCTCAACTTTGTTATTGTTTTTAGTCAGCCATTTGTATGAGAAGTTCTAACAAAATTCTATCAATCAGACTATAAACGTTTAAATTACATATAGATTAGTGTGTTGGTACATTATATCCAGCTGGCTGATGTTGTGAGTTTAAAAACAAAAACAAACTAAGCGCATAAGATCAATATATCCCATAAAATGTCAAAATCGTTTAAAGCCTTGACATCATAAGACCTCTTGTGTATCTATAAATGTTTTTTTTTGGACATATTTGGTGTACTTTTATTTGATTGATATGAAAATTGTTTTTTTTTCCCGATGAAAATTGTGTTTTGTTCATGGTCATTTTCCATCAGTAGGGAGGGCTCAGGTTAACTTCATAGGTCTATTATCGTCATTCTCTTGAGTTAAGTGTTCTCTTGTTCCTCTATCAATTTAGTCCTAATCAATACTTTTATAATATTGTATTAAGCTCTGGTCGATTAAAAATGAGAGCATAATTTGTACATTCGTGACAAAGTGACGTCGGTGGCTAAGATACTCGGTTCTTGCCTTGTAACAAAATCAAACGATGGTGTGCCTAGTCGGCAGACAAGTATTGCTAAATTCTGAATTTATGTGCCTTGGGTAAGGCACTTTATATACAAAAAAAAATAATTCAATCTATCTTAATGATTACGTGACTACAGGTGGGGATTCCTATTGTAACAATATTACCTAACAACTATTTAATGGTTGACTTGTAAAGAGCTATATCAAAATCAGCCCTCAACTGCTCTCTCCTTAGTGTCTACACTGTGTTTGATGCAATTGAGGGATGCAATCGGAAGTAAACGTATTCCCCATATTATATTTAAAGTCTTTGATGGTACCACGACCAGACTAATCAAATCTATCACCCCACGTCTGATTCAGAGTATTTTCACCGTGATGTTTTGAAGAAGTCTTCGGAATTGTCCTAAATTTAAAATCTTTACCGAGCTTAAGCGTGCCTCGTGTAATGTCTCTCATTCATTATGCCCCAAATCAGTGTGATTGTGATATTAATTTGAAAGAGAACTCGTGTAATTTGGTTTAACTTGTTATTTTTATGGAGTCGACACTGTGAGAATGAGTAAAAATAAGATATAACAAAAAATCTGTTTAAGTTGGACATAGATTTCGTTATCTACTGCCAGGTTTCCTATAGAAATAGTTACACCTTCACATGTTAAAAACTCTTGAAGTCAACCAAAAATAGCATAAGATCGATACCACACACACACACAAACACAAACACACACACACACACACACACACACACACACACACACCCACACACACAAATACACACAGCGGGAGACAACCTTGTAATCTCATTTAGTTTCAAGTTCCCGATAACCTCCTATGTTGTCCACAAGGGAAAGTCTTCGATGCTGTACAATGACAAATTGTATTTGCCTCACTTTGGCCAGAAAACTTTCTCTCTCTATAATATACGGACCACGTAAAATCACCCCTTCCAATAAAAAATGATCAAACCCGAGAATTCTTAGAAATATCACAGTAGTTTTTCAAATCGACATAATATGAAGTTTGAGTTGATAGAGAAGGCCAATGACCACGATGTGTTGCACTGTGTTGTGTAAATGTTGCTGCTCGAATCTCGAAGGAATAAATAATAACGTGAAGTTGAATGTAAGCTTCAATTTAATTACAAAAACAGATCAAATGAACGTTTCGGGTTTCCCCTTTATCATCATCTCATTCATCTCTGGTGTTTAAATCATCCTGTTTTGTTGATAAAGGGGAAACCCGAAATGTTCATTTGATCTGTTTTTGTAATTAAATTGAAGCTTACATTCAACTTCACGTTATTATTTATTGCACTGTGTTGTGAAAGCTGCATTCCACAAGTCTCCCCGACGATAACCCAGTCATGGAAATGAGTTAGTGAGTAAACATGAAGTCAATTTTTTTCTGGGCCAAAATAAAAAAAAGCGGTTTGTCTGAGTATGGCAGTAAAATCTTGTCACTGCCGGCCAAATCTAATTCACCTAGCTGCCCCTAAATTTGCTGCAAGCAAAAAAAAAAAAATAAATAAAAATAATCCAATGGAAAAAAAAATATTAAAACAAAATAAAAAAATTTCAAAGACGGCTCTCTCGATCGAATTGTACAATAGAAGGAACGAAATTGAAGTCAATCAGCTCTTTCTTATTGTTTTTAGCCAGTCAATTTTATGATGAGTTCTCACTAAATTCTATCAATCAGACTATCTATAAACTTTCAAGGTTACACATATTTTTGTGTGCTGGTACAATATATGTGACTGGCGGATAATGTGAGTTTTTTTTTTTTTTGTAGATAAATACAAAGTATCAATAGGGAATAATATTAGTGTAATATCACAATACTGGTACCAATCAAGTTGGAAGTGTGAAACCAGTCCTCCGGAGGACTGGATACATACATTGTGGAGCTGATCTTTTGGTTTCAGTGATGTCATCTTATTTTCAAACTTACCAAATTCTGATTGTTAATAAAGATCATCCATCCTTGCCTTTTTTTAGCCTTCGTAATCATGAGAATCAAACCTTACATTCTACTAATAAAATAGGTATGCCAACCTATGATTCAATATGTAACCTATTTATTTCTTATACATTGTCCGGAGGACCGGTTACACATTTCCAATGGGTTATGAACCGGAAGAGAAGAGGGTGTGATGTCACGACGTCTGCTTCCCGTCCAAATGTAGCCAAAAGTAATGAAGCCTCGAGACTGAATGGCACGAAAAATTCGAGAGTAAAAAAAATTGAACGACAATAATATTACGAGCGTTTTGAAATAAGCATAAAATTTTTAAAATGCAGATTTGTGGACAGACAGGTCCATACAGAAGTTGATCAATAAAGGCTGAAAAAACCCCAAATCTTTTAATTAAAAATCCTACAAAATCCTCCAGATCAATCAACCAGGTGCCCATTCACACCTAAGTAGAAAGGGG
>NC_088362.1:65411239-65431239 GCF_034508935.2 Berghia stephanieae
ATCATGTTTGTAACCATTGTATGATTATGGCTTGGGGGTGGGTGGGGTGGTATGGGAACAGAAAGTCGTGTGATGGATAAATGGAAGAATGGAGGAATTATGAGTGGGTGGATAGACGAACCAATAATTGGATGAATGAAGAGATGGAAGATACGGGTATTGGTGGTATGCATTTAAGTTAATACTCACCAGTTCTGCCTAGCAGATAAATCATACCAAGACACAAACTGTGTGTAACCTTTAAAGTTTTTTTGTCGAATTAAAGAACATTTTATGAGAACTTATCACGCAACTAGTTGTCTAAAAACAACGAAAGAGTAAGAGGAAAGTGACGTCAAATTCATCAATTGGAGAGATCTACATTCAGGTTTTCGTCCAGCCGAGTCATCAAACACATGATTTGTTGTTGTCGGACGATTGGATATTTCTTAACAAATATAGATACGCTGCTTTGTTTATGAAAGTTGTAAACATACCCATGTGTCAAGCTGAAAAAAATGACCAATCGTGCTGTTAGATATTTCAAAAGCTGCGAAAACTTTTCACTATGTGGGTCACGTTGAGCACAATGTGACCAATGACCTCGAGCACGTGGAAAGGTAATAGAGATCATCCCCATTCTATACGAATGATTGGTTCCAGACACTAGTTACAGTTAGAACGTTATAGATCGATAGACAGAGAGATGATTTACTAAACATTGGATTACGGGGGTGACTTGGGACATGTATCAAGGGATGAATGGATGAATGATGGATAGATGAATTTGGACAGATGAATGGGTACATAGATATATTGATTTATAGATAATAGACAGAGAGATTATGAAAGGACCGATGAATGCATACATACATACATAGATAAATGGTTAGATGAATGAATGGAGGAATGTTTGGATATTATGATGGATGAACTGATCTATAAATAGATTAATGGATGGATTTATATATAAAGAAAAGTAAATAAAGTTTTTGAAATATTGATTATAACAAGAAATGAAGCGAGTAAGAAAGTGCCAGAAGACAATAGAGAGTGGCGGATAGCTCAGACAGTAGAGCCAAGCTCTCCCCGGCCAGGTGGTGTTGTCGTACCAGTCAGGTCACGGGTCCGAGCCCCGATCGCCGCCACGACATTTTTATTCTTTATTGTCAATTCTGGCATTTCCCTACTCGCGTCCTTTCTTGTTAGTATCAACTAAGTGCCTACTCCACTCACTTTTTCTGAAATATTGATTAAACCTTTTAAAGGAAGGGTTTTATTCTAATACAAAACACCCACGCTTTCATCCAAATTGATTGGAACCAGCTCATGTTTGAATGAAAAAAAAAGGAAACGCATTCTAATGGAAGGGTAGAAAGCAATGTTATACTTTATGGGCAACATGCACGCGAAGTTTCGGTGGATTTTAATTATCTTTTTATTTCGTTATTTGCCTATGCAAAGACTATTGCCCTTGGCTTGATATCTTAGTATGATTAAACACAAAATCTTGCTGCACAAAATGGTGCTGATACGTTCTGTATCATTTAAAGTCTGCATCAAAATAAAATTATTATCCGTTCTGACAACCAAAGCAACAACATTGTAGCAGGGACGGCTGGTAATAATGGGCAGGGTGGGCAAATACCAGCCTGTTTTTTCAAGTTATATGCTGTATTACCAGGTCTGAAATAATCAAATTTAAATTAGATAATTTCAAAAGTTACTACTTAAACTTTATACTTCGTACTGAAATCAATTTGTGTGTATTTTTGATAGATTGCGAATCACCATGCATCCCTTAATGCATAAACCAGGATACGCTCCTGTTCTTTTTTTATCACCCCCCCCCCCCCCAACCACTCCACTCCGCCCACATCGTCATCTCATCGTCTCGTCGCCTGACGGTGAACTAACTCCGATTTTGCTGTCTGGCCTCTCTAGTACTAGGTCGGGCTAATTCAAATGAGCCCACCTTATTAACCAGTGAAAACTAAATAGAGATTTTGGCAAACGAACTTTTTCTTATTTATTGCCTTACTTGTGCTGGTACCATTGATGTAATGACTTTGGGAATGTTCCAGTATTGAATTAAATTTATTAATTTACTAATTTTACATCAATTTAGTATTGATTTGTGTTGTTTTTATATATTTGTTTATCCATTTAAACTTTTTTTTTTTCTCGTTTTCTTTAGTGCTTCTCAAAACTCATTTATTTAAATTGTTTTCTTATTTGTTTTTTGTTGTTGTTGTTGTTTTTTTTTTTTGTTTTTTTTTGTTTTTTAACAAATTAATTTGTTAGTTCTTTTTTTTTTTTTTTAATTCTTAAAGTAATTACCCCTGTATTTTTATTGCCAGACAAAATAATTTTGCAAAACAATGTAATTTTCTATTGTATTCCGTATAATAAAACAAAACACTTTTATTCAAAAGTCACGACTAAATAAATATATAAAATACAACCACCATTTTGGTTTGCTCAACATTTGAATTAGTATACGAGAAATACTCTTCTGAGAAAAGGAGAGAGTTGAATTCTAACTGACTTATAGAGGAAATACGGAAAGGTGGCAGATTCCGTACTTGCCCGTCCTGAAGCTAATACATACATAAGATAGTTCGCGATGAAGAGGCGGGAAGCTCGGGGTTGGTTGGGTAAGGAGTAAAGATAACACGGTCGTTATTGTTATAGTCTAACGAATGCATGAGGAGAAATTCGTAACATTATTTTGTCTTAATTGTATTGTATGAAGTATTGGCGAAAGCCTAAGATTAAATAAACGTTGTTTTTGTTTGTCTTATTTTGACTATGGAACTGATACTGATACGAGTACTTGTCATAGCAGAGCTGCCTACTTGAAATAGGAAAATAAAAATCGTAGTTTTCAGGGCTAATAAAATCGTAGATATTTTAACTACCCTTTTAAAAAAATGACCGGAATTTCGACTGTTTTGATAGATATCAATTTTTTTAAACGAGAAAAAATGATTGGAAACGTAATAATGATGGTGATGGTGGTAGTGATAGTGGTAGCGGTGGTGGTAGTAGTAATGATGGTGGTGGTAGTAATGATGATGGTAATATTTATTATTTTATTATTATTATTATTATTATTATTATTATTATTATTATTATTATTATTATTATTATTTATTATTATTATTATCATCATCATCATCATTATTATTATATTGTAGTATTATATTATTATTATTATTATTATTATTATTATTATTATTATTATTATTATTATTATTATATTGTACGTATTGGTGGTATTACTATTGTTGTATTTTTGTGTGGTTATTAATGGTATCAGTTTATTGTTTGGTTCCATTTACCATTTTTTTCCCACTTTCATGTGGTCATCAAATTGTATGATTTATTGTCGAAAGCCTAAGATTGAATAAACTTTGTAATATCGTATGGTAACCATCATTGTCGACGACATCGTCGTTGTCACCATAATCATCATTATCATCATCATCATCATCATCATCATCATCATCATCATCATCATCATCATCATCATCATCTTATCTTCATCATTAACAACAACAACAATATTAACAACAAGTACTACAATAGCAATAAAAACAATATCAACATCATCATAACATTTCCGTCATCGTCTCCACAACTATCATTCTAACCAACAGCACCACCAAAACCACTACCATAATTACATCCTCCTCCACCACCACCACCACCGCTACCACTATTCCAACCACTACCACCACCGGCACAATCACTCTAATCATCAAGACAGCAGTGAAATGCAATTTGAGCTCTGAATGAAACTCGAGTCATATCGCTGTTGTTGCTTCTCGATTAAAACTTTAAGGTTACTACATACTACTGAAAACCAATAATGTAACAGAAATATTAATCTCGCCGTTGAGGGATTAAAGCAAATCTTTAATTTTTTCGAGTGAACGAAATGGACTTGTATTGTCAAGGTGTTGTCGCATTATGTCTCGTCGCTTTATTTTTTAGTGGTATTCTCTTTCGTGATTCAGTTTTGATTACGTTTGGAATAATTAAAATCTACTTGTATTGTCATTTCATTGTGAATGTGATTATTTGTGGTTGAAATATTATTTTTTAAAGGTGAAAAAAAATAATAATTAAAAAAAAATTAATTAAAAAATAAATAAATAAATAAAATAAAATAAAAAATAATATATATATATATTTATGACCGAATCATCTTTGCCCCACCACTGTAAATAGGCTAGAACCGCCACTGCATTGTAGCTATCACCAACACACAAACATACGTTTAAAATCTGAAAAGTGGTGGATGCAAAAGGGCCAGACAAATCAGAAAGAAAAATACAAGAAAAAATAGTCTCCCAAAAATTCAGTCTGCTCGACAGAAGATTTTGTTACTTTGATATTTTCATAACTTAAGATTCTTGCACTCATGTTTTCTAACTATAATATATTCTGGACGTTTTCAATCGCTACACTAGTTTGAATTTGAATCTTCCTTTAATGTCCACCTTCACTCGTGAAGATTTTGCCATGAACAATAATATTAAATTGAACATTCAGCTTTGATTTAGAAGCTCTGTAAATAAATATAAAGTGGGTGCAGATGTAATTTCCCGCGGTTCCAATCTACGATGGTTCATGGGTAAAATGAGAATTTTCTGCGGTCTTCTATGGATGACAGGGAAATGAAACTGTCCATGTGGGGAGTTCTAGATGTCCGTGCCTGTTCTTTATTATAGGTTCGTTGATTTCATATTTAATCTTCGAAGGATTGCCTGCGAACGCACGATGGGAACAAAAGTTCAAATTCCAAAATGCGAGAGTGCTAGCTATTCTTTATTCTACCACCCAAAAGAATCTGATTTTGTTATTTGTTATTGAAAGACATTTTGTTAAAATATATTTAGATCATACTACTTGTCTGTCATATTTAAGTTTAATTTGTGTCAACAAGCACAGGGCTACTGGTACGTCTAAAAATTATAAAACTTTATTTAAAAGATTGATAAACGAGCAACTTGCAAGCCTTTTTCGTATCAAGGGTGACTCTGTCACTCCCTTTTGAATAAAATAGTTATATAGAATATCTGTTAAGGCAAAATTATCGGTCCTTAATTTGATGTTGGCCCTGGGAATCGCCATCCAACTATCCATCTCACTGTCTATCCAACTATCCAACTATACACAGATGCATTCGCCTGTTTGCCCGTCCATTCATCCACATATATTTTTCAACACTAAATTAATTTACTCATTTGTCTATTCATTCATCCACCCGTCCATCCATCCATCCATCCACCGATTGTATTTTTATCAGCAAGGTTGGATGCGTTATTGATTACCGCCGGCTTTGTGTGTGTGTGTGTGTGTGTGTGTGTGTGTGTGTGTGTGTGTGTGTGAGTGTGTGTGTGTGTCTGTGTAACCCTATGTGTGTATGCCAGTGCCATTGATATCAATGCCAGACCACCATCGTGTTTATACAGCGTGTAATGAGTTTACACGGTGCATCAAACTCTTTTATCACAACAAATTGTTGAATAATAGTCGATGCTCAGCCACTTCTGAAGAGTTTATTTGCCTCTTAAATAAGAGAGGTTGGCTTGTGTACTCTTCTATTTACACATAAAACAACACGCTAAAAGTGCAAAAATATCGAACAGTGATGATCGATACATGTGGTACTTGGAACAAGAAAAAATATCATTAAAAAAACAAAACATTTTTCCCAGATTGGGGATCGAAATCAATGGTGTCAAACCAAAGTGCACATATTAGCAGGTCTGACAACCGATGACAATTATGGGCTTTATTTAAGATTGTTGTAATGGACAACATGTTGTATTGGTTTGAGAGTATTTCCATTACAACAGTGAGTACATAACAATTTGGAAGTACACGTCGTGTCAAACTGCAGCCATCGTTAACTTATCGCCTGACACTAGAACCCACAAGATATAGATAGAATGAAGTTGACGTCACTCGGGTCTTTGTTATTGTTTTTTTTTGCCATCTACGTTTATGAGTAATTCTCACTTAGCTGCATTATCCAGACTATAAAAGTTCATGGTTACACGTATTTTTTTGTCGGTCTGTTATACTTCCGGATGGCAATGTTGTGAGCTTCTTAGTCAACTGCACACGATCTATAACTAAACATTGATTTTAAAAGTTGACCTTCAGAATCATACCTTAGGCTCGGGAGCCAGAGTTCATCCCGAGTCTTATAACGACAAAATAAAAACATTTAATCAGTAGACTTTTGACCAATCAAAACGCAGGATTTGTATCACACCCTTAAGTCCACTCGGACAAATATGAGCGATTGTTTGTAAACAATAGATTGAAGGAAGTTGATACCACTCTGCGCAAATAACAAATATGGTTTGTAAACAATAGATTGAAGAAGGTTGACACCACTCTGCGCAAATAACGAATATCAAACTTGGGAATTCATAGGAATAATTTTGGGCAGCGTGGCTCAGCGGCACGGGCTTTGCTTCGTACCCGAAAGGTACCGAGTTCTATTCGCTATTATGATGAATAAATATCTCTTCGTGTATTACAAAAAAATCCTAAGGCCCTTTTTCACAGCATTATATTTCTAAATTTCCTCTTTGGAGTCCGATTCACCCATGCATTTAGGATCTAATGCCTGTGTGTACTCACCGACAGATGAGGTTCCGATGGAAACAGGACTGCTCCTGGCACTGTCTTCCTGAGGATCAGGTGGGTCCTCGTCATAGGCTGGGCCTGTCTTACCGTGGATCGTGTCATACTTGGAGGCTTTGCCACCCTTGGTGTCCAAGCTGAACTCACAACTGTCTGATCCCACCTGGGGAAAGGTGTGGGTTACTCTTGTCAAAATTATCGACGTCTATGGTCATAAAAATGTCTTTACAAGAAAGATTGTATGTAATCATCATCATCATCATCATCATCATCATCATCATCATCATCATCATCATCATCATCATCATCGTCGTCGTCGTCATTATCATCATCATCATCATCATCATCATCATCATCATCATCATCATCATCATCATCATCGTCGTCGTAGTCGTCGTCGATGTCATCATCATCATCATCATCATCATCATCATCATCATCATCATCATCATCATCGTCATCTCCATCACAACCCCTACCCCAAACACAACCACAATCATCATTACCAGAACGAACACCCCTCCTCTACCACTCAAAACCCTCATGAAAACTCACCAGAAATCCATGTCCCTTTTCGTTGTGAGTGAGTACAGCCTTCTCCTCATCTGAACCCAAACACAGAGCTAGATGGTAGACTCCGAACAGCCTGACCACTACACCCACGGCCACGGCCATCACCACCATCAGCACGATAACCAGTAGAGCGATACCCCAGTCACTCATCTTGCTTGCTATTTATATTCTAACTGTATTCTGACAGACAACGCCTCTTCTGGGGATATTCCTTGCTAGTAATCACAGTCGGGAAAGTTCAAAATATCATACGAGATGTTTCCTCACGAGTAGACAAGGACAGCTATTTCACCAGATGGAACGTTCAGAATACCAAAAACGAATTGTTTCTTGATGTCATAGAAAGGCTTTATTTTCCTAAGAGATGAAATATGTTTTTCTGTTTTTAAAAGTAATGCAACTTTATATTAAACATTTGCAAGAGTGAAATGATGCATTTGAATATCATAAAAGACTTCTAACAGTCTGAACATTTTTCAACTCTTTTTCTATTTCTTTTGTTTTGATCCCGGCGTGTAATGTTTGGTTGTGAAGGAATATATTATATATGCCTTAGCAGTTGTCTAGATTTGTAATTTTTCTCCGAAATCTCGAAATTATAGCTTTTTATAATTGAATATATTCACAGAGTTTTGAGGCCGTTAAAAAGTTATCGATGCTATTATTGTTGTTATAGATATATTGTATTCCCTGTGCGAATTGCAGCAATACTACCTATTATCATGATGACCAATGCATTTAATACGAAAATTGATTATGATCTTATGTTCTTTTCTCTTTATTTTTTTGTGAGAAAAAGCTATGAATCTCAGATACTCGAGGGAGATAACAGATGACGCCAAATTGTCATTGGATCATAATGGCGTTCTTGAGGCATAAATCCCTTATGGCTCTGTGGGTTATTTCATCCGGTCTCCTGGGGAATCAAAAAGAATTTATGAAATGATAATCGGGGATAGATTGGCGGCAAGACTCAGCGCTATCAAACATAATTGATTTAATACAGTGAAATGGGACATTATTCTTCAATTACTTTTTATGTGGTTGGATGTAAAATCATGTTCTATAGGAAGAAACTTGTTGCAACCGTTGGAATTTTTATCTAGCTTAGTGGTAGGTTGTTGGCCTTTAGCAAAGGGACCGGTATCGATCCTGGGTTTACCCGAAATTTTCTCTGCTCCCCCACCTCCTCTTTGCCACAAGCAGTAATGGGATTGCAGCTTCTTTCTATCTATTGGAAAGTAATTTCTGATTGACTGGCGTCCTACCTGAACGGTAACAAGCAATTGCTACTGATTTTGTTCAGAAAAACGGATAAACTCACGCCCCATGGGCTTTTAGCTTTATCAGCATAACCACCAACTACCATTGGTGCCACAACCACCGTCATGTTTTGGGAAAACCCGTTTCATCATAATTGGAACGAATATTGTCGTCACTTGCAACAAACAGCGTCAGAATAACAAAATCAATAAACTGACACAACTCTCAGCGCTGCCATTATCATAACATTATAAACATCACAGTTATATATTATCTTTACATCATCAATGCATGTTTACATCATCACATCAGCATATTTACATCGCATAGATATGTATATATATTTTTTTTTTTTCTTTAACACGACAACATTACCGTACATTGACAAAACACATTTTTATATTTCAGCCAAAAAGCATTTATTTTATTTATTGTTCTATTAAAACGACTCATAAATGTTAAGGTATTCTTTGTGTGGCTATGTGGTCTTTGTGGTATGACACTCGCCAAACAGGCCTTTGGTTCGAGCTCCACTCTGTGTGGCACATAATTGAGTCCATGGAAAAGGCTCATTACACACATCCTCTCATCGTACTCAGGTGTAAAATAAGTACCTGGCCGTTAACAACGTTGTACATGTCGGATAAGAATTATAATATGGCCTGAAAGGCGTTATGTCTCGTCCTTCATGTTACGGGTTGCTGTTGGCCAGGGGCCCTTTGTAAAGCGCTTTGAGCACTTTTGATGGATATTGCCCTATATAAAAGCTCAAGATCTTTTGTTTTTTTGTTTTTTTTTTTTAACCGGAGACTTTAGAAGTCTGCATTAAGAAAAGTTTATCAATTGGATTCAATAGTCTGATGTCACGTCGCCCAGCAACGGCGGCCATCGTGGTTCTAAATAAAGAAAATCGGTACTTTTTATTCTTCATGCTGGCTAGAACTTTTCCTATGCCTTGTGATCAGAATGTGTTAAAGTCAAATTATGATCAGATTTTTAATGTATTTTTTCCTCTGTATACGCTTTTATGCTCGTCGGGGAAATATTTCATAAGGGCATCCGCCATTGTTCCGATAGTTTAGAGCCAGTTACTAAGTTACCATGCGTCATTACGAGGGAAGTAACGTTACGACTGTTGAAGCGTATTTGGGCGTCGTTTTAAACAATCAATAATGAGGAGTTGAAGTTAACTGACCAAAATAGAGAAAAAAGTCGTTTTCTCAATGCACGGCAGCAGCAGAATGAGGCGGCAATACGATTAGTAAAGTAAAAACAGAGATAAATGTCATTCATTCGATAAGCAAGTATCCGTAAATGTCACGGTCTGTGTCACGTGAATTTCTTTGTGTTTGTGTTTTCTGTCGCGTGATTTGAGTGGAAATATACGAATAGGTGATTGAATATATTATTATAAGGATTTTAAAATAGATGGAATGCGACATGAAGAAAACTGCAATTCTCTAGAGAGGGGTAGATATTTTCAAAATAATTATATACAATACATGCAACACACATACACACACACACACACACACACACATACATATATATATATATATATATATATATATTATATATATATATATATATATATATATATATGTAGCCAGATTAAGTGATGTAAGAGTGCAAGAGATTGAGAGAAAGATATATAGATGGATAGATGGATCGATAGATAGATTAATAGGTAGATAGACAAGGATACATACGCACAAAGAGAAGGACGGGGGAGGGAGGGGGGGGGTGATTGATAAATTAATTATCAGATAATAACGAGTAACGTAACAATGATATTAAAATTGTTTAAATAGCAGCCAAAATCGAGGGGCGGGTATTGATATTAAATCTGTGATTCCCAATATGTCAGTTTCAAAATAATTATATACAATACATACAATATATATATAAACAATTTCATTTCTGCCACCAGAAAACGTATAAATCATTATAATATATTGATAGATTAAAATCCATCTAGATCTTATTGTCAATAACTTTAAACCAAACTCTTCATGTAAATAATTCTGAATAACTCAAGGATTTAAGATTTTTTAAAGGACAAGTTGGGAGTCTTCCTAAATCTGTTGACATATTATTATGAAGTACACATTTTCTGTCCAAAATTTTACAAAGCACGGTAATGCAATGGAACAGAATACATTCATTTCTATTTCCCGTGAATCTGGCTAATCACCAATCGCTTCTCTCTCCATCTCTTCCTTCCTCTTACCCTCATTCTCATCGTGACTCGCCTCTTTCTAATCTTCCTCCCCCCCCCCCCCCCCCCTGCTTCTCATCCTTCTCACCTCCTCCTTTTCTTCTTCTTCTTCTCCTCCTCCTCCTCCTCCTCCTCCTCCTCCTCCTCCTCCTCCTCTACTTGCTGCTCCCAATCCTCCCAATTTATTTTCCATTTTGTCTCCTTTGTGTCCCCCGCACACGATGACATTTCTGTTCCCGACACAATCAACCAGGCAATTAAAATATAAATTACAGCTTTGAATAATAGAAAAAAAACCCCCAGAAAACCCCAACTTGCTTTCACTATAGAGGAAAACCAAACGTGTCAATAACAGGGGGAAATTATTTGCTTAGCAGCATCAAATAATTTAATTTCAAATGACGTTTCCATTGCAAGGAAGAGTATGAAACATTCTTCGACATTCATATTTTTATCTAGCTAGTCCAGTTTCCGGATTGATCAAATGGAAAGTAGAAACAACCTTCGGCTTTGTGGTATTTGGTATGGCAGTGTAGCTTTGGACTTGAAGATCTCTTGTTCTAGTCCCGCAGTAATTGGTAAAATGTTGGGTCCTAGAAAAAGACTCTTTATTCACCTTCTCCTATTGTATTCGTGTGCAGAATGATTGCCTGGCCGATAACTAATTACTTCCGTTTTCTCGGTCAAAAAGGGAAATTGTATCAGTACGTTACAGGCGTTATGATTAGACTTTTATTATGTTACATTTTGCTCCACCTCTCTCTCTCTCTCTCTCTCTCTCTCTCTCTCTCTCTCTCTCTCTCTCTCTCTCTCACTCACTCTCTCTCTCTCTCTCTCTCTCTCTCTCTCTTATCATCCCCATCACTCTTAAATTTGAATTTCTTTTATTTTTTTGATTCCTTCCCTCCATTTGCCCTTTTGTCAATTCCCAAGAGGAATTCCGAGTCAATTGTCAAATTTCTCCATTGACTCAATGTAACTCACTTTTCACTTCCAGTTATTTCCCCTGGGTTTTCAAGATCTTTCCAGAATTTGATTGTTCGGACATGGCCTCTTGAAATCTCACCTTCATCACAAAAATGACTCTTGTTTATTGTGACTTCTCCGGTCTGGTGTCTGACAAGCATTTAGACTTAATGTGTGGGAGGAGACAATGGTCTTGACAATTGAAAAACCAAACAAAACAATATGTTTCATTTGTATCAAGCTATCGAGAGTAACACAATGCTTCAAGCGATTTGCATTGTTTTAAAAATCGTATTTTAGCCTTCATTTCGATCCATTGACTAAAAAGGGTATAATGTCCAAGTCAAAATGCACATGTTAGTCGGTCTGATAACAGAATTAAGTTACGGGCCTGTTTTAATATAGCTGTTATGGACATATTATTTTTCGTTGGTTTGAGAGTATATATGTATTTCCATCACAACAACGAGCCTATAATAATTTGGGTTATCAGACCTGTAAACATGTAAGCGTTTGTCCAAGTGACTTAGATGCTGGAAATTGAGTTCATATTTTGGAAACAATAAGGAAAAAGATAATTAGGTTGTGTTTTTTTTCAGGAACAGAAGAGTACATAAATAATGTTTATTCCCCCAACAGTCTACATGAAACCATATTTTAAGTTCATACAGTAACATTTGACTATTAGTTGTCTTTGGTGTATTAACACACTGCCAAAAGCCAGGTACTCATTCAAACCAGAGTTGAGGGGGTAATGTGTGTTAAGTGATCCTTTTGCTCCGCCTCCTACTCCTCCTCCTCCTCCTCCGCCTCCTCCTCCTCCTCCTCCTACTACTACTACTACTACTACTACTACTACTACTACTACTACTACTACTACTACTACTACTACTTCTACGACTACTACTACTACTACTACTCCTACTACTACTACTACTACTACTACTACTACTACTACTACTACTACTACTACTACTACTACTACTACTACTACTACTACTACTACAACTACTACTACTACTACTACTACTACTACTACTACTACTACTACAACCACTACTATTTTTTTTATTAATTTAGCTTTTATATAGCGCATATCCACTAAACGTGCTCAAAGCGCTTCACAAGGTGTCCCTGGCCAGCCGCAACATTTACCATTTAGGAAGGGACGCCTGCCAGGCGATATTACAGCTTTTTCGGAGAGAGACAACCCTGTTAATGGCCAGGTACTCTTTTTACACCTGCGTATGGTAAGAGAATGTGAGTAAAGAGCCTTTTCCAATGATTCAACTATGCGCCGAGCGAGGCTCGAACCCAGGACCTTCCGATCCGAAAGCGAGTGTCATACTACTACTACTACTACTACTACTACTACTACTACTACTACTACTACTACTACTACTACTACTACTACTACTACTACTACTACTACTACTACTACTACAACTACTACTACTACTACTACCAGTACCATCACAATACTACTACTACTACTATTTAAACCACCTATCAAGTAGCTGCCCTAGACAATAAAAGTATCGTATTGATCTTTTCCCCACCCCGACCTCTCCCCTGTCAGCCCAATGCATTTAATTAATCTTCTCTACACAATGATACGTTGACGAAACACTTTTTTTCTTTCTAGTTTGACCAGAACCGTGTACTTCGTTATATCGATAAGCTAAAATGGCTCCTAATTGTCGTCATGTCTATAACTCTTTAAAAATCATAACATTTATCAAGAAATGTTGTCAATTTGAAGATAACCTAAGCTAGTGCTGCCTACTTTAAAATGTGAAAATTCGTAATTCTTAGAAGATAAAAATTGCAGTCACTATATTTAAATTTAAAAATCAACAATTTACCTTCACAAGGATTAGAGAACCTTCAAAATCCTTTAAAAAAATATAATCTGGCATCAACTTTCATTTTTAAAAAGTTTTAATGACTCAGAAATACTCATCAAGTTAAAAAATTAGAGTAAAAATTTCGTAATTTAATGAATTTCTCGTAATGGTAGACAGGTCTGACATAAGCCTATCGATACAATATTCTGAATTACAAGGGTTTTTTTTCTGGCCAAAATGTTTAAAAGTTGAATTGCTATCGTACGTTCTGGGAGTTCCATCAATTCTAGGTTGATAGTCCGTCTCACGTGACACATAAACCGCACTGGGCCCATTGTAAAACGTCAATTAACTTCACAACAGCGAGATAAAACCTTATTCAGCTCATAATTACTCCCATTATTCATCCCGTTATAACCTCACAAAACTTACTATTTCCATCATAAACGTAGTAACAGCGATGTCTGTTAGACTTAAATAGAGCTCATTCGCATCGCTGTTACCACTCTTTTGGTATAATATCAAGCGTCCTTGCAGCTAAATCGACTCTCGTCTGTAAATAGGTTAAACAGAGCGTGTGAGTCGGCCATTCTCATGCCTTGTTTATTGGTCACTAAATCCCCAGTATGTTTTATGGATCCCCAGCACGATATCCTAGGACCATTTCAAATATGAGTACAAACCGTTTTCTTTACGAGTAAAGGTTATTGTATGTTCTAAATGAATTATTAACTCACTCGAGTTCACCCTCATTGAAAATCGAACAAATTTGAGACAAAATTATCAATGCTTATACAACGGTGACTCAGAAACTGTAATATAGCTTAATTACTTGAAATAAATGATTTTTTTTCGATTTTCTGGAATTTAAGATTTAACTTAATTTTATTTAAGTAGACATGGGGAATCAGCAACGTTGTAAATATCATAAAATGCTCAATGAAAGTGAATACTGGACCAAAACAAATAGGGGTAAAAGTGATATACTATGAGAATAGTAAAATAACATTTAGTACTTCGCACTGATATGTCATACAAATTTTCGGGTATAAACATAAAACCAGCAGAGACATCATGATAAATATAGATTTAGCTTCCATTAGTAACTAAACGCGTGTGAATGGTTATTGATCTTAAAATTATGTTCGTATCGAATACTTAACAGAAATAATACATTATGCCTAGCTCCTTTCCGTCCTTCAAAACTCGTTGCCAAAGTCATCGAGAAACAAAACAGTCCAAACCGAGAGCAATGATTAAAAGCCACATGAAGACGATGATAGGAAGACAACAAGACAACAACCTACCAAAACGCTTATGGAGTCAGAGTTTATCTCAGTTTCTATAGCGTTTCACCGTGTTGCTTGCTACCATTTGGATAGATGATACGTAGACACTCCCACTTCCTATAGCCACCCACTCACTAATTCAATAATTTTGTAATATGCAGTCGTTTAAAATGAATTTCACTTTTCTAAACAACTTTTATTTCCCTTTCAATTTTGATGGTTGCACAAACACATTACTTGACGTATGGTATCTCCTTCCTTATCGATGTTTACATTGCCTTCATTCAATAACCATCCAATGTAAAGAGATGGAAAACAAACTATTTTCAATGGCAAGACACATAAACTCTATTGTGTACAAACTCATTCAGACCATTCGGCCATTCAGCAACACTCAACAACTCTCCTCCATGCCAGAATTATATTCCTATTCATCCTCTTTAAACAAGGGCAAATCTCCCTATATAAACACTTGAATTATTGACTTACACTGACAAAACGCCGTTTTGTGGCTAAAACATTTACTCGATATATCAAGAGATTAAGATGCCCCCCCCCCCTCCCCAAAGAAAACAAAACAAAAAACAAAAAACCCAACACCCCCCCCCCAAAAAAAACACAAAAAAACAAACAAAACAAAAACAAAAACAAACCAACAAAACACAACAAGAAATGATCCAAACCTGAAAGCTCTTTCCGGCTCAAGGCTTAACATTTCTTGATAGATTATTGGTCGTATTCATCGATTTTAGAATTAATATTTAACAGTATTCAATCCAAAATGACAGTCCAAACCGAGAGCAATGATTAAAAGCCACATGAAGACGATGATAGGAAGACAACAAGACAACAACCTACCAAAACGCTTATGGAGTCAGAGTTTATCTCAGTTTCTATAGCGTTTCACCGTGTTGCTTGCTACCATTTGGATATATGATACGTAGACACTCCCACTTCCTATAGCCACCCACTCACTAATTCAATAATTTTGTAATATGCAGTCGTTTAAAATGAATTTCACTTTTCTAAACAACTTTTATTTCCCTTTCAATTTTGATGGGTTGCACAAACACATTACTTTGACGTATGGTATCTCCTTCCTTATCGATGTTTACATTGCCTTCATTTCAATAACCATCCCAATGTAAAGAGATGGAAAACAAACATATTTTCAATGGCAAGACACATAAACTCTATTGTGTACAAACTCATTCAGACCATTCGGCCATTCAGCAACACTCAACAACTCTCCTCCATGCCAGAATTATATTCCTATTCATCCTCTTTAAACAAGGGCAAATCTCCCTATATAAACACTTGAATTATTGACTTACACTGACAAAACGCCGTTTTGTGGCTAAAAACATTTACTCGATATATCAAGAGATTAAGATGCCCCCCCCCCCTCCCCCCCAAAGAAAACAAAACAAAAAACAAAAAACCCAACCCCCCCCCCCCCAAAAAAAAAACACAAAAAAACAAAAACAAAACAAAAACAAAAACAAACCAACAAAACAACAACAAGAAATGATCCAAACCTGAAAGCTCTTTCCGGCTCAAGGCTTAACATTTCTTGATAGATTATTGGTCGTATTCATCGATTTTAGAATTAATATTTAACAGTATTCAATCCAAAATGAAATAATGTGTTTTTTTTTGTCAGTGTACGGCTGCGTAAGATTTTGGATTCGATTCTTTGTAAAGGACTTCATGCATAGAACGTATTGCATCTAATCGGCACTCGACGAGGAAGCTAGTCGAGTTGGTAAGTTTATTTTTTTGTCACTGTTGCAACATTGATGATAGGACAATTTTTATTTATTCCCCAATCATGTTTTTCTTTAACATCATTGTCTTTTGCTTGGTTAAAAAAAAAGAAGAAAAGAAGATAATATAGGCCTAAAATAAATTTAAAAAAAATAATGATGATGATGATGATGATGATGATAATAATAATAATAATAATAATAATAATAATAATAATAATAATAATAATAATAATAATAATAATAATAAATAATAATAATAATAATAATAATAAAAAATTCTCACTTCTTCTCCTTCTCTTCTTCTTCTTCTTCTTCTTCTTCTCTTCTTCTTCTTCTTCTTCTTCTTCTTCTTCTTCTTCTTCTTCTTCTCTTCTTCTTCTCTTCTTCTTCTTCTTCTTCTTCTTCTTCTTCTTCTTCTCTTCTTCTTCTTCTTCTTCTTCTTCTTCTTCTTCTTCTCTCTTCTTTCTTCTTCTTCTTCTTCTTCTTCTTCTTCTTCTTCTCCTTCTTCGTCGTGTCTTCCTATTATCATTATTATATTATTATTATTATATTATTATTATTATTTTATTATTATTATTATTATTATTATTATTATTATTATTATTATTATTATTATTATTATTATTATTATTATTATTATATTATTATTATTATTATTATTATTATTTATTATATATTATTATTATTATATTATTATTATTATTATTATTATTATTATTATTAATTATTATTATTATTATTTTATTTTATTATTTATTATTTTTTTTTAAATTTTATTTTAGGCCTATATTATCTTCTTTTCTTTTTTAACTAACAAAAGACAATGATTTAAAGTTAAGATTGTAAGAGGACACAAAGCAACCGGAAATGAGAAGTCAGACTTCCGTTGGATGGATGTGTCGCCCCAAGACAACATCCGGTGAAGAGTGATAGTAGCTACCCCATCCAAACTGAAAGGATTCATTTTAATCTATTCTTCCTCCCCAGCTCTCGTTTGTCTTCATGTCAGCACTAAAAGGTTTGTAGTTTGTAGGTTAGACCTATTGTTTTTTCCATTTACCGCTCCTAGCAGTGTCACGCTCAACATTTTGCGTTCTATGGGTAGTAAATAAATAAAAAAAAAAAGGAATTAAAGAATTGAGCTTTATATAGAACAACATCCACTAAATGTGCTCAAAGCGCTTTACAAGGGGTCCCTGGTCAACAGCAACATTTAACATGTAGGACGGGAAATGACGCCTGTTAGGCGATTACAATTTTTCGGACAAAGACAACGCTGTTAATGGCCAGGTACCCATTTTACACCCGAGTACGGTGAGAGAATGTGAGTCAAGAGCCTTTTCCAAGGACTCAACTATGCGCCGAGCGCGAGGCTCGAACCCAGGACCTTCTGATCCGAAAGCGAGTGTCATACCACTTGACCACATAGCCACATTGCTAATTGACTAACTTTACCTCTTAACTCTCAGGACGGCTAATATTTTGTCTATAAGAGCAGAATATCATTATTGATAACAAAGAAAGACATATAATAATTTACAAAACAAAAAAGTACACAGAATGAAACCCTCAGAAATAAAGATTAAAAAGAAAAAGACATTTAAAAAAAACGAAAAAACCCCCAATAAGAACAACAACAAAACAAATATAAAGACCGAAAGCGAAGAAAAAAAATTCAAACAAAATCAAACAAACACTGTGCTTAACATTATTCCTGATAAGTTTTGGTTGTCTGTGTTGAGTGATGATCTTTATTATTTTCTTGGGAAAAATATTTTTAAAAATATCATCTTTAGAAAGGGGATCGAAAAAAGTTGAACACACTAGTCCTAGAATAATTATCGTTGTATTTTAAAGATATGAGATAAGAGGAGGTAATTATGATGAAACGATCTCCGGTTGTTTTATATCCACAGGCTTGTCACGAGATCAATTGTCTTTATTTGAAGACATTATTGGTTGGCCTAATATACACCCATTGATTGGGTAAATGATATCGATATGTATCGATAATGACGAATGACACACACACACACACACACACACACACATACACACATATGCACACACAAGCACATGATAGCATGTTGATGTCTTACAAATAATACAGCACTTGAAGGCGAGGTCAAGGTCAATCAACATCTTCCCTAAGCTTAGAAACAAATATTTCAAAGTGCACACGGTTAAGAGGAGTGGCTGCCATCAGACCAAGCTCATTTTATAGAAGTGGGAAACAGGCGGCATCGCCCAATTACGGAAACCATCTTATAGACTTTAACAGCGTGGCGGCGTTCTAAGAACGGATTATGAGGCGAAAAGAAATTTGGGGGGAGTGCATCGTCATAACATTGTAATGTAATCTGGCTTTATGGTCTCGTATTGTAACACTCGGGTTCTGATCTGCAGATCCTCAGGTTCGATTCCCGAAGTGGTGGCTAAAAGCTGTGTCTTTGGAAAATCTTTTTATTCACATTATCTCTTCGTATCCAGGTGGAAATGAGTACCTGGTCGTAAATGGTGTTGTTTTTGTCGGAGGGGGCGGGGGTGGGGTGGGTGGTGGGTGGGTGGTTGTGATATCTCATACTCCATATTAAGTGCTGCTATTGCCCGAGTATCTCGTGTAAAATTTTTTGAGCTCATTTAGTGATTGTTACGTACTGTAGAAGCTCACTTTTGAAAAAAAAAATGCTTTATTAAAACACCAGAAACGGTTGCTCTCTGACACGTGAGTATTTGCATGAGCCACAAACCGAGAATACAGCCTACTGTGTTCCCTCTTAATCGATATTACAACGTGCTGTTGTTACTCAAAGAAGAGAGCTTTCAATAAACATTCCTGTGAATCAATTATTAACACAGAGAGCCGCTAACACCCCATTGCTGTTTCTCTCGAGGTAGTCGCGTATATTTTGGGATTCAGTGATCCGAAACGTCAAAATTGCATCTCCTATGTTACATAATCAATTTTTAGGCATCGCTACATCAACGTGTTTGCGTAAAATCAATTTATAGAGCGGTTTGCCTCACAAGTAAGGGGATTGTTTTCAATTCCGGGTGAAGTCGAGATTTTTGTTGTTGTTGACCATTTTGTTATTGCATCAATTATTGAATCGTTGGATCTGTTGGTTATGGTGGAACGTATTTGCAATAAAGTGGTGTCCTATTCAAATGCTATATTATTCCTTTAATTTAACGATACAGAAGTAGCCCTTCAGAGTGATAAAGCCATAATGACAGGTATTTATCATTGTTTCTCTGGCGTTACACAGTCAGTAACAATTACACTCCCCATTGTGTTAGACGCACCTCGCATGCAAAGTGAATCCCGGTTTACGGCCACATACATAGATAGGAAGTAAGCCCGACTTGTTCTTCATACTTTGAAGTTTCAAGTTTAAGGAATCTTTTCAAGATTGGCCTTAATATA
>NC_088362.1:65436239-65446239 GCF_034508935.2 Berghia stephanieae
CTTCCCGCCTTTTTTTCCCGCCACAGCTCGTGGGCGCTGAGGTCAACTGCCTACGTCACGAAAGAAAACAAAACGGTACGTCGTCTTCATACAACCAAGCAGTCGGACGCTTGGGTGAGTAATTATAGTTATATTTCGTCAATAATTTACTACCCTTCGCTCGCGTCCTATCTTCGTACCTTTATTGTACATGATATAGTCGTGTCAGCAGTACTGTCATCATGTCAAATAAAGAGCTCATAACCATATTACAACAACAGATTGAACAGCAAAATGAGCAAATGAAGCAAGTCGTTGAACGACAAGAAAAGCAGATGGAAATGTTCATGAAACTAATGGCCAGTAGCAATACATGTTTACCAAAACCTCCAGCTATTCCGAGCTTTGTCGCATTCGACCCTGCCTTAGAGATATGGAGCGACTACTGGCATCGTTTTAATACGTTTTTAACTGCTCACTCCGTACCTGATGAGAAGAAAGCAGACGTTTTCCTTGTCAACCAATCGCCGGTTGTTTACAAAATACTGACTAACATGGCGAGTCAAGAAACACCAGCTAAGGCGATAACTGCCCTCAGTCTTCCAGATATCGAAAAATATATGATGGAGCAGTACCACCCTCGACTATTTGTCGTCAGAGAACGTTATAAATTTTGGACGAGCCTCCAGAGGAAACCAGGCGAAACTATTCAGGAATTGGCAGCTAGAATTCGCCAGAGCGCTGTCACATGCGATTTCCCATCCATTGAAAACCCCTTGGATGAAGCTATGCGTACCTGTTTCATGTGTGCAGTTAACAACACAGCTGTTCTTGAAGCGCTATTCAAGCACAAGGAGGACGAGCTTTCGTTTAACAAAGCCATCGATGTCGCCACGGAGATAGAAGATGCCTCAAAAGTGGCTAACGAGACTGCATTATCTGTTCAACCCGAGGTCCATAAAATTAAGCCTCAAAGAAAACAGATTCCGATAATTCAGCAAGGCAGTCAAAACAAACAGCACATCAAACGTTCGAATGAAAGACAGACAGAGCCGACAACGGATTTTGATAATAAAAATCAAACCTGCTCGAGATGCGATGGGCGCCACAACAGACAAAACTGCAAATTCAAAACAGCCGTTTGTCGCTTCTGCCAGAAAACTGGACACATCGAAAGAGCCTGTAGACGTAAAAAGAGAATGTCGAGTTCGCCTAACGTCAACACGATTCGTCGCATGTCACGGGTCAATTTTGTTTCTAGTGACACCGCTTAAGTTAGCTACGACTGTATTCAACCATGAAATTGTTTTTGAAATAGATACAGGGACTGGTGACAATTTCATTTCAACTAGAACATGGGAGAGGATTGGCAAACCACAACTCTGTAATGCCAACATTAAGTATCAATGTGCATCCAACCAGGAACTCCCCGTCATTGGAACTGTTTTCTTGCCGGTGTCTGTGAATGATACGTGCCGCGAGATAAACTTTGTTGTCACCACTATGCCGTTACACTTATTAGGACGTTCTGCCATACAAATGCTCAATGTTTCCGTAGATGAACTGTTTCAAACGAAAAAAGTAAAATCTGTTCGTAGTAAGCCCGCAACAAACATGTCACATCTTCAAAAGGCATGTAAACAAGTGTGTGCAGAATTTCCTGATGTCTTCAAACCAGAACTCGGTAAATTGAAAGATTTTGAACTTGACATTAAATTTAAAGCCGATGTGACGCCTGTGTTTCACAAGCCTCGTTCCGTCCCCTATGCGATCCAAGACGACCTCAACAAGAGCTTGGATGCCGGTATTGCAAAGGGTATTTGGAAACCTACATCCTTCAACGAATTTGGAACACCGATTGTGCCAATAAAAAAGATGACAATCAGTGGTGAGAGACCGAAAATTCGAGTATGCGGAGACTACTCTGTTACAGTTAATCCGCAATTGGAAACTCACAGATATCCGATACCGTTACCTGAGGACCTCATGCGCAAATTAGGAGGAGGCTACGGATTTTCCAAAATCGACCTAGCTGAGGCTTACACACAAATCCCGTTGTCACCAAAATCGCAAGAACGCCTCGCACTCAGCACGCATAAAGGTGTTCTCCTTCAAACGAGGCTACCTTTTGGCATCAGTTCAGCTCCCGGATATTTTCAACAAATAATGGATCAACTGACTCAGGATCTTCCAGGTGTCGCAGTCTATATCGACGATATCATTGTGAGTGGCAAGGATTCCACCGATCATTTACACAATCTGCGAAGATTATTACAGCGACTTCATGATAAGGGACTTCGCTGTAATCTCCAAAAATGTTCTTTCGCAGAATCACAGTGTGAGTACTTGGGTCATCTACTATCAAAAGACGGCATTGCAAAAGGCACAAAGGTCGATGCAATCACTAAAATGCCACCACCCACTAATGTATCGAGCCTAAAATCGTTCTTAGGACAAGTACAATTTTATTCGAAATTTTTACCAAATCTTGCAACTGTCTTAGAGCCCCTCTATCAGTTAACCAAGAAAGAAGTTAAATGGAAATGGACAGCTAAAGAACAAACAGCTTTTCAACATGCGAAGAGACTTCTTTGTGACGAGACAATTCTTGTGCATTTTGATCCATCTCTCGACGTGGGTATATCTTGTGACGCATCAAATGTTGGAATCGGAGTCGTGTTATTCCATCGTTTCCCAGACGGTAGTGAAAGACCGATTGCCAATGCTTCTAAAATTTTGAACAATACTCAGCGAAGATACAGTCAGATTCAGAAGGAAGCGTTATCAATCATTTTTGCGCTGAGTAAATTTCATCAATTTCTTTACGGTCGCAATTTCATACTCGTCACCGATCACAAGCCTTTATTGTCGCTCTTTGGTCCAAGAAAACCAGTACCTGCTTTAGCTGCCAACCGCCTGGCCAGATGGGCTTTGACACTAAGTCAGTACGACTATAGAATTGAATATCGTAAGACAGCTCACCATGGCAACGCTGATGCACTGAGCAGACTTCCTGCAAGTGCCGACCCAGTCTTCGACAGAGAGGAAGATGGAGAAGATGTCAACACTGTGTTTACAATCTCTACAGTTGGAAAACAGCTAAGAGCTACTGACCCCGGAGTCATCGCTAGAGAATCCGCTAAAGATGACACCATATCCGTTGTCATGAGAAATACGACTCGTAAATGGTCTAAATCAGATTCCAAAACGGACAATCTTAAACCATTCTTCAAGATGAAGGACACGCTGTCAACGTCTCGTGGATGTTTATTCTACGGATCAAGAATCGTTATTCCTAAGAGTTTGCAACGAGACGTCCTCAATATCCTTCACAACGGTCATTTCGGCATGCAACGCATGAAACAATTAGCGCGAACGATCGTATATTGGCCAGGTATTGATTCTGACATCGTCAATACGTGTCGTGGATGTGTTACGTGTGCAGAACATCAAAACAACCCACCAAAGGAGCCAAACCATCCATGGATAACGCCAGACTCACCGTGGAGTCGAATGCACATCGATCACGCAGTGAATTTTATGGGTAATAACTGGTTAGTTATGGTCGACGCCTACTCAAATTACCCATGCATTCACGCAATCAGTTCGACGTCAACGAAAGCAACACTAGCCTTCTGGAAGAGGACTTCGCTCACTTCGGCTATCCTCACGCTATCGTGTCGGACAACGCAGCATGCTTCACTTCTGACGAATTTCAGACATGGTGTAGGGAGAGGGGAATCAAACATCTCACTGGAGCTCCCTATCATCCCGCTACAAACGGTGCAGCAGAACGACTTGTGGGAAGTTTTAAAAAGGCTTTGAGAAAATCGTCTTTTCCTCCAAGACAAGCCTTGCAACAATTTCTTATGCAATATCGTCGCACACCTTTAGCTTCTGGCTCGTCACCAAGTGAATTGCTTCATGGACGTCAAATTCGCACATTGATCGACACACTCCGCCCCTTGTCCACCTCAAATTCCAAACCACGTGTAACAAAAACGCGTTATAAAGTTGGGACACACATTTATTCCTTACGTTTTGGTAATCGAAATGACAGAGAGGCAAAATGGATTCCCGCAACTGTCACCAAAGTGTTGGGACCACGTCATGTCATGGTAATTCTCCAGAGAGACGGAACAACGTGGAAGCGTCATATTGAACAAATAAGACCACGTTACAACCTTCCTCGCCAAAACGTATCTGCTTCAGCAAATGATACCATAGAGGACGATTTCATTACTAATCCTATCGGTGATTATTGTGAGCGTTCATCATCGAATGCAGCTACCCCGGAGCAGAATCGAATCGTGAATCGGATCGTGTCCAACTGAGAAGATCGTGTCGTACCAGAAAATTCCCCAATCGATTTTAGCCTTCGAACCTTCGAAACCTACTTCTCAGGCAAAACAGGGAGGTGTTATGGACTTATACATAGAGTTACTCTAGGAAAGTGTTGCTCCCCTTAGTTATTAGCTAATTGATTTTAGTTACAGCTTAATTAGTTATTATTCATTAAGTCCATTGTTAAAATATTATTTGTGCTTAACAAATATCAGAGTGGCATGCCCTAGAGAAGGATGCACTCTTTGTTCCTTACTTTTCATAGTTGAGTTACTTATACTATTTTTCCTTCTTAAAATGTTGTTGCGATATATTTGTATATACTCTAACTTATACACAGTAATAAACGGTTCTCTCACATATCACTTAACGCCTCTGAGTTGAGTGATTCCACAATATTAATCTGGAGGCCCGTCAAAAACACAACAAAAGGAATGGCCATTATATTGAGTACGAGAAAATGACTTTCTTTGATTGGTGTTATTTGGTATTTGGGGATAAAAGCATCAAATTATAGTTGGTATTTGTTGTTTGGGCGTATTGACCAAAAGTAATATTACATCATAAAAGGCGGGTTTTAACATTAACATGTAGAGATTTAACGTTTCATGTTGAGCATGATTCGCTTTTACTTTTAGGGGGTTGACTTTAGACTGACGTGGAACTGTCAAAATTAGTAGGAGGTATGGTTTGAAGGAATTGTGGGAACAGTTACAATAGGGGATAAAATATGGTGTTTCTGATCAAAACGGGATTCTATTCTACTTCTATATTCTATTCTATTCTACTTCACTATGGATTGCATTTTGCATCATGCTGAAAGTTCTACCATCCAACTAAGAATCTTTATTTTACGGACTTAGAAATATTCCACGTATATTGAAAATAGTTACTTAGGCAAAATGACTTTACATTTGGATTGACTTTACGGATTTGGAATTTCTGAAACTGATTGAATTATGACCATGCTGTTTGATTTGGATTTGGGATTTATCACAACAAATAAAGCAGTAAGAAATGAAACTTGGAATCTGCATTTTTATTTGAATGTCTTGATGTTGCACATTCAATTATCATCATCGGCCCTTGAACTATTTGGTCATTATTAATATTAACATCTACAACGCAACGCAAAGGAATATTATTACCATCTATCAAAAAAACCACTATACGATCGTAAGCCATTACTTATGTATGCAAATATGCCACAAGAGCAAGAGGGATATATAGGGAAAGACAGCAGAGATGATATCTATTTCCCGTCGAAAGTAAAACAACAAGTGTACACGATCAAAATATATAATTTTTTAAAAAATCAATATAATTGATGTCGCTACAACCCAACCAGCAACCACAACCCTAGTTTGCCTGGGTCGTGGTTCCATTATCAAAATGACTCCAAATTTTTTCCAGGGATTCACTATGCCATGATAAATCACTTGTTTCGAGATTTTAAAATTGAGCTTTTATATAGCGCAATATCCATTAAACGTGTTCAAAGCGCTTTACAAGGGTTTAATATCAAACTTAAAATACAATCTTTGAAAATGACCATAAATTTGTGGGGAAATTATTAAACCTAAGACTTCTTTAAATATTCAAGTTGAATGTCATTTTGACTATTCAGGTCTTCAAATAAAACATTTCTGACAAGACTGAAAAAAGGCGTTTTACAAGATTATGGCTAATCATTTTTTACAAGATCGGTGTCTCAATCCCATTAGAATTATACAAAGCCTTCCGCATTGACAAATAATGCACAAAATTCAAAACTTTATGACATTGAGTTTCTCTTTTGCCCCCCCCCCCTCTCTCACTCTCTCTCTCTCTCTCTCTCTCTCTCTCTCTCTCTCTCTCTCTTTCTATCACACACACACTCTCTCTCTCTCTCTCTCTCTCTCTCTCTCTCTCTCTCTCTCTCTCTCTCTCTCCCTCTCTTTCTCTCTCCCTCGCTCGGCCTCTCTATTTAATTATCTTAATCTTTCCTCTTTTTTTTTCATAACTCTTTCATTTTAGGTTGTAGATTAAATATCAAACAAAATGTGTTGTTTATTTTTCTTTTATATTTGTACAGGTTCGTTTGGGCTACGTTCTCACATCATTCAAATAGAAACAATAAATCGGTCCGCAATAAGCATAAATGAATCTTCTTGCTTTACCAGTCGCCATAGCCTACTCAGCGATTATTGGGTAGCTGGAACCATTAGATCTGACCAAGGGTACTCTACGGCACATTAATGTCTTATTCAAAGGATAGTTAGCAGCTGATACCGTCTAAATAAACAGGGCGGAAATATTGCAGCTCTTTGTGCCTCGTGATTCTAGAGGATTCAGAATGATCGTAATATCATTAACTACCACTTTCAAATGTTTTGTTTTTTAAACCAGCATACCACAAAAGACCCATTTAACCAGCGAAGCGACGTACTCCAGAAAGACGTGTATTAATAAATATGGTCAGAAAACCCCACGAGGTCTCAGGTTTGAGAGGTTTTGCAAAGATGAGGGTCATTTAATCGGTCGATATGTGAAGGACGAGTTTTTTCTGGACAATTTATAAAATAAATACGTCTTTTCAGAGTACGGCTTTTAACTGTTTCAAGAGCTGTAAAAAATCTTCTTATGACGAGTTCATTCTCAACTCTCCATTTATTAAGTCAATAAAGTTTCATTTCAAGAATGCTTGGGATAATGGATATACTTTAGAGAGCATGCGGTTAATGGGGCGAGATTTTGGAGAAATTACGTATCTTGTTTGCTGAGGAAATAGCTATTATTCATGTTACGATCCAACTTCGCTGGTGGAGTTTTATTTTGAAAAAGGCGAATTTAAAGAAACTGGTACAGATCGATATATTTTCCATTAGAGCGATAATAATAATAATAATAGGGTCACCGTTTTGTAAATAAGTGCAGTTTTATGACATTTTGTAATATTGAGAGGAGTTGATAGAAACTTCAAAATGCTTACAAAGCAAAATCATTAAAAGGCAATTTGTTTATGGATGTTTATTTTAGAGTTTCAATGAATGACAGCTTCAAGCAATAACTCCTATTTTTTTCCTTTGGAAGTTTATTCTGGCCCAGGCAGGGTTCTGACAAAATCATTAAAATTGCATTCGTAATCATATTGATATCATCCGTTTAGGTAAAATAGTCACAACATCTGCCAGCCGGATATAACGTACCAACACTCAGAACTATGACTAACCTTGGCTAATAGTCTGATTGACATAATAATATTGAGAACTGCTCATTAAAATGCCTGCCTAAAACAATTTTTTAAAAAGAGCTCAGTAACGTCAATTTCGTTCCTTCTTAATGCTAGAATGATACAATGTAATAAAATGAACGCTTTTGTCTTTGCAACAAATTGTGTCCTCCAAAGTGGACCCAAAAAAAATGAAATAAAAAAAAATGCAATTAGAAAAATGCGTTTAATTTTTATCTTATGGTCTCTTAGATACAGTTCGAAGATTTCCAGCCATCTATTCAATGTCAGTTTAATTCCCCCCTATTTTCCTCTTTTTTTTTGGGGCGGGAGGGGGGGGGGGGAGGGGGGGGGGGGGGGGGAGGTCAGCTTGACACAGCAGTATGATATTTGATTTGTGCTGAAAGGGTACTGTGTTCGATTCCCTGCCCATCTTGTTGCTCTACACTGCGATTATTTATTCAAGTCTTCCCTTGGAACATAATCTAGAGACACACTTCCCCTTGAAGATGGATAAAGGGAATATTATATTTCCGTCTTTCCTTATTCTTTACTTATTTACAAATTTAACTGGTTGAAAACATATTACATATTTATCATTTTATATCATATTATGATTTTTTATCGATGTAAATGCTGGTTTTCGTTTCTCCTTTATTTTGTATCGCTATATTCTTATGTTGCGTTTTTTTTCTGTCGGGATAAAAATATTGTAACATCGTCCGACACATTAAGTGTGCTGTTGGCCAGGGACCCTTTGTAAAGCGCTTTGAGGACATTCAGTAGATATTGTGCTATATATAAGGCTCAACTATTTGTTTTGTATTTAGAAGAATGCTTAGACTTTCTCAAAACTACAGACAGCTAAAATGTCCTACTTTTACTCATTTTAACATTTAATTCACAATTGGCTCCATTTGAGATCGATATATTACCGATTTAGGGCTGTGAGTCACATATGGTCACAACCTTCTACACTTCGCTTGTGTGAGCCGACAGCTTTACTGTGAGCTTCTCTATCGTTCTGCAAACAATCTATAACAGGAATCAGCAATAATAACAACTCAAATGAAAAAATTAAGTGGATCTAAAAAGGCACATACAAAAAAGATGATGATTAAAACACCGGTTTTGAAAAACAACAACATTCGATTTATCGTATCGTATCGAATCGTTTAAGAGCTGATAGGTTATAAAAACCTTTAAATGATCAAAATTATATAAACAACATTCAATCAATGTTAATTGATAATATTGAGTATTAAATATCTAATACTTATGGCATGGGTTACTTAATTGTAATAGACACTCAGATAACCACGCCTCTCGGACAGTCATCGTAATGTAAAAAATGACAGTGATTGGTAAACATAGCAAACTACACAGGTTTTAATATCGATGGTATAGATAGAATGCGCTTGGCCAAGGAGTTCACAACATTGCCATCCGGAAGTATAACGGACCAACACACAAACTCTGTGTAACCATGAACTTTTATAGTCTGGTTAATACAGTTAAGTGAGAACAACTCACAAACGCGGATGGCAAAAACAATAACAAAGGCCTGAGTGACGTCATCTGCATACTATCTATAATGTGTCTAAGTAAAAAAAACCCACTGTTATACCGCTTGATCAATAAAACCCTATGTGTAAACTTAAGCGTTAATAATATGATCGAGAAAATCGTGTGATAACTAGTCACCCGGCAATGATCAGAGAAAGATCGAATTCATTCACGTTATTGTTTATAAACAACCAATTATGTTTGTCCGAGCGCTTGTGAAGGTGTGTCACAAATTTCATGTTTTGATTGGTCAAAAATCTTTTGGTTGATTAAAAATAAGACCAAATCTTATCTTTAAAAACCAAAACAAGGTAACCAAAAGAAAAGGTAAAGAAATAATCACGTTAGGGCATTTTGTGAGATAACGTTCATTTGAAAACATTAAATGATTACTTTTTCATTCATGATAAATACATAATAAATGAAGGGGTAAATAGATAAATAAATTAATAAATAAATGAAACAAAATGTTAATACATTTCCTTTATCCATCCCCAGGGGAAAAATTTGTCTTTAGGGTCTATTTCAAGGAAGGACTGGAATAACCCAGGTGTCACTACTACTACTACTACTACTACTACTACTACTACTACTACTACTACTACTACTACTACTACTACTACTACTACTACTACTACTACTACTACTACTACTACTACTACTACCACTACTACTACTACTACTACTACTACTACTACTACTACTACTACTATTACAACAACAATAACTACTACTGTACTACTACTACTACTACTACTACTACTACTACTACTACTACTACTACTACTACTACTTCTACTACAGCTGCTGCCCCTACTACGATAACTTCAACACAAAAACTACTTCTACAAGCACTAGTACTACCTCCGTCAAAACCACCAGTAAAACTACCACTCAATC
>NC_088362.1:65451239-65488739 GCF_034508935.2 Berghia stephanieae
CAAGTCTATCGCATATTCTTTTTTCACTGACCTTGTTAAGCATTCAATGTTGGATGGACAAAGGGTTAGAGAAAAGATATTGACTTACCCCGTGACCAATACAGGTTCTTTTACTTGTGAGTCGAATCAATTTTCACAAAGCATAATATCAACTTAATGTGCAGAAAGCGCTTTACAAGAGGTTACAGGACAATAATAGCAACAGTTAACATGTGTGAAGAGACATGACGCCTGTTATGCACTTTTGCAATCTCTGTTTTTTTTCCCAACAGAGACAATGTTGTTGCCAATCAGGTAATCATTTTACATGTGACAGAATGCGAACGAATAACCTTTTCAAAGAATGCTTCGCACTGGCCAATGCCTGACACGAATCCAGGACCTACAGGTCATACCACTTGTATCATAATATCACTAGACTAGAAAGCCGCAGAGAACTAAGAGAGCCTCGAATTTCTGAGATGGTATTTAACCAGTTGACTGCCGTACTCTATAAAGACGAGCACTTAAGAATTTAGCCAGGAAACTCGTCCTTCAAATAACGATCGATTTCAATCATTCTAGCCCATATCTTGGCAAAAACTCTCAAACCGGGGACATCGTAAGGTCCCAGATTTGAGAGTTATTACCAAGATGAGGCTCATGTAAATCGAACGATATTTAAAGGACGAGTTTTCTGGCCAAATTTGTTTATACGTGTCTTTCTAGAGTTCGGCAGTTAACTGGTAAAATTATCAATTTTTACAGAAGCTTCAACGGACCCTAACCTTTTGATTTAACATAGGGATGTGATGTATCTTTTCATTTCCTTCAAAAGAGTCGTGGCACACGATTAAACTCTTGCTTCACACGGTTTAAAGTACAGAATTATGACGATCGGTTCATACCGCCGAGGGAGAAATTAGAATTTGAGAATCGTCTATTTATTTTAGTTGTTAGAAAGACATCCACCCGAGACATCCATTCTTCTTCAGTTTACAGCATGCGTTCTGATTACTATTTCAAGTCAGGCTATATTTAACTTTATTGGCTTTTGTTTATTCAACTTTATCTCTCCTTAATGTTAGTCTCAATCCTTTTCATTCTCACTCAAAACACTATCCCTCTCTTCTTTGTCCTTATCTGTCATCTAGGATCAAAATTAATGAAAAGATACACAGATCAATAACAGGTAATTCAATTCCAATGTAAGCTGATGAATTACTAAATCTCTGGAATCAGGAGTTCCTTACTTTATTTGATACAATGCCATTGATTTTTGAGTTGTCTTCAGTGGCCGTATGCAAAAATATATTTTAGTTTCACAAACAAAAGATTGAGTGCCCTGGAGGCAAACGAAGCTACAAATGAGCTCGCTGTCCTATAACGTTTCGGTGGTGTTTTTTTTTTTTCTTCTTCTTTGTCTTTTCATAGATCCAAGTGACTCAGTCAGATTGTTGGATATTCATAATATTATCTAATGAAAAAAATAAATAAAGAAAGAAGTAAAGAGAAAGAAAAGAAATTGGTGCCTATCTGAAAGACTCTAGGTCATCTTTGTAGGTTTCAATATTGCACTCAAGCTAGAATACTATCAGGAAGATTTTTTTGTGATTGGTATAAAGATAGAGTGAAGATATTTGTTAACATGAGCACGTATTTGATGAATATCAACGATTTATGCATATTCAATGCACCTCATCTAATGACCTTGTGAAGTCGAAGTTCCATTTCAATGAACGCAGGTCACCCAGTAGATTCGAGATCTGATATAGAGCCTTTTCAAAATTCACCATTGCCCCTGTTTAACTGGATACTTGTTCGCTCTTTAGTTAAAAAGAGTAATATGTCATAAGGTAATTTCAAAAATTCCAAAGCAGGAGTCAGAGATTATTAGAATTGTAACCCATTCGGTCAGTGATCACGATAAAGAGGCTTGACTTTAGATGTGGTGTGAAACCTATTCGACCAGCAACAACATTTCGTCTGTAAAGTTTAAATATATTCTCAATTTTTGAACTAGAAATAAAATTATATAGATAAACAGTTAACTGCCGTACTTCAGAAAGACTCGTTCTTTAAATTTTGGCCAGAAAACTCGTCCTTCAAATGTTGATCAATTTAAATGACTCTCAGCTTGGCCAATAAAAATCTCGACTAGGTCCCAAGTATGAGAGTTTTTGCCAAGAAGAGTGGCCAATCAAAAAAACAAAAAACAAAAAAAAAAAAAAAATACCCGTCTTGCTGAAGTATGACAGTTAAGGGGTTAAATAGAACCATTTGACTTTCGAAGGCTATGCATTTGTATTTGCTTTATTGCACAAGAGAGTTCCTCAGTTTCGCTAAAAGGTCAACGGATTTTAATTCGGTACAAAAATGAATTCTGATTTTAAAAGTAAGAGAATTATAGACTTCCGGATGGCATCGATCGATGCGAGGTCACAAGGGAGATTACTCTTTTACCTTTAAGGTTTGGTGGAATTTTAAGATACGGTACCTAACTAAAAGTAAAGCAAACATTTGTCAATGACGACAGGGTTTCTATTTATAGCAATTGCACTTGAGATTACCCCCCCCCAACACACACACACACACACACACTCACACACACACATACACACACACATACACACCAGAAAACTCTTTGTCAAAGTGTCATTATGGTGAAATGAGAGGGGCTAAATAAATAACTCTTACCGACGTGTACTAATTTGCAGGTCCGATAACCCACTTCCTTATGGGCTCATTGTTGTAATGTAAATCTTAAAAAGGGACGCAAAATATTGTCCATTACAACAATATTAAACTAGGCCCATAATTGGATTAGGATGTCAGACCTGCATAGATGTACACGTCGACTCTTACCGTTATGATTTGTTCTTTTTAAATGTATGTATCGATGTCATGAAAAGAAAATTAGGTCAAGGCTCTTGAAAATAATAATGGGTTTTATGATAACTACTTTAAAGTATATGTTGGCTCTTCACTATGACCATTATTTTATAAGTTGAATAGTGTTTGAGGACAGTTTTAAAATAATCTTATATCAACTAAAGATAATTTGTCTCCTCCTTAATCAGTCAATGACTGCCGTACTATATAAAGACACGAAGTACCTATTAAAAAATTTAGCCAGAAAATCTCGTCCTTCAAATGATATCGATCGATTTAAATGAACCACATCTGAGCTAAAACAGGAACACGAGAGTCATTCAAATCGATCGATATTTGAAGGACGAGTTTTCTAGCCAAATAATTAAATAGGTTTCGTTCCAGAGTACGACAGTCAACCGGTCAATTGAGCATTTCAAGCAATCATCTCTGCAACTACAACACCGTATTTATTTTTTTTAAAATTGAGCTTTTATATAGAGCAATATACACTAAACGTGCTCAAAGCGCTTTACAGGGGGTCCCTGGCCAATAGCAACACTTAACATGTAGGACGATACATGACGCCTGTTAGGCGATATTACATTTTTTTTCGGACAGGGACAACGCTGTTGACAGTCAGGTACTCATTTTACACCTGAGTACGGTGCGAGAATGTGAGTAAAGAGCCTTTTCCAAGGACTCAACTATGCGCCAAGCGAGGCTCGAACCCAGGACCTTCCGATCCGAAAGCGAGTGTCATACCACAAGACCACATAGCCGCACAAATAGACAGCAATTCTGACAGAGTGAAAACATCTTTGACCACCGCCACAAACCAAAAATATAATATTGTTGACTTAGGTTGTGAATAGTGAAAATAAGGTTGTAATGAGATGAAACATTATTTCATTGCGTTTAGTTTGAGAATCCATAGAACTAAGAAGACTTCTCAATACATTTTTCAAATGCATCCAAGATTTAAACTCAACACCTTGTTCGTCTGGCAGTATAATAAGTACAGTATTTACAACCATATACACACATACATATAACAAAAAACCACATACAAAAAATAAACAAACACACATATATACTAATTTATATATATGTATGTATATATATATATATAATATATATATATATATATATATATATATAATAATATATTATATATATATATATATATATATATATATATATATATTACATTTATATTTATGTATATGTATATTTATATATGTCGTGTGTGGGTGTGTACTACTTATTTATGTATAGATATATACATCCGCTAAAAGTTATTTAATTTCTCTCAAAGTCAGATTGACCTCATCTTCGAAGCGATGTTCTAAACACGAATACATAATTGACAACCGATATATAAACCATGAAAACAACAATTACTTGGTGCAAAACAGGCTTGATTTAAAATGAAACTGTACGAAGATTAGAGGCTACAGAACCCAACTGACCCCATTTTGTCTTTTGATTCAACTTGTAATCTTATAATGTTGCGGAAGATAATGCTAGCATTATGGATATTTAACCGGAAATAAAAGACGTCCTTTAATAAAGACTTCCGGTGGGATCGTAATGCTGTGTGGAACTGTCAGCTGGCATAAACACATTATCTTCTATAGGTTTTCCATAATATTAGTACACAGTTCACAAGTACTTTCGTTGACATGTACGCTGTTTAGGGAGTTCCATCATGAGTAAATCAGTTTCAGGTCATACAAAGACACAGTTTTCATCTTCAACTCATATGTGATGCATTATGAAAATAATTTACTAATCTTGAATACGGACATCAGCTATTGTATAATTGACGTAAGCTCATTTACAAAGCGCCCAGAACTTAACTATAATAATATGTTTATGAATTGAATGAAGATATCAATAATACCAATAATACAGAACAAAACAAAAAACAAATCAATAAAATAAAAACAACTAAAAAGAAAACAAAACAAAAGAAAAATAAACACCCCCCCCCCCAAACAAACAAAAAAAATAAATTCAAAAATGATTTTTAAAAATAAAAACAAAAACAAAGCAAAACAGTTACCATCCCGTAACAATTTTAACAATGTTATATTTAAATATATGATAAAATATTTCGTTACCATCCCGTAATAATTTTAACAATGTTATATTTAAATATATGATAAAATATTTAGTTACCATCCCGTAACAATTTTAACAATGTTATATTTAAATATATGATAAAATATTTTGTATATCTGGTTGACAAGCCAAATGATAAAAAATGAACAAAAACTGAAACACAAATAGCAAAACAGAAAAGAGACGGACGCCTCATCCGCCAATTCCAGAGTTTCCACACTTACATTTCAGACTGAAATACGCTCTAATCACCCCATGGAAAATATTTGTAATTAGCATCTATCTCCAAGTATGACTTAAAAACCAACAATATGTCCGCCGTAGTTCAGCGCAGCAAGGCATGCGTAAAAATCTACTCTAGAAAAAAAAAGAAAATAGAAATAGCTACCAACAATGAGGGCTGAAATCGGATCCTCTGTGTAACTGTATATAGTTCACTCCGTCATAGTAAACAAGTTTTGAAGTTCAGAGGAAGTTTATCTAGATGGACAATACACAATTTCGAAGTCAAGTTGGCTATGTGGTCTTGTGGTATAACACTCGCTTTCGGATCGGAAGGTTCTGAGTTCGAGCCTCGCTCGGCGCATAATTGAGTCCTTGGAATAAGCTCTTTACTCTTTTCTCTCACCGTACTCAGGTTTAAAATGAGTACCTGGCCGTTAACAGCGTTGTCTCTGTCCGAAAAAATCATTGTAGTATCGCCTAACATGCGCCAAGGCTCGTTATACATGTTTCATGTTGCTGTTGGTCATGGACCCCTTGTAAAACGCCTTGAGCACATTAAGTGGATATCGCACTATATAAAATCTCAAGCTCAAGTCAATATAACAATTCAATCTGAGACTAATTATGAGACCCCTATTCTTCAATCCTGGATGAATTTACTAATAAAATAAAACTTCTTTTTGTTATAAATCCCTAGGTTAAAAAAATGTATTGCATACGCGAGTTGATAAAATTGATTGTCCTTTGATGGACAGTACAGCAATAAATTGAATGTGGTAAAAAAATCGATAAGTCGTATGTTTTTAATCCTGATGTTGAAAACGCACAATTCTAGCCTTTTCATGTCATATTCTTCATCAATGGACATCGGATAGCCAATGCCTATTGGCTGTTTAGAATGATTTCCCATGGGACAGACATTGTTTGACCAACATAAAGCTATTACGTTTCGCAACAAATAGGTTTATTGTCATGGACAAGAAAACGCTTTATATTTGAGATCCACCACATCGTTCATAGAAAAAGAAAAGCAATAACAAAACGGTGCAAACAAACAAACAAAACAAAAAAAAAAAAACGTCAAAGAAAGGAACAGCAGCCATGACCATAACAAGAAAAGTTCAATAGATGTAGCAATACAAAAATATGGAACATAAAAAAGGAAGAAAGAAAAAGAAATCGAAAATAAAGATCATGTTCTAATACGAGGGTAAAATTAGTAAAATTAGAAGCCAACACATGTAATAAAAGGTCGTACGTTTCTAGATAAAGTCTGTCTTCAGGATACACTCAAACAATTCTAAACAGTAATATGATAAAATGACGTCTAAAATAACGAGTTCTGATGTCTATCTAGCTATTGTCGAAAGAAAGGAAAGGAGATAGTACAGATTACTTAGTGTCCTCTATTAAACAGGCCTCATGTCTCGTTCTACATGTTAAGTGTTGCTGTTGGTCAGGGGCCCTTTGTAAAGCGCGTTGAGCACGTTTAGTGGATATTGCTCTATGTAAAATCATAAATGTGACCGGCCAAGTCAATCTGGTATTATGTCGGCATAGAGCAAAAACCACTCGGACATAAAAATTCTGAAATCTATATTCGGTTAATACACCACATAGAAAAGAAAAAAACGTAGTTTCCGAAACTACCTTAGTCCAAAACTTCAAAATTCAAAGGTTCTTAATATTTTTTTCAATTTAAATTCAATTCTATAAACCTGTTTCAACCCGACACAATACCGAAAAGTTGCGATGGGTCACAAATTCAGTCAAAAACCTACACATCGATTTTTTCCCTTGATTCAATCATACCCACGATATAAGACAAATATAACACACATGCATCAAACACGAAAACAATGTAGCATTTGATTTTATAAGTGAGTTATTATTGTCGATCGTGAAGCCATAACAAGTCAAGCATAGGAATGGGTATGGATATAAACTGTCGACAAAACACTTTTACAAAAATAAGTTAGTTCTCACCTCGAAAATCGACCCATAAAATGGCCCATAACTTGTCAAAAAATTCTCAAATAAAAATCTTTAAACAAGTCCCGAGTTTAAGACTGATTGACAAGTGGAAGAGTTATTTTAATCAATTGATGAGTAATTTAGAAATTTATAGCCAAATTCTAAAATGACATGTATTTGTTGAACGTGGCTATAAGGATGGCAGACGTATTGATTTTCCTGTGACATGTTTTCCTAAACCTTCCATTAAATATTTGATTTTATATAGTAAACGCTTTCTTTAGTACAGGCGACATCCTTTTTATCAAATTAAATATTGAGCTAAAGAAAATACATACATTGTTTAACAAAATCACCCTGTCATTAAACCGATATAGCTTTGTTCAGATATTTTAGATTTTCACGTCAGGAATGTAATATCTGGTGAGCGGTTTAAAGAAACGTGTAATAGACTTCCAATCTGACAAAAGCTTGTATCTCAACTAATACTGGTCTCTCAGAGTGGTTCTCTAACATAAATTATAGGATTTTTCATGTTCAAGAACATATGTAATGTTCATGCTTTCAACCCTAATTTGCACAATTCAAGGGTTTTTGGACTTAATTCCCTCCTTTACTAAAATGTGTAGATATGGTACTAGTAAGTAATATAATAATAATAATAATAATATAATAATAATAATAATAATAATAATAATAATAATAATAATAATAATATTTTTATAATAATAGGTCCCTTTGCAGCGCTGCATTGCGGCTGACTTCTGGGTCATTTCAGTCGTTCCGTGGAATAGACCCTTCAGACAAATTAGACTATAAACGTTAAATGTTACACATACAGTTTTGTTTGTTGGTAAGCTAATTTTGGCTGGCGGATGGTGTTAGTACTTAACCAAAATGCATAACAGTACATTTAGGCAAAATACTCTGCTCAAGTTCTGCCCAATAATCGAATCGTACATACACACATGTAAAATGAGAATTAATGATCGAATAGGCAGTTTTAAAACAACAAATAGCTCAGAGACAACAGCTTGATTTTTTTTCAAAGCACACAAACAACTTGTTATTTTTCGTTTTCCCTTTGTATCGTTGCTTTGTTTATTTAATTTTCCATAATTCCAATCGATTTTCTTTCATCCAGATTCCATCGCCTATCATGGCATCTCTCAGATATCTGTTCCTTCTTTGTAAAGGGTCAAAGAAACAAATTATATGAATGTTCGTCTCAAAACGGGGTTACGTCGGATTGAGCCTAAATTTAAAATCAAATCTTAATCTTAAAAGTACCATACAAAAATACCAACTGTACGTCAACGCCGGAAAGACAGAAATAACAACACTGTCAAGAAAAGAAGATGGTTTGAGATCAAGAAAAATAAATAGGGCCACTTATGTCGGATACTTAAGAGGATGTTGAAAGAAGAAAAGTGTTCTCAACAAACGCCATCAACAAACTTATGAACGAATGGATAAGAAAAGATAACGTAATAACTACCGTGAAGATCAAGCTGCATACATGTCTGATGAAGTCTATATTATTCATTTACAAGTGTGGTTCATGGGCTTGACGCAAAACGAAGAGAAAAGGCTGGACAGCTTTCACAAGAAACAACAAAATGTAGCAATGAGGCACTCTACAGCAAGTGCAGTGAAAAACAACTCTTTTTCCTGATTTTAGAGGCGCGATGGAGAATTTTCGGCCACATACTGAAAAGAGACAATGATATTATACCAGAAAATAAATCCATGAACGCATTTTTCACAACATTTGGATGAGATAAATACAAAGGGAGCCCACTAACGACAATTATACACAGTAATGAACAGGGAACCCTCTTCAATTCAAATTACAAAGGCAGACCAAAGAAGTTTGGCAAAAGACCGTGGAAAGTGGAGGGACATTACACAGCAAATCAAAGAATCAACCGAAGCGCTCCAATTCGACGATTAGGATGCGAAAGACGATAAGTCAAGTAAGTCATATCTTAATCTTAATCAACTTATAAAATTCACGCTAAAATAAAGCCTTTATTGAATGCAGTGGATTTATTTCTTAAACTTCAAAATACTGATCAGCTGGGCAGTGTTGCTCAGCGGTACGGTCTTGCCTGTACCGAAAGGTATCGATTTCGACTACCCGCCGCACTGTGTGGCCTTGAGCAAATCACCTCGCCCTTGCTCACTTTGCGGTACTGCACTGATGCCTAGTTTATTCCATTCCCCCTTGGAATAGACCCTAAAGACCAATTTCCATTTGGGATGAATAAAGGGAATTTCCTTCTTTCTTTCTTTCTTTCTTTCTTTCTTTCTTTCTTTCATTCTTTATTTATTTATGTTTTAATTACAAAAATAAAAATAATAATAAATTTGAAAAAAAAATTTTTTCCATCTAGTATAATAATATTCGGACATAATACAATATTGACATCGGTGACTGGCAAAAATGTTTGTCTTTAGCACTACATCAAAGAATATTTTTAATCCGAGAGAAATCCGAGAGACGCCATGAAAAGATGATGGAATGATGAAAGAAAATCGATAACAAATCAGGAAAATGGAATAAAGAATACAATATATGAAAAGGGAACGAGAAATAACAAGTTGTTTGTGTGTATTGAATCAATGAATTCGACGTTATTATATTATTGTTTTCATACCGCCAGTTGCGTGTTATATCCGACTAAAGTTCTTCTGACAGACTACAGACATGAGTGAAGGACAGGCATACAAGCGATCCACTGTGTCAATTGTGGTATTATTTTGGAAGAAACTAGATGACGAATTCTTCTTCTTCTTCTTCTTCTTCTTCTTCTTCTTCTTCTTCTTATTATTATTATTATTATTATTATTATTATTATTATTATTATTATTATTATTATTATTATTATTATTATTATTTTATTATTATTTCTATCATCATCATCATCATCATCATCATCATCATCATCATCATCATCATCATCATCATCATTTGTCATCATCATTTTTGCAATTGTGATCAAAATTAGGAAATGTAAGTATTTTGAAGTAAAAACAAATAAACAAACAAACAAATTTCAGTCTTTTGTATGAAGTCGATGATTTGAGCGTAAACTTTAACGCTTTTCTTAGCAATTTATTTCAAAATGTTTCTCGAAATGTTATACGTACCTACCCCTTTAAAAAAAAAACTCAACTCAAGAGCATTAAGTACATGCTATCCATAATCGATTCAGTTAGGTAAGACGAGCTTTACAAAGCAGCATTAAGTTCTTGTAAATACAAAAAAGCTTTATCTTGAAATGTTGTGATGTACAAACAACTGTCAAGTGATGTCATATTATTTTTTTGTAAGGACCAACAAGTTTAAGTCAATTATTCGAGAACAATTTTATGACTTGACAATATCTGGGAATATCGGCGGAAACCGCAATAAGATTTTACCACTTTGCCCTACATCGCAATCACGTAATGTTATTATCTTATCCGACCCTATATCTGACAGGCAAAACCGATGCCAATTTCAATCAACACTGAAACGCATCGTGTATACAGTTTAAACTTATTTGTATGACAAAGCGTGGTTAGGATCGATTTTATCCCAGGATGGATGGCCAAATTGTTTTATATATAAGAGTAAAAAGTAAAAATCCACCAAAAGCATGTCACGTAACTCAGTCTGTGTGACCCAAAGAGTATGGAATATGCTGGTGAACTCCAATAAACAAACCAAAATTAAAAAAAAAGAAATCAATTCATCAAAATCTCTTAATTTTTGTTGATAATCAACATTCAGTACAAGGCAGGCCCTTACACAGCTGTAGTCGATGTGGAAAAAGAAAATAGATAATCATCCAAGCCTCTGATAATTATCTCTCTCTCTCTCCCCCCTATCTCTCATTCCTACCTCTCTACCACAAGACAGTAAGAGGACTTATAGTTGACAGCTTCACTTCCGGGGTCGCCATTACAATGCCTTTTAATTTGTTCGTGGCACGAAATTATATCGATCGCCAGTTGTGGAGCTGCTGGCTCCTCGATACAATTATAGAACAATTTTCCCCCAATTTGGCCAGAATTCACTTCAAATATTTGTCAAACATGATGATCTTGGATTTGTTAAGATATCTTTAACTTGAGACTCCATCCATTGAAGTTTCAGATTAAGGTCTCGGGTTCAAGAGATTTCTGGCCAAAATAAGAAAAATATTTTTGTTACAGTATTGATGAACCACAAGACCAGAGACCCTCTCTAAGGTCTGTGGGATGAACTGCCGAGCTGTTAATTCTCCACCGGAGTATGTTGGCCTCGGGTTTTCTCTGTATAAATTATGGATGAAATAAACATTAACGCGCCTTTATGAATTGGTCCAACGGAATGTTCGATAATATTCGACCACCAGAATCAACTGGAATTGGAATTATTTAATGCTCTATGTCTGAATCATGGATTGGGATGAAAGTAGCTAGAAAAAGAATCGTACAATCAATTGTTGTACACAGACTTTAGGATATTAACACCAGTCACTAAACACGTCTCATCATGACAATTCCCCCGTCATTAGACTCGGTCCAAGGAATAGATAAATGACATGCTTATGGGCAAATCGCTATGCAATGCGTGGGTTATTTTATGTATCTTGCTTGTCGGACACGTGACGAATTCTATCCGCACCAATGGTTGAGTCATGCTAAATAGAATTTATGAATTCAAAACCACTTACAACGCTGAATGGGCAGCAAAGAGGACAACGTGCAGGAGGGAAACAAATGAAGAAATAAAAGTAGGAAGAGGAGAATGTGGAAGAATGAGAAGAAGAAGAAGAAGAAAAAGAAGAAGAAGGGGAAGAAGAAGAAGAAGACTGGGGACGCGAGAAACGAAGAGGGAGAAGAAGAATGAGAAGTAGAAGAGGAAGAAGAATGAGAGGAGGAGACGAAGAATAGTGGTAGTAGTAGTAGTAGTAGTAGTAGTAGTAGTAGTAGTAGTAGTAGTAGTAGTAGTAGTAGTAGTAGTAGTAGTAGTAAAAGAAGAAGAAGAATGAGAGGAGGAGGCTAAGAATAGTGGTAGTAAAAGTAGTAGTAGAAGTAGTAGTAGTAGTAGTAGTAGTAGTAGTAGTAGTAGTAGTAGTAGTAGTAGTAGTAGTAGTAGTAGTAGTAGTAGTAGAAGAAGAAGAAGAAGAAGAAGAAGAAGAAGAAGAAGAAGAAGAAGAAGAAGAAGAAGAAGAAGAAGAAGATTGCCATTAACAAAACGCGAGAGAAGAAGAGGGAGAAGAAGAATGAGAAGTAGAAGAGGAAGAAGAATGAGAGGAGGAGGCGAAGAATAGTGGTAGTAATAGTAGTAGTAGTAGTAGTAGTAGTAGTAGTAGTAGTAGTAGTAGTAGTAGTAGAAGAAGAAGAAGAAGAAGAAGAAGAAGAAGAAGAAGAAGAAGAAGAAGAAGAAGAAGAAGAAGAAGAAGAAGATTGCCATTAACAAAACTAAATGAATTTATCATATTTTTAGTTTTGTATCTTTAAATTCTACGACATAAAGTTCACGCAGAACAGGGCGTTTTGCTCACATGTTCTGGATTACTACTCGTGATGAATAGATAAAGGACTTTTGAAACTAGCGTGAGGGAAGTACTCACGTTGTCCTGTGACTGATAAGGCTGTTAGTGGATTAATCTTTGCATTATTAATGGCTGAACGGAGATGTTGTTTTCATGAAGCTCTATGTTTTTACAATATATATTATACTTTATACACAGGGTATGTATCGAGCGCCCCGATATATCAGTTGCTAGAGCACTCGCTTCACACGCAAAGGGACTGAGATCGATCCCGAGTGCAGTCGACACTTTTTTCTGACCCCCCCCCCCCCCGGGCAAACCAGCAGTGATTGGGTAGATGGGCCATTAGAACTGGCGGAAAGTACTTTGAGATAGACTAGCGTCCTATCCAAAGGATAGCAAGCACTTGTTATTGTCCGTTTCACACTATAGAATCCGGGATAAACTCCGGCACAACGGGCCTATAATGGTTCTCAAAGACTACTTATATATATGTGTGTGTGTCTGTGTGTATGTGTGTGTGTGAATGTATCAACACACACACACACACACACACAAATACATCCATACCAAAGATGCTCAGCTAAATTAATAGATGAGAAAATGTCGAGCCCTTCCCTTCAATTCTCCAAAGGTTGGTAGAGCTCTGAGATATTGACTGTATCATTATCCCGACGTGGACACTTCCCATCAAACCAAACCGGATACCTGGACATTGCTGCCGTGCACTGATTAAATATTTTTTCTCTTTTACCTTGCTTGTCCAGAAAAGTTTTACGTCGTATATCAATTTATCTAGATGGTCTTCAACTTGTCATGAAGTTTTATACCTGACACAACTTCAAAATCTTCACTTTGAGACATTTTGCAATGTATCGATATGTGGTGTCAAACCATTGGGGTCAAACTGAATAAAGTGTTTTCTCAGTGAATGCAGAATTCAGAAGACCTTTACAGAGTACACATCCATTAACCTATAATAGAATGGCCGAATGTTATTTGCTAATAAAAATAGAAATAAAAATGTGTTTGCTTTTCTGACGTTTAATTCTGCCATCAAATTTCGCAACTCAAGAAATTTATTCATTGTGTGGGAGATTTTATGTGCCACCCACTAATACCACCTACACTTCAATAAATGGAGATCAAACAAAGGGAATTCATTTTGGTTTTTTTTTTTCAATATATTCCCGAACAAACTATTGAATGTTTACTTTTAAAACATAAAGGGAACTTGAAAAGTAATGAACTCTTTAAGAATAAACCGAGGAGTGAGTACAATCCAAAAATGTATCCTTATGAAAAAAAAAAGAGGTTTCCTAGGTTTTTTTATAATAGGTATGAGAGTGATATGAGGTATGAGAGTGCCAACATATGAACGTTCCATAGAGATGTGTTGAACGCGAGCGCTATTTTCCCCCGCTTTTGATTTTACATGCTAAACAATATGCGACATCATTAAAACTCTCTCGAGTTCACCCTCATTGAAAATCGAACAAATTTGTCCGATATTCCATGCATATGAACTCGAGAGAGTTAACATCCTTACTGCTTATGCTTATTGCCAAAAAATTCCTTTTTGGGATGCAATAAAGTATTATTATTATTATTATTATTATTATTATTATTATTATTATTATTATTATTATTATTATTATTATTATTATTATTATTATCATCATCATTATAAAAATGATATTAGGTCGGGGTAAATTAGATACCGAAAAGAAATTTTAAAGTCAAAAAGGTCAGTAAGTGTGAAGAAAAAACAACAACTGATGTCACGTTGAGAAATTACATTTCTTTATTCTCCTCGATCGAATATAAAATCAGAATTCGAGTTTCATAGCTGTGGCTCTCCATTCAGTTTTTAGCATCTGAATCACCCTGACAAAATCCTGTTTGAAGGTGCCGGGTCACAAAAAGGTTAAAGCACCGCGTTGACAGCTCACGGACGAACCTTGAAACAATATTCTACGTTCTGTATATATATATATATATATATATATATACGTCTATCATATCTATTTGACACTTCGTTCAGATTACTAAGGATGGGGTTCTCAAACTAACAGCTGAAACCATCATATTAAACACCCACGCGCGCGCGCGCCCAGACGCACATACGTTTACTTAAATCAAATCCTTTAGTGACCCAGATAAACAAAGCCAGGTCTCAGATTATTAAAAAACAAAATAATCACGATCCTATCATATCTCAGTATACGGATCGATTTTTGACCGGATTGTCGGTACCAGTCACTTAAAATGTCATTAACGTTTGAGAAAAATAAAATTGTACTGGTTTTTTTTTCTTCAAGCACCAAGTCTGTGCCAGATATCGGTGATCATGACACGCCATTCATATTTCTGATTAGATAACTCAGAAAACTAATATTACTCTTCTGTTTCTTTGTCACCCAGCTGTTCAAACTATTCAAATATTATGTTTTTCTTGGTCTACCTTTACTCTTTTTACCTTCAATCTTTCCTGTGAGAGCAAGATGTTCAATACATTCATGTCGATTTAGGTGCCCTAAAAATTGCATTTGTCTTTTTCTTATTGTACGAATTAGTAATCATTTAGTTTCAGCTTGCTCTACTACTTCTTCATTAGTTTTTTTTCTCTGTTCATGAGATTCTTAACATCCTTCTAAGAAACCACATTTCTGCTGCCTCCATTGTGCTGATAAGCAATATTAATTTAGGCTCGGTTTAAATCAAATCAAACAAAGATGTAGATTTCAAAGGGCTAGCTGGAAGCAAAAATGTACGGTTAGACTTTCACTTAAAATCCTCTCTCAAGAATGACACAAGCAACCTTGGAATATTTCCAAGAAAAGGGAACACCATAATCGCAATGCTTGGTCATAAAACAGGGACTTTTGTACCATTTGTTTTTTTTTCATGTATTGTATGAACTGTTTTTACGTATCAGACTGGGGAAAAATACATCAAGAACAACAATATCAAAAAGAATAAATAGAGGTTCAGTTCGGGTTTTATTATTAGCCTCTGGCCAATAACAATAACATCTCTTTGTTATCACAATAACATCTCATTCGTATTCTAAAAGCAATAAATTGGGCAGAAAAGTCGTGACCTCATAACTTGTGCACTCCGGTTCCAACCTACTAGGAATTAACCAGTAACCAGTCCTTCGGTGGATTAATAATGAATAGCTTACATATTGAATAATAAAGCGGCATAACTAATTTAGTAGCAGAATGCATATGCAGATTTATATTAATATGATTGCAGGACGTAAAAGAGCGAGAATTGATAATCTTTATTGACGACCGGCATATAATTTAGATTTAAAAAAATAAGATTCCATCACTCTGGAACCAAAGATCAATTACACAAGATATGGTATCCAGTCTCCGGAAGAGTCCTTTTACATTTCCACTGAGATTGGAACCAGCTTTTTTGGACATCACAATTTTGTTCCCTATTATAAATGGATGAGATAGCTGTATAAATCGTTACTAGTTAAAAATAGCAATACTGATAATGTAAGTGATGATCGACAGATAGGTGGATAGATATAAAGCTAGTTCGATACAGATACACACACACACACATACACACACACACAAATATATATATATATATATATATAATATATATATATATATATATATATATATATCGAGAGAGAGAGATAGAGAGAGAGAGAGATAGATAGAGAGAGAGATAGATAGATAGATAGAGAGAGAGAGAGAGAGAGAGAGAGAGAGAGAGAGAGAGAGAGAGAGAGAGAGAGGCTGAGCATTCCGTCTTTATGAAGATTGAATATCAAAAGACAACATTGTTCATAAAAATGACGTCAGTTTATTCGGCATGGAAACAGATCCATACCCCCCCCCCCCCCCCCCCCCCCCCCCCAATGCAAATTCCCTGTGTCCATCTGTAAATGGGTTATCCAACCATAATTAATCACAAAATATCGATTTCCAGTCACGATGTACGATATATTTATCCCGTTATTTTTAGATTCAAACAGCATGATAATATTGTTATTATTCGATTCAATTCCCCATTATTATTAATATCGATTGTTATCTTATTCCACTGCTTCGTTGCATATCCTTATATATATAGTTATTTTTCGTTGATCTGATCTAGGAAATTATTATTTTTTTTTGCGAATCCGGTACTTAGATGTTTTTGTCTTTCTGCTATTTAATTTGCCTTTCATTATTCAATTTATCCATCTGTACTTCATTTGATCAACGGTCCCATCTGTCTATCCATCCATGGTATATTCTAAATTCTAAATTAAGCTTTTCATATAGCGCAATATCCACTAAACTTGCTCAAAGCGCTTTACAAGGGATCCCTGGCCAACAGCAACATATAACATGTAGGACGGGACATGACGCCATTTAGGCGATATTACAATTTTTTTTCGGACAGAGACAACGATGTTAACGGCCAGGTACTCATTTTTACACCTGAGTACGGTGACAGAATGTGAGTAAAGAGCCTTTTCCAAGGATTCAGATATTGATAATCACCCAGTTACTTTTCACCCACAAATCCATCCCTTAATTTTTTACATTCATTCATTTATTTATTCACAATAATATGATCCTCTAAACACGCATCCTCTTAATCATTCTTCAGTTCATCCATTAATGAATATAATTTCACTTTTTACATTCAATCATTTATTTATTCACAATATGATCCTCTATACACGAATCATCTTAATCATTCTTCAGTACATCCATAAAAGAGTATAATTTCAATAATATTTGAGATTGTATATAGAGCAATATCTGCTAAACGTGCTCAAAGCTCTTTACAAGGCAGATCTGCCCAACAGCAACACTTAACATGTATTACGAGAAACGACGCCTGCTAGGCGAAATAACATTTTTTCTCCAATAAAGACAACGCTGTCTACGGCCAGGTACTCATTTTACACTTGAGTACGATCAGAGAATATACGTAAAAAATCTTTACAAAGACTCAATCATGCGCTACTCAGAACCGGAATCGAACCCTGGACCTTCAGATCCGAAATCAATTGGCATTCTATAGACGTTATGGCGGCACATTGAATTATTAATGATTCCCTTTGTTCACCCCAAGGGAAAATTCATCCTTATGGCTATCTGGACAACAGAACTAGATATTCATTGAATGTACTCCACCCTTTCTTAATAGAAATCATGTCATATACATATGCAGATCTGCCGACTTGAAATTTCAAAAATTCGTAGTTTCCAAGGATAAAAAATAAAAGTTCAATCTAAATAGTTTTACAAATAAAACAATTTGCTATTAGATAGGTCCAAAAATGCTCCAAAGTCCTGATTATAGGTTCTAAGGATCTAAACTTTCCTTTTCAGAAAATATCATTGAGTCAAAGAGACTTTTGCAGTTCTGTATCTAGAACCAAAAATGTGTATTTCTACGAATTTTTCGTAGTACCAGGCAGGTCTGCATATGTGAGCCATCTTGTCGGTCTGATATATCTCAGATTGAGCGAAGTGAAGAAAACCGGGTTTGAAGTAAAAAAGTGTGACCTATTTCATCGAAACGGTATAATTTCGGGATGCCAATAAGTTATTTTATCCAGTGAACGGTCGTACTCTAGGAAGAGATGTACGTATTTAAAAATTTGGTCAGAAAACTCCTCCTTCGAATACCAATTTGATTTAAATGACCCTCAATTTTCTGGTCAGATTTTTAAATATACGTGTCCTTCCAGATGTCGCCAGTCAAACTGGCTAAAGTCAAAATTACAAGTAATGTGAAAAATTAACTTATGTCACGTTTAGAAATGATATTCATTCTCCATAGTCCAACATAGAATCCTAATTCAAGTTTCATAGCTGTGACTATCATGTCAATTTATAAGGTTTTTTTTTTTATCTTACTCTTCTTAATAAATCAAATACTCTACAATATTATAGAGCACTGTACCAAAAAATGCAACGAAACACCGATCTTTCTTCAATACTTAACACCAGGTGCAGCTTGTTTGCACATACCATGAGACGAGATCCTGAAATACCAGCAAATATAGCTACTGTCATTCTACTTAACCATTCTGGGACCCAAAACAAGACAGTCACTACATTTCCTATAATACTCATCAATAATCTCAAAATTTTGCGAAAACTTCCGCCTAACTTCAACTATACCTCGACAAAGCCAGAGACATGGCTTCAAACAGACAGGAATTGAGATTCCTACGCACAGAAATCGAGGAGGCCGCTGAGGCTTCAAAGTCGGTTGATTATGTCAGCGAACTGATATAAGTCAAGCCAAAAGTCTTAATAAAGGCGTTTATTGTAACTCATATAACATAAAAGTTTAGCTTAAAATGAGATTTTAAGTATCACGTTCTCTCCGATATATTACTGTTTTGAGAGGACACGTCACATATTTAAATGATATTTTTTTTCCCTGTCTTTCTTATTATGTTCCTGATATATTTTTACCATTATTGCTTGACCTGTCACAAAGAATTGTTTACTTTCAAGCATCTTTATATCATTTCAAAACATATTTAAAGTATTTAAACTAATGCCTGCTTTGAAATTTGTGTTACGAGTATTAAAGTTTTGTTTAATACTTATACAAAGAGAACAACCAACAAAACACACACACACACATGTACACACACACACACACAAATTATATGTATACACACATGTCTGCCCGAGTTTTTCAACAACAACAACAAAAAAGACTCTTTGTATCAGGAAAAAGTAATTGATTTATATTTTTAGAAAATCGTTCACCAATGTATTTGTATTTTAAAAAGCATATTATGACACCACTGATCAGAGAGATGAATGGCGTACCATGATCACCGATGTCTGACGCAGACTTGGTACTTGAAGAAGACGAATATCACCGCTGTTATTTTTCTTAATTTTATATTTAATTGTTTTCTTCGTCTTTTCAAATTCTCCATGTTATTATGATCCGAAATAATGTGGTCCAGCAAGTCAATAGAATTGTGTTATACTGAATTTATTATAGAAAAGTAAAGTTACAGTGAAAACTGATCAAGTTTATGCCATCCAACATAAATTTGATTTTAAAAAACTCTAACTCTAAATAAGTAAGTGCGTGCGATACATAATTTTGTTCAACAAAATAAGATTACATAATAACATACTATAAAAAATGTCTTTAAATTCTGTGATGTTTAAAGGAAATCTGAATATGAAAAATGTTGGTTGTATCGGAACGAATGTGACGATTTTCCTATAGTTGGATAGGGAGAGGGTTAACTTTTCTCTTCCTAGCATAAACATAGACATCCATCAAAACGTTCCCACCCGTAGTATGTACCATGTAAAGACTCGACGGCGGCTGACACATCAAAGACATTTGCTGATCGATACATCTCATTCCTCATCAATAACTGATTTCTCACGTCAGTTTTATCAATCATTCTTAGGAAATCAATAATCCCGGGTAATCTGCCGTTCTCTGAGAAAATACTTTTTTTTCCATTTTGGCGCAGAATATTTTGGTCCAATAGCGATTGGTTAGAATGATACATAATTTGTCAAAAGGCAAAATTATAACATTTCAATGAGGTCTTTCGCTTGAGAATTTGTGATACGCTGAGTGTTATCTTAATAGTTGCATAGTGAAGTTAAAGTTTTTTTTTTTTCTTTTTTTTTTTTTTGCCAAAATGAAAATAAAATGTTTTGTTACTGTATTGTTTTAATGTCTCCCACTGCTGACGATGTATAAACGAATGGTGGAACTTTATGACTAGACCATCGGTTTGTATCTTTGTGCTGATCTCATATCATACCAGCTAGTAATTTTCAAAATAGGCTATTTTGTCGTGTATTAAAAACAGGACAACAGTAAATCGATAATTACATGTATATAAGAAATACAATAATAAAAGGTTTTTGAGTGAAGTGCTTGATGAGATAATATTAGAGACATAGTCAAAGATGACTGTGAATTTAAAATAATTTTTAGGCAAATCATGAGCTCCACAACGAAGGAATTTCGCCTTACATTGTAACAATTACAAAGGCTAGATGAAATATACATTAAACCTAATTTCTCAAATTTGGTTTTCTAGGTATTATTAAAGACCTAACCTTTCTCCAAATTATTCGTTTGGGTGTGTCAATATAATAAGATTATTGAACTCATGCGCTTGAAATTTCAAACAAGTTCTCAATATCACTGGGCGACTTCAGGTGCACTAATTGGGAATGAATTCAAAATTTAAAACGCAGGAATTCGAGAATCGTATTGTTATACCGATCCAATGATCTCACCTGCATAAGTTGTCCTTCAGAGTCATTAGGCGCGTGGAGTGGGAGTTTATCACTGCCCAAAGGAGAATGGTAATAAGTACTAGGTGGATGGGTGGTTCGCAAGGAGTGCTACGTTAAAACCGGAAACGATCGGAAACGACGAAACGACGGTTATGGACAGTTGACAGAAGTGGGAGTGAACCAGGGACACGGGGGAGTGTACACTAGTGGGAAGTGAACCTGGGACTATGGGAGGAGGACATCAGAGGTAAATAAACGTGGGAATATCGGAGATGGATACCAGTGGGAAACGAGCGTAAATGACCAGAAACGACCGGAAAGAAGATTGTGTAAATAATTGACCAGTGGTCCGTATAACATATTGGAATCAAAATATTTTTCAATAGTCAATCAAGTACTTTGGAAAATTACGCTTTTTAACATTTTGACCAGAAAACTAGTCCCCACCTTCAAATATCGGTTGATTAAAATGACCCTCATTATGTCAAAAAAAAATCTATCAAACCTGGGGTCTTCGTTGTCATTTTAATCCATGGATATTGGAAGAACGAGTTTTATGGCCAACATTTTAAAAACATATCTATATTGATTTGAGAATACGACAGAATTGGCCTGGTTTCCTCGTTGTATTATATTGATGATAGATTTAAAAGAAAGAGTTGCACACAAAAAAATTAAACAAAAGAAAAAAATGTAACCCCCCCCCACCCCCAAACAACAATAATAACAACAACAACAACAACAACAACAACAACAACAACAATAACAACAACAACAACAAACGAATATTGATGACATTAATAAAACGGAAAAAATTATATCCTTGCGCATAATGACAAAACATTTTTTTTTTTCATTTTAACCAGAAAACTTTTTACTATATATATCAATGGATTAAAATAAATTCCAGCTATTCAATAGTCTTAATTCCTAGACTGTTTTTAAGTCTCAGATCTAAGAATTTTTGAAAAGTTGTGAGTCATTTTATTCAAGAAACATGGAATAATATATATATATATATATATATATATATATATATATATATATATATATATATATATATTTCATCTAGATAAAATTTTGTCAAAAAGTGTTTTGTCACTGCACGGATGTCTTTGGGATTAAACAAAACTATAGCATTGTTTATAAGGGGCATTCATTTTAGAAATTATGTTCATCTTGATATTTTGAGAGGATTTTAAAAAAATAATTAAAGACAAAATCCGAGAACCCCGGACATTGGACCAGATTAATCAACAAATACACACACACACATACACACACACACACACAAACACACACTATCTCTCTCACACACACACACACACACAAACACACAATAGCAACAACAAAGAGAATAAAAAACCCAGATCGATAATGCCATGATATTGACGACCGGGTGTTCGGGGGATATTTGAAGAGATTCTGTTTTCCCCACCCATCACATTACAGTTAAGACCTGGGGATTAGCCGGACCAGAAATCAGGATCTTTTATGTCCCAGCTTGTCAATGCAGATTTCTGATGGTGCTCTCGATTGGGTGGAGGGCAAAGGATAGAAGATCTCGCAGTTCAAATCCAAAAATGAATATAATAGTTTTAAAAAACTATTTTTAAAAGTTACCAAAAAAAAATCCTCACAAAAAAAAAACGAACAAAGTACTAAGCACCGAACGTTTCAGGCGCAAACTTCTTCAAAAACAGAAAAACCCAGTGAAAACATAACTATATTACTAAAATCCCAGACCGAGTGCAGAGAATTGGTCGGCTGAATATTTTTCTGCCGTCAATTTGTTTTTTCAGTAATGTATTTATGTTTTTATTAATTGTTGTTGTTGTTGGCTGGAGAAGGGTTTGCGCCCGAAACGCTCCGTTTTTGGTATTTTGTTCTTTTTTGAAGCCGTTATATTAATTTTTGTTTATTATCTATTGCAGTCCAGCTTCTAGCAGCTTAGTATCACTAGTTCGAATCTAATCTTGTTCAGCATGTAACAAAAGGGGTCCGGGCGAGATGGCTGGGTGTGTCAGGCATTTGCACGTCCACCAGGGAGGTACGAGTTTCTAGCCGGCTATCTGATAGCCCCTAATGCTTAGGTTATCTCAGTATTATCTCAAGGATGAATAAAGGGAATTTTATTGTCTATTATTCTATCTTTAAAAAATTCATTTTGAACTGAGTATCCTCTCTATGTTCAATGGGAAGCAAAAGTCGTGACGGCCCACCTTCCTCTGTCCTTGTTCAAAACTCATTGGAAGTCTGTAACCAGTCATCCGGAGGACTAACAATGGATACGTTACATACAGAATCATAAGGTGGTATAACTATATATCAAAGATATAAAGGCAGATTCTTGTTGTTACGGACCATAAAGGAGCAAGGATGGATGATCTTTATTGACGATCTGCATTTATTTAGGCCAGAAAATAGGATGTCATCACTCTGAAACCAGATGATCAGTTGATGAAGGTATGTACCAGTCCTCCGGAAGATTGGTTTCACACCGCCAATGGGATTGAAACCAGTATTTTGACATCATACTATTGTTCCCTACAATAATTGATGGTTGGAGCGTTACTAAGCGTTAAACTTTCAGAATATTTCCTGTCATTTAGCCCTCTCGGTCCCCTTGACTATTTATTTCCAGTCAACGAAAAGGCCTGGCAAACAAATCCTTAATTATCCAGTAGATAATTTTTGACCAATCAAAATACGGGATCTGTGACAAACTTTCAAACATAGTTGGTTGTTTATATACAATAGTGTGAATGAAATCGACCTCTCCATCTGACCATTGTTTTGTTTTATACCGCCAAATGGGTGACTAGTTATCACAAGATTTTCTCGATCAGATTTTAAACGTGTAAGTGTTCAGAGTTGATTCTATTGATTATTGATAGTAAAGCATGTGTAGTTCGCTGTGTACCAATCACTGCCATTGTTTACATTATGACTATGGCTACCTTTAGTACACGTCAAACAGACAAATAAATCAGTGCCACAGTAAGTGAGGATTTATCACAATATTTTGACACATTGATGAAGTACGAAGGCAGCTATGCCAATAGCTGGCCACGCATAGCAACAAGAGGCCACGAAAGAACCATCAATTTTATGAGGCAGGGTGAAGGTTTACAGTTGGAATCATGTTGGTGGTGAGATGCATGGGATTGTCATCCAGGGGACCTTGTCTTTTTCTTTATTTTTTGTTTGTTTTCTTCTCTCCCTTAAATAATGAATTAAGTTTTTAAAAGTCACAACACCCGCCAGCCGGATATAACACACCAACACACAAAACTATATGTAACCGTAAACGTTTATAGTCTAATTTATACAATTCAGTGACAACTACTCATTAACAAAGGTTGTCTAAAAAAACATAATTAAAAACTAAGTCACGTTAATTTCGTTCCTTCTGTAAGCCTTATTACTTACTGCCCACTTTGCGGAACTGCACTGTGGCTGACGGCTGAGTTAAAGTTTTTGTCATGAATTAGACCATAATGACACATTTCGCTGTGGGGTGAGTCACAGACCACAGAGTGTATTTATTATTGTTTATAACAGAACACTACTATACCAACTAACTAAAATGGTTGTTGTTTTTCTCGGTGCCGTGTTAAAATTCCAGTTTTCTATCCTGGTGTGTCCGACAGTATAACATAATTAAAAGCTTTGAATAAGACATTTAAGCTTAATCAAATGCTTTGATTGTTGTTCTTGGATGGTGTCTAATTCATAATTCTCGTTATTCTGATTCTGATCACTTTACATGTGTAAATTTCCAACGTTTATTAAACAAAACACTACAACATCATTACACAGAAAAACACCTCGCTCTATATCAATATAAAATCTTAGATTTAAGACCAGTTTTTGGTCATCTTTGTTGTCGATATATGAAAGAAATGTTATCTAATCAAGGCGATTTCATGACTGAACAGTTGTATTCATCCCTTTGACTTTGATGAGTCAAACATTGGATAGGATGGGCTTTATTAGGAATCAGAATTCGAGATCCATGTTACATGGTTTGGAAACGTACAACTGTGAAACATTCTATTCAGCTATGTGGACTAGTGATATGACATTTGCCTTCGGATCGGAAGGTCCTGGGTTCGAGTACCTCTCTGAGCAACGGATATTTGAGGCCTTGGAAAAGTCTTTTTACTAACATTCTCTCACCGTACGCATGTGTAAAATGAGTACCTGGCCGTTAACAGCATTGTCACGGTCGAAAATAAGTGTAATATCGTCTGACATGTGATATGTCTCGTCCTACAGACAGACAGACACACACACACACATACACAGAGAGAGATAGAGAGAGAGTGTGTGTGTATGTGTTTGTGTGTGTGAGAGAGAGTGAGAGAGAGAGAGAGAGAGAGAGAGAGAGAGAGAGAGAGAAAATGCGTCTGCAAAATATAATGTAGCTTGTCAGTTCGAATCAATTTCTCATCCAAACCCAACAGTCTTATCAGACTCTAATCCTTGACTTACCTTTATTTTCCTTTCAATTCCAAATTGTTAAAACTAACAATAACAATGAATAGAAATGCCACTCTGAACGCTCCAAAGTATTCTAGAACTGTCTCCTCGTCCTTCCACAGAATGACCAATTCCACAAAATCAACACTTAACAATAATAAGAAATGAGTTTCCTGAATTATACACCAGAAAACAATGTTTTACTGACGAAATTCTCATAATAACAAGAAAAAGCAAAAACAAAACAAGCCACTCCACAATGCTGAGAAAAAAAAGTCTGCTCACTGTCAAACACAAAGACAAATATCTATTGTGTTTGCCTCTCAGTTCGTTTGTGTCTCTCTAATTATTCTGATAACATGAAAGACGGTAAGAGAGAGAACGAGAGAGAGAGAGGAGAATGAGATGTGACAAGGCTTGTTATTTTTCTTCTCACTCTTTATTCCGTCTTTCTCTCCTCTCTTCTGTGACTGTTTCTTGGAGACCCTCTCACCCCACTCACTGATTCCAATTATTTACTCACTCCACGGCTTGCACACACACACACACACACACACACACACACAAACATACACACACACACGCAGCACGTACAAACACACACACAGCACGTGCGTTGGTGGAAGCGAGTTCGTTCATATTTCAGTCAAAGCTCGATCCGTCCTGTCTTCCCGCCCCCCCCCCCCCCGCCCCCCTCCTCTCTCTTTCTCTCTCTCTCTCTCTCTCTCTCTCTCTCTCTCTCTCTTTCTCTTTCTCTCTCTCTCAATCTCTATCCATCTACCTATATATAATATATATATATATATATATATATATATATATATATATATATTTTTATCATCTTTCTTTATATGAAACAAAACATAACAAAACATAATACAACCAACACCTCCCTCCTCTCTCTCTCTCTCTCTCTCTCTCTCTCTCTCTCTCTCTCTCTCTGTGTGTGTGTTTGTGTGTGTGTGTGTTATCTCTCTCTCCCTCGCTTTGTCTGTCTCCCCCCCCCCTCTCTCACTCTCTCTCTCTCTCTACGTGTATGTGTGTGTGTTATCTCTCTCTCTCTCTCCCTAGCTTGGTCTGTCTCTCCCCCCCCCCTCTCTCTCTCTCTCTCTCACTCTCTCTCTCTACGTGTATGTGTGTGTGTGTGTGTGTGTGTGTGTGTGTGCGTCTGTGTTTATCTCTCTCTCCCTCGCTTTGTCTGTCTGTCTCCTCTCTCTCTCTCTCCCTCTCTCTCCCTCTGTCTGTCTCTCTTCATCATTTATGAAAATCAAATCAAAAACAAAAGAAAACCTAGAATTTCGCCCACGCGTCCTTTGATTTCAATTACAAATTAATGGAATCTATCTCACATTACTAAAAGGACTCACAAGGTCATCATGACTATCAGTTATAACGAAAGCCACTTATCGGCTAGACAGGCACAGTTATGGACAACAATGAATATTTAACAATAGCAGCTTTGAAAAAGAATAATTGTACCAAATACGGAACGTTTCGGGCTCAAAACGCTTTTTCTTTTTATTATTATTATTTTTTTTTTTATTCCCTTTATTCATCCCCAAGGGGAAATTTGTCCTTAGGGTCTATTCCAAGGGAAGACTGGAATAGCCCAGGCGTTACCCGCATTGCAGCGCCACAAAGTGAGCTAGGGCGCTGTGACTTGCTCAAGACCACACAGCGCAGAGGCGGGTGATCGAACTCGGTACCTTTTGGGTACGAAGCAAAGACCGTACCGCTGAGCCACGCTGCCCCATTTCAGTCAATAACAAAAACAATAAATAAAAACATTTATACTACAGCATTTAAAATCCTGATAGGCGGATTAATTTCTCAGCCGTCTGAATGGATTGTGAGCAAGGCGTACTAAAAGAGTCATGGCGTTATAGTAGGGCTATGATTGTGAGTGATATAGTCATGTTTTTATTGTTTCTGTTACAGATAGTATGCGCTTGGCTAAGAAGCTCACAACATTGCCAGCCGGAAGTATAACGGACCAACACACAAAACTGTGTGTAATCTTAAACGGTTGTAGTCTGGTTAGTATAGTTAAATGAGAATTACTCACACACACAAAAAAAAACAATAACAGAGACTTGAGTGACGTCATCTTCGTGCTAACTATAGGCTGAAGAAGGATTAAAACACGGAAACTTCCGGGGTTTGTTTTGGGTATATTTTTCTTTTTTCGAAGCTGTTATTATATTTATTTTTGTTCATTACTTTTTTACAGTTCACATCGTCTATCATCTTAGTATCTACTTGACTACAGACATGGACTCACACCGTAAACTGGCTTTGTAACCCACGACAGCGAAACGATATTATTTTCTTTGAGATAATTTTAGCTGGGGAAAATCGAATTTATGGCCAAAAACATGAAATATGTATTAAGTTTGGATTCTTGACCAGTTAACTGCTGTACTCTGGATAGACATGTATTAAAAATTTGGGCCAGAAAACTCGTCCCTCAAATATAGATCGATTTAAATGACCCTCATCTCGGCAAAAGATCTTAAACTATCCGAATGGAGAGAAGCAAATCCCCCTCGTGGGCTTTTTTTTGTTTGTTTTGCATTGTTTGTTTGTTTGTTTTTTGTTGTTGTTGTTGTTTTTTGTTGGTTGTTTTTTTTTTTTTGTTTTTTTTTTTGTATTTTTCTTTTTGCTTTGTCATACACACTTTTTCATATCTTTAGTGGAAATTAGGGAAAATAGGTCGTGACGTCACAGTTTCTACTCTTCCGGTTCCATCCTGCTTGGAAGTGTGTATGTAACTAGTCTTTGAAGGGCTAATAGTGAATAGGTTCCATATTGAATCATAGGGTGACATAACCATTTTAGTAGCAGGATGTATAGATAGTTCGAAGATGACGTCACTCAGGTTTTTGTTATTGTTTTTTGCCATCCGCGTTCCTGAGTAATGCTCACTGAACTGTATTAACCCGACAATAAACGTTCATGGATACACACAGTTGTGTGTGTTGGTCCGTTATACTTCCGGATGGCAATGTTATGAGCTTCTTAGCCAAGCGCATACTATCTATAGGGAGATTCTTGAGATTATGTGACGTAAAAGAGCGTGGTTGGATGATCTTTATTGACGACTAGTATATTATTATTTTACGATTAGAAAATAAGATGCTATCTGAATCTATTGGATCAATTAAACAAGGTATTTAGACAGTCCTCCCAAAAACTGGTTTTACACTTCCAATGAGCTTAGAACGAGTTTTTTTGACATTACACGTTTGTTCACGTTTAGTAAAACTGGTTGTTTCACTTCATATCTTTGTGGACAAAATTTTAAAGATGTATTTTGTTTGTTTATATATATATATATATATATATATATATATATATATATATATATATATATATAATATATATATGTACAGAGTCCAGCCAAAGATAGACCCTCATCTACGTCCTTGTCAAAACGGCTTCAGACCAGGAAGATCCACAACTGCTCACCTCCTGGCATTGAGAAGGTTAATAGAAGGAGTAAAAAGTCACAACAAGAAGGCAACCACTCTCTCTATACGTAGACTTTAAGAAGGCCTTTGACTCGATACATCGCCCTACCATGATGACAATCTTAAAAGCATATAGTATACCTCCTAAACTTCTCTCCGCTATTAAAATAATGTATGAGAACACACGGGCAAAGGTTATCTCTCCAGATGGTGAAACTGAGCTGTTTGAGATCAAGGCAGGGGTGCTTCAAGGTGATACATTAGCCCCCTATCTCTTTGCAATTGTCTTGGACTATGTGATGAGAAAGACCTACGCTGGCATAGAGAACGAGCTGGGCTTCACGCTGCATAGACAAAGAAGTAGGCGCAAACCAGCTATGATTGTCACGGATCTAGATTTCGCAGATGATCTGGCTCTACTGAACGAGGAGATGGCCCAGGCACAAGAAGTCCTCAACAGACTTGAAACTGAGGCGGAACGAGTAGGACTATGCTGTAATGCTAAGAAGACAGTATTTCAAACCTACAATCAAGAACGGCCAATTAGCATACAGGCAAAAAATGGAGAATGGCTGAAGGAAGTTGACAACTTCAAGGACCTAGGAGGTTGGACCCAAAGCAGTTCCTCTGATATTTCTGTCAGAAAAGCATTGGCTTGGAGTGCCTGTCACAAACTCAGGAAAATCTGGAGTTCAAACCTACAGAGGGAAAGAAAGAAGAGACTGTTCCTGGCAACGGTAGAGCTGGACGGCTGCTACACCCGTATGCTGCGGATGGCCCTCAATGTAAGCTGGAAAGAGCACATAACAAATGAAGAGCTCTAAAGTGACCTCCCCCCAGTGACCTCGAATATTCAAAAGAGAAGATTGAGACTTGCGGGGCACTTTTCGAGACACAAGGAGGAGATTGCAAGCAGTCTTGTTCTATGGGAACCACCTGAGCGAACCAGAAGCAGAGGCAGGCAGAATAAAACCTACATTGACTGTCTGCTAGATGACACAGGAATGAACAACACCCGGGAGCTGCGTACGCTTATGGAGGACAGAACAGAATGGCGAAGACTTGTGGCTCATGTTGGGCGCCCCAAGGGGCGGCCTAAGTAAGTAAGTATGTATATATATATATATATATATATATATATATATATATATATATATATATATATGTGTGTGTGTGTGTGTGTGTGTGTGTGTGCGTGTGCGTGCGTTTGTGTGTGTTGTGTTTCTTTACAGAACTGCAGTATTAGGGTAATATGCTACTGGTGTGTTTTACCAAAACCATTGATGTCAAGAACCGCTATGAAACATTATCATCATCACCGTCATCTTCATCATCATCATCATCATCATCATCATCATCATTATCATCATCATCATCGTCATCATCACCGTCGCCATCATCATCATCATCATCATCATCATCATCATCACCATCATCATAATCATCATTATCATCATCAACATCAACATTGCAAGGAAGAATAATGGAAAGTTGATACCCGGAACAGCTTAGGTTGTCTTTTACTTAACTTTATTTATAATAGATCAACATGTTTTTAAACCGTTTTCACCAACAGTGCAATACCAGCGTGTGAGTTAAACCTCATTGAACAGTAAAATCGGTTAAGTCTGTGGTTATATTTAGATCATAGTTAGGTGAAATAATTGTTTGAACAAAAATACTCAAACTTGCAGACAATCTCGAGTCCAAGACAATGAAAACACTCTACTGACATTTAACCAGTTGAATGCCGAGTTCTGAAAAATTATGTATTTAGCAATTTGGCCAGAAAACTTGTCCTTCAAATATAAATCGATTTAAATGACCCTCATATTGGGAAAAAGGCTCAAATTTGGAACATCCCGAAGTCCCAGTTTGAGCAATTTTCCCCAAGATGAGGGTCATTTAAATCGATCGATATAACTTAAAGGTTGAGTATTCTGGTCAAATTTTTAAATACATGATTTTCCAAAGCATGGTTGTCAACTGGTTAATCCTCCCCTTACCAACTATAGGGAAAATCGTCACACTCGTTACGATACAGCTAACATTTTTCTCATTCAAATTTATTTTGTACATTATAAAATTTAAAGAAAATGAACAGCGTGTTGTAGAGCATGCTTTGCCAAAGAAATTATTTATCGCAAGAACTTTACTTCTATTGTGTTTGAGTGATAAAAATATATTTTTGCGTCAGTTGGGTGTGATGTTTAGGGGAAAATCCTGAAAATGGCTGGTAAGGAGAAAGTTGAAACTATAGATTCTGTTCGATTACAAAGATAGCTATGAATGTCAAATTATATTTGGTGCGAGACCGCATGTCTTTATTATTATTGATGCTATGCGTTGAGTTAAACTATTCACAACAGCCGTCAGTCGGATATAGATAGAACGAAGTTGACGTCACTCAGGTCTTTTTTTTTTTGGGGGGGGGGGGGGGGGGTTATTTGCCATCCATGTTTGTGAGTAAGTCTCACTAAACTGTAAAAAAAACAGACTATAGATAGTATGCGCTTGGCTAAGAAGCTCATAACATTGCCATCCGGAAGTATAACGGACCAACACACAAAACTGTGTGTACCCATGAACGTTTATAGTCAGGTTAATACAGTTCAGTGAGCATTACTCATAAACGCGGATGGCAAAAAACAATAACAAAGACCCGTGTGACGTCATCTTCGAACTATCTATAGATAGTATGCGCTTGGCTTAGAAGCTCAAAACATTGCCACCCGGAAGTATAACGTACCAACACACAAAACTTTGTGTTACCTTGAACGTTTATAATCTGGTTCATACAGTTTAGTGAGAAGTACTCATAAACGTGGATGGCAAAAAAACAGTAACAAAGACCAGAGTGACGTCATCTTCGTTCTATCTATAAACGTTCAAGGTTACACATTCAATTTTTTTTTTTTAATTAAAAATAGTTAACTCAAATTATGTGTTCGTCCTCGTCCTCTCGTGTCCAATGAATGTGTTGTTTGATTCAAGCGAGGGTTCACAGTGTAAAACGCGTACCCTTGTGAAGAATATAGATAATTAAAAGTGTCCCAACTATCAGGAGCCTCTGTGATGTAATGGTGGCACGTCTGACCGGTAATCAGAAGGTCTGAGGTTCGATCCCCAGTCGAGGTAGACTGTTTTTTGGGGATTTTTTTTCTTGTATTTTTCTTTCTTGCTTTGTCTGGCACCTTTCAGACACACTTGTTCAGATTTTTATCTTACAGCGTGCCTGCTCCTTAATTTCTAAAAATAAAATGGAGCAACTCACTTGTCTTCATCCTCTCTTGTTCAATGTATGTGGTGTTTGATTCAGGCGAGGGTTCACAGCGTTTTGGAATTTCATTTTCAAATATTGTCGTTCTCATTTAAAGTAAGATCAAATTGATGTGAATCATATTAGAAATATGCCAGACATTACGTCACATTCAAATAAATTGTAGCATGAAGGAACTTTTCGATTATTGTAATTTAGAATGTGATTTCATCTTTTAACTAAATTTTGACGATCATAGCGGTCTTTAGAAGTACGCAGTTTTATATATGTTTTTAAAACCCAGTTCTATGCTGCCAAACTGGTCCAAAATTGCAAAATCAGTAAGCTTTTGATACATTAACTAGAGGTGCCTAAATGAGTCAATAAAATGGAGATAAAGAAAAAGGGAGTAAATATGACTCATGAATAAGGGAACAACACAATTCAAACGACGTTTCGGCCTTTGGCCTTTTTGAAGTAAACACAGAAATATAGATAATTATATTAGATTACCATAATGATATAGGTGAATATGTGTGTGTCTATATATATATATATTTATAAATATTTTAATATAGTAGTATAAAAAATAAATAATAAATATAAATAATATAATATATATAAATATATAATATATATGTGTGTGTGTGTGTGTGTGTGTATGTGTATGTGTGCGTTCAAAGGAAGAGAGGGCAGAGAGAGAGAGAGAGAGAGAGAGAGAGAGAGAGAGAGAGAGAGAGAGAGAGAGAGAGAGCGACAATAAGATGACGTAAATATATCAAAACTATATAAATACCATATCATATCATATATGTATATATAATATATATATATATATATATATATATATATATATAATTATATCTTACATCATCTCATTGTCGCTCTCTCTCTCTCTCTCTCTCTCTCCCCTCTCTCTATCTCTCTCTTCCTTTGAACGCACACATACACATACACACACACACACACACACTATAATATATATATATATATATATATATATATATATATATATATATATAATATATATATATAGATACATATACATATATATAGATACATATACACATACATTTTCACCTATATTATTATGACAATCTAATATAATTATCTATATATTTTGTGTTTACTTGAAAAAGGCCAAAGGCCGAAACGTCGTTTTTATTTTTTGTGTTGTTCCCTTATTCACGAGTCAGATTTACTCCCTTTATCTTTATATCCGTTTGATACATTGGATGGCTTTAACTGAAATGGCTGCGTACACAGCGGTCATTATTCAGTTTTTGACCTTTTATTGGCTTCTCATATCAGGGAATGAGCCTGACCTTGGCAGGACTATATCTCGGGTTAGGAAATATTCAAAGATTTTTGGTCAAAACTTAATGATACAACCCCAGTTGTATAATTTCCAATAAAATCATCGTTAATAACTTTAAATATGAAAATATCTGAAGAGTAAATATAACTCTCAAGGAAATCGATATTAGAAATATATTTTAGTTTAATTTAATAGTAGTAATAATAAATCTTTATTGTCCACAACATGGAAAATCTTTAGTGCTTTACATTGCTCGAATAAATATACGTAATAAACATTAATAGAACTGGGGTGGATTTTATAATAATATGATCCTCATAATAAATTTACTTCACAATGGACACAGACAACTTTACAATTAATATAACAACAGGGAAGATAATGTTTTATTGCAGTGAAATTAAGACTGGTTACAAATGTATCCACAGTTACTAAGTTATCGAAGTGCTGAATATTCTTCAAATGAGTTTTTAAACGGTCCCAATTTCTTACACATATAATTCCTATTTTTCATCTCTCTCTCTCTCTCTCTCTCTCTCTCTCTCTCTCTCTCTCTCTCTCTCTCTCTCTCTCTCTCTCTCTATATATATATATATATATATATATATATATATATATATATATATATATATATCTATTTCTTCCACGAGTGTCACCAAAAATAACAACAACCTCCCTCCCCCACCCCCCCCCCCCCCCCCCCAAAAAAAAAAACAAAAAAAAAAACAACAAACAAACAAAACAATAAACCAACAAACAAACAAACAAACTAGCACACAAACACACACACAAACCAACAAGAAAAAAACCCCCAACAAACATCAGACGTATTACTCCCCTTTGATTATATTATTTAAGTGACGTAACAATAAGGTGACCCACAGACCAGAGAGAGGGGTCCCTGGTCTGTGTGGTGACCCATCTCAATACAAGTTCAATGCGTTGCGAGGTGAAGGTTAGCGCCGGTCAATATGCATTATTTTTGACTGGTTTATTTACTAAAATGAAAGAGTACTGGGATGTTATAATTCTAGTTTTGCAATTCGTCAGATAACTAGTCAAGTTAATGTCGATATTATGGGTCCATATATTTCTGAAACATGAGTAGAGATTCATCATATCATTTAAGACATCTTGAACAATTCAATAAGTATATTATGAGCGCCTGTAAATATCTATTTATTGATAAAGGGCAGCGTGGCTCAGCGATACGGTCTTTGCTTCGTACCCGAATGGTACCGAGTTCGATCACCCGCTGCTAAGCAAGTACCGAGTTCGATCACCCGCCCTAAGCAAGTCGTTTCGCTCTAGCTCAATTTTTGCGGCGCTGCACTGCAGCTGACGCCTGGGTTATTCCAGTCTTCTTTTGGAATAGACCTAAAAGACAAATTTCCCGTATGGGATGAATAAAGGAAATGTTGTTTTATTATTTATTTTATTTATTTATTTTTTAAATGATAATTATACAAATAAATATTTAGTAAGGAATGATGAGAGAGTCAGAAAAGAAATCGCCTGCACGAGAAACCGGAATATTTGCCTGTGACACAAGTACTAGTTCAACTGAGGTATTTGAGACCATTGATTCTTTTCTATGTCTTCAGTCATAAACGTGTCAATAAATTCCTGTTTGGTTCTCCTATATATTTCTATCAACATGTTCCATGCTGGATTCAAGCTGTTGATAATATTCTCCTTGTTTTCCGGATCGAGCTGAGCCTTCCGATGTCCATTAAGGATCAAATTACAAAGACGAGCCTTCATGCCTGATATTACAAACTCCAGGTCTTTCCTGCCAAGGGGGATAAGGCTTCTATAGCCGGTCACCAAATGACTTATGGCGTCTGAAATTGAAAGCTTTTCCTTGGCAGCGTATGGAGCCAGACTAACTGCAGTGAGAGACAATTCGTAGAGACAGAATGTTTTGTGGGTGTCGTGGAAATCAATCAGACCCCATTGACTAAAGTCGTTGGACCAATCTCCAGGATTTTGGAAGATGATGTTGTTGAGGCTTATGTCCCCGTGGATTTGACCTGAAAAAAATAAAGATTGTGAATAAATTCATCACTGTGCTCAGCGTATTTATTTACGAAAGAGTTACTACGTTGACAAAGGGCCATTTTATGATTTTGACCAGAAAATGTTAACATGTATAGAGACAGATTAAATAAGTTTAAACTTGTCAAAAAGTAATAAAATTCTACCTTTTTAAAATCCTTGTGTTTTAAACCTTTAGGCAAGATTCAAATCATCAAATCATCATGAAATGTTTTGCATCACATTAAAGTATGCTTTAGCCCACACATTGATCCTTTTCAGTTTGCTTACCAACCAAATAGGAGCGTTGATGATGCATTGCTTGTATTCACAAATAATGTGTACATTATGCACTTGGATCGAGCTAAAAGTTACTGTTGGTTCCTGTTTTCGTATTTTCCATCTGCTTTCAATACTATGCAGCCTCAATTCGGATCTCAAATTTGTTAGATGTTAAAAATAAATAAAGTCATTGGTGCAATGATCTTAGAATTTTTAATAGACCGTACCCAATTCGTGAAAGTAGGTCGAAACAATTCATGCAATATCATTATCAATATTGGTGCTCCCCAAGGTTGTTTACTGTCACCAGTACTTTTCATGGTGTACACGAACGACTACAGAAGCACCCATCCCCAAAAAGGTCCCAATTATAAAATGTGCAGATGACACTCCTTTACAGGGCCTTATAGTGGACACCATCAGATTATTCAATAGTCAAGAATTATGAACCTCGATTATACTTTTTTTTTCACCTTTGTTGTTCTTAGCTGTAAATATGGTTTACATTGTTATAGATATTTTTAGCGCAATGATTATGTATACCTACTCACTAACTGATCTATTTCTACACCATTTTTATTTTCCAAACATCTGCAGTGAAATATTTCAGATTGTGATACTAAATATACTCTTAAATCAATAATCAAATTTATTTTCATTCTATAAAGCCAACATATTATCTATATCTATATATCTATATAATATTCACTATATTGCATGTAATAGATACATTCTTATGTAATTCATTTGGAGAAACTTATAGGTTATTCAATGCTGCTTTCTGTGTATTTTTAATGTCAATACTTTATTCCATCCTTTCCATTGCCACTTCTGTTGTACAATTTCCGAAAAGGATTATTATTATTATTATTATTATTATTATTATTATTATTATTATTATTATTATTATTATTATTATTATTATTATTATTATTATTATTATTATCAGTTCTTCTTCTTCTTCTTCTTGTTCTTCTTTTTCGTCTTCTTCCTCTTCTTCTTCTTCTTCTTCTTCTTTCTTCTTCTTCTTCTTCTTCTTCTTCTTCTTCTTCTTCTTCTTCTTCTTCTTCTTCTTCTTCTTCTTCTTCTTCTTCTTCTTTCTTTATTTATTATTATTATTTTATTATTATTATTATTATTATTATTATTATTATTATTATTATTATTATTTTATCATTATTATTATTGTTATTATTATCTTGATCTATCAATAAATGGACAAAAATATTTTAGGATATAAAATGAAAAAGAACGTTTTACCGATACAGAATGATACAAGGCTCTGTTTGGCCTGATTGTTTATAAACCTATTTATAAAGTTATGTTTTCAATTTTCATTACTTAACCTGTTAATTTATGAAGTATTACTTTTGTTGAAAATCTTGAAATGAAAGGTGGCCAAATCAGGAAGAAGTTAAAATTTGCTCGATCTTTTCTATTAACTTGGTTCCTCGATGCTCCAGAAAATTATTTTAATTAGTGTATCAATATTCCACGAACCATGAAATATCAATAATCGACAATGACGACTAAACAAGATAATAATATTCATACATACCTTAAGTACCGCATATCAGGCATAATTTATCAAGTGGTATTAAACGAATGGATATTTACCAGGATTATTTGTTTTGGTGTAAACTATACGCCGAATGATTTGTTT
>NC_088362.1:65493739-65548739 GCF_034508935.2 Berghia stephanieae
GTGTATAGGTAAAATATTTACAAGAGCCGCCAACAAAACTAAACTTCACCATACACAAACTGAGTGTAACCTTTAACTTTTATTGATGCTATCCGGTTAGTGAAAAATGCTCACAACATCCGCCACTTGATATAACGTACCAAAATGAATACCAATGTGAAACGTTAAAAACGATTATGGTCTGATTGATATAATTTAGTGAGAACTACTCATAAAAATGGCAGGCCAAAAACAAGAACAAAGAGTTGAGTGATGTCAAATTCGTTCCTTTTATAATCTGATTGATACATTTAAGTTAGTGAAAACTTATCACTAACAGGCTGTCGAAAACTAATTTAAAAAAAAGGACTGAGTGACGTCAACTTCGTTCCATTTAGATAGTGTACGCTTGGCTAAGAAGTTCACAACATTGCCATCCGGAAGTATAACAGACAAACACAAAAAAACTGTGTGTGATCATGATCGTTTATAGAATTACTCAGAAACGCGGATGGCAAAAAACAACAACAAAGACTGGAATGACGTCAACTTCGAACTGACTATAGTCTGGTTTATACAATTTAGTGAGAATTATTCATAAACGTACATGGCAGAAAACAATAACAAAGGCCTGGGTGACGTCATCTATATAATTTGGTATGATCTTTTTTTTTCTATTAATGTATTTATCTTCCAATATATATATATATATATATATATATATATATATATATATATATATATATATATATATATATATATATATATATATATATCTATATTATATATATATATTATATAATATAATATATATATATATATATATAATATATATATATATATATATATATAATATATATATATATATATATATATATATATAATATATATATATAATATATATATATATATATATATATATATATATATATATATATATATGGGGGCGAAGTAGCCGAGTGGTTAAGGCATTGCACTAAGATCCGGATGACCCGGGTTCGAGCCCCCCTTCAGGCACTTTCGTTTATTTCATTGAGCAAGATTATTAACCCCCAATGTGCTCACTTGGACAACATGGGTGATTCCTGTTGACATCAGACATCTTGTTTGATGAGTTATCTATATTCCTTCGTGGAATGCCTAGGCGACGATATCTTATAATATCGTGGCGAAAAAGGCATATATATATATATATATATATATATATATATATATATATATATATATATATATATATATATAATCAATTTCTTTTTATGTATTTTCATTTTTTAAAAATTTTAAAAATGTATTTCAAATGGAGACTGAAATATGTAATAACTCATCTGACAGCCGCAGGGCAGCGTCCCAAAGTGACATTGGACCAGGTCAGGTGTCTTGCATAAGGACATACTACAAGATGAACGTGTGTCGTGTCGGCCTGCAACCCCCGGACTACGAGGTCAAATTAATGTTGCTGAGCCAGGCTGTCTAGTGTTCGTTTACTTACGTATCTTAGTATACTTACTAATTCTTTTTTTTTTCTCTCTCTCTCATCATTCATTTTATAATTATTTATCAATTTATTTGGTAATATTTTTAACTATTTACGATTAAACAATAAATGACTACTTACCTATGACTTCATATATAAATGTCACTGCTACTTACCCATCCATTGGAGATTCGTGGAGTCTTGAGCATTGAATATTCTAAGCACATAATTCTTGTCAGACACCAGCTTAGCACGTAATCCAACGCGCTCGTTGTCTGCTACTGTCACGTGGTAACTGACGTCACCATATCCCCCAAGACTTCGGTATGACGTCAAGCATAAGTCGTAACTGACAGACAAAATGGTTTCCAACATATTTTTCTCTTGTTGACTGTCTGTGTTCGTGACGTCATAAATGACGTAATCTGACTTGTCAGACGACATCATGAATCAAAGATTTCACTGATAGATATATTATTCTGAAAGGGAAATAAGATAATTAAAATGTTAACTATTTTTTAACAGCATCAATTTTCAACCCTTCGGGACACATTATCATTTACAAGTTATTAATCACAGAACGGAAATTTATTTCCAAGAGTGCCTGGGTGTCTTCGAGCCCAAGAGAGCCCGCTTGTGTGAGTGTGCGTTTACACAAATGCAGAAACACATAAACAAACAATGGTGACAGATGAAATTGAAAATATTGTAGAAGGACATTGTTTAGCATAATTAAGATTAATCGATTTTTCTAAAACGGCAAAGTTTCGAATTTTCTTAGAAAGAAATTTATATCGTTGTCAAGAGCCTAATATATTTTACTGCGTATACATTATATATATATATATATATATATATATATATATATATATATATATATATATATATATATATATATATAAATGTATATATATATATAAATGTATATATATATATATATATATATATATATATATATATATATATATATATATATATAATTACGGTAAAACGGCAGAATTTGTACGTATACTTCTCAAAAACATATAATTCTCAAAAAGACTACAAGCACCAAATTATTTTTCGAGGATTTGAAAACTTCATTAAACAGAGATGTGTCAAAAGGGAAAAAAAAAACTTTTGGTGATGGCGGAATGTTAAATTTCATCTAGACAACATGAATGAATGGTTGTAAAATGTTTACACACATTTTTGAATCTCCCAATTTAATGCAGCAAGTCGTTGAACCTACCCGTAGTATCGGTCATCTACTCGATCGACATGCCACGACAATCAGTCAAAGTCAAAGTTGAAGGGTGTTTCCGACCACAGCTATGTTTCAACTGTCGTCAACCTATCCCATCCTGTGCGGCTATGTGGTCTTGTGGTATGACACTCGCTTTCGGATCGGAAGGTCCTGGGTTCGAGCCTCGCGCTCGGCGCATATTTGAGTCCTTGGAAAAGGCTCTTTACTCACTTTCTCTCACCGTACTCAGGTGTAAAATGAGTACCTGGCCGTTAACAGCGTTGTCTTTGTTCGAAAAATTGTAATATCGCCTAACAGGCGGCATGTCCCGTCCTACATGTTAAAGGTTGCTGTTGACCTGGGACCCCTTGTAAAGCGCTTTTAGCACATTTAGTGGGTATTGCGCTATATGAAGCTCAATTTTAAATTTTATTTATTTAAACCTCAGAAAAGACCTTAAACATGTCGTAAAATAAGAGATATTAATCTTAACTCATTTAAAAATGATACATAAATTTTAAGCTTGAATGAAATAATTTCATATTCCAATTCTGGGTGCGTGCGACATGGTGGATCATTATGACAAGATTTTACCCGAAATTCTTAACAACCATTCATTGTCCCCTTACCACAAAAATATTATTTTAGGATCCAATAAGGAAAATTCCTTGGAAGTGTGTATGAAACCAGTTTTTTGAGAACTATAGTCAGATTTTTAAAATTAATGGTGCGTATTTTTCTAGTTTTCCTTAGCTGTCCCTCTATCAAAAGTTGTAAAAATCGTGTCAACCTCAGAATCAATTTGTCTTAACTGAATATAGATTTTGAACCGTGTTGATGCCACAGCAAGAAAGTTTTCTTCTTTACGGCCTATGAAAAAAACTACTTTAAAACAGCTAAGAAAAAGAAGAAAAAGACGCACCGCTTAACAAAAGTCTAATTATTATAATGAATTACTTACTTATTGAATCATAATGTGGCAATACTATTTTAGTAGCAGTATGTAAAGGTATATTCCTATGGATTAGTGGACGTAAAAGAGTGAGGATGGTTGATCTTTATTTACGATCAGCTTATATTTAGATAGACTAGAAAATAAGATGCTATCATTGTGAATCCTAAAGATCGTTTACACTTCCAATGAGATCGGAATCGTTTTTTTTTTTTTTTTTGACATCACACCTTATTTCCCCATCAAATGACGCAAAATAAAACAAATAATCAAGCATGAGTATGAGAACGTTTATATTATGTAGCAATGACTATCCCGCACAAATCTTTGGGCCTCTTTTTCGCTCACGAAGTGCCCGAATTCGCGTCAAAATATGGGACGAAGCCGTTTCGTATATGCTATTTTAAAAAATTAATCACGACGCTGTTTATCGATGAATATGACTGAAAGTTGGCACACAGTTAGAAAAAAGGTCATTTTAGATTATGTCAAGCGACAAAACTGGTGCGATTACCAGAAGACCGTTAAAAATAGATTTTTACTCTTTGGAGTGTGGAGTAAAATATTTCTAAAACTACCGGGCGTGGAGTTTTGTCGCTGACAAGGTAATACATGAACATTTCTTCTTTTTGGTTGTAAAATTTCATATGACTATGACGAGTACTTTTCCCGTATTTTACAAAACACCATCCTAATTTTCTCTTCAAGTTTCAATCGTTTAATCCACTTATTACGCAAGATACAACCAAAGGTCGAAAAAAAATGCTGAAAAAGCGTCCCATATTTTCGCGTTTTTTTCTTCTTTGCGGGTCATCCAAATAAATGACACCTTTAAAACTGTATAACTTGTTTATTTATGAATGGATTTTCAAAATTCAAAAACATTTTTACTCAGTGGAGATAGGGCTTGGATTTTAGACAAATATTTTCCTCAAAAAGAGAAAAAAAACATTTTTCATAGTCATTGCTAAATTATTATGTCAATAGATAGTATGCACTTGGCAAAGAGGCTCACAAAATTGCCATCCGGAAGTATAACTGACCAAACACAAAGCTCTATGTAACCATGAACTTTTATAGTCTGGATAATACATTTTAGTGAGAATAACTAATAAACGTGGATGGCAAAAAAAAAAAAAAAAAACAAAACAAAAAAAAAACCAATAACAAAGACCCGAGTGACGTCAACTTCATTCTATCTATAGATAGAACGAAATTGACGTCACTCAGCTCTTTGTTATTGTTTCTCAGTCGGCCATTTTAATGAGTAATAGAGGTCAACAGTCATGATGTCACCTCCCTCACAATGACGCATAACAACTGGTTCAAAACTATCAGAACAATGGTGGACGCCACAATCTCCATCACCGCCCTTATGAAATACATCTCCGACAAGCATAAAAGTGTATCCAGAGGAGAAAGACTTTTACACATTCTGATCAAATGGCATGTGAAAAAGTTCTAGCCAGCATGAAGAATAAAAAGTACCGATTTTCTTTGTTTAGAACCAAGCTGCTTGTTGCTGGGCAGACGTGACATCAGACTATTGAATCCTATTCTCACTAAATTGTATTAATCAGATTATAAACGTTTAAGGTTACACATAGTTTTGTGTGTTGGTACTTTATATCAGGCGGGCAAAGTTTTTGAACTTTTTGGATAAATGCATAGCATCAATGGAATGAAGTATGTTGATGTCTTCCAGCTTTTTATTATTGTTTATAGACCGTCTGTTTGTGTGATTACTTCTCACTAAAATACATCGATCCAATTATAAAACTAAAAGGTTGAACAGTCACTAGTTAAATGTGTGTTGGTCCTAAAAAATACTTCAGCTGTTATATAGCGTAATAACGCGCTTTACATGGGGTCCCTGGCAAACAGCAACACTTAACACTTAGGACGTGACATGACGCCTGTTAGGCGATATTACAATATTTTCGGACAAAGATAAAGCTGTTAACGGCCAGGTACCCACATTTTGCACCTGAGTACGATGAGAGAATGTGAGTAAAGAGATTATTCCTAGGACTCAACTATGCGCCGAGTGAGGCTCGAACCTAGGACCTCCGATCCGAAAGCGAGTGTCATATCACAAGACCACATAGCAGCAAGTTCTCTAGCTTGCCCTAATATAGAATTGCCATCACAAGGGTAATATATAGTGTTTTCCAAAATGTGATATTGCTATTGCGTGAATTAATATATAATTTCGAAAATTTCCTACAGGCAAAATAATAAAAAAAAAATAGGCGGTGAAGCAATAATTTTCCGACCAAATTGTCTGAAATGGACGTTTTCCAATCAAAATGTGAAAAGTAATAATGTTCTGACCCAATTATGAAATGAAAATTTTCTGTCAAAAATTGTATGAAATTACATTTTTCTGATCGAAATGTGTAAAGTAAAAGTTTTCTGACCAAAATATAATAATATTATGACCAACGGTTATGAGATCAGAATACATATTCTCTCCAAATCCAAATTGTCATTCTATCAAAAAATTGTATGAAATTTAATTTTCTAATCAAAATGTGTGAAGTAAAAGTTTTCTGGTTAAAAATTGTATGAACGTTTGCCAGCAAAAATGTATGAATGTTTTCTGGCCAAATATATGAAGGAAACAATTTTTTAGGGGGTCAAAATTTATATATTTAGAATATTCTTTTGACAAAATTGTAGGAACGTCAAAACCACTGAAATTATTACAGAAGCAGAGATGTCCTACAATTGTTGTAGAGGTGCGATGTCGGATACGGCACCCAAAGTTTTGCCATAATTTTCAATTTCAGTGGTTTTGACGTAAATCCAAATAGAGATGCGAGATCTATTATGAGTAATTTTGAACCTATGATTATTATTATTCTAAAATATATCAACATTGTTTAAAGTGAGTGTTATTAACTTATGTGACGTTGCATCTTCGTATCTATTCACAGACATTACATTAGGACAATGACATTAAAACATGGACTTTTTGTTATCTTTTTAAAAATCTTATCAATATAGCTATCGCACATCTAAGACAGAAATAATTACAAAGTGTGTAAAACACACAACAATAATACAATCAACACAAGGACTAGATATATCTAATACTATAACACAATTACACTATAATAAAATAATCATAATACATATTAAACAAATTAACAACGGTTTCTCCTGCGCATGTATGTTAAGAAATAATTACAAAGTGTAAACACACACAATAATACAATTTTAAAAATAACTACAAAGTGTGTAAAACACACGACAATAATAAAATTAACACAGGTTTTACATATATCTAATACTATAACAAACTTACACACTACTATAATAAAATGATAATACATATTTTACAATTTAATAACGGTTTCTCCTATGCATGTATATTAACGACATAAATAATTACAAAGTGGGTAAAACACACAATAATACAATTCAAAATAACTGTAAAGTGTGTACAACACACAACAATAATACAATTGACACACCTATTACACATGTGTAATACTATAACACACTTACACACTATTGTTATAAACTGCTGATCATGCAATTTTTACTTTAACAATTTAACAACGGCTTCTCATGCTTTTTATATTACTACTGCCATGATCTATATTACATTCCATGTGATCGATGTCATTGGTCACATTCGAATATGTGCTCAAAGTAACCTACATAGTGAAACGTGCTCACAGATTTTGAAATGGAAAAGGCTAGCCGTACTTAATGACGGCTAGCCTGCCAGTCTAGGCGTACTTAAGTACGTCTAGCCTACCAGTCTAGCGTACTTAATGACAGTCAGACTGGCTGGCTAGCCGTACTTAATGTCGTGTAGATTGCTTAGTTAGCCGTACTTAAGGATTGGTAGATTATTTATTATTTGCGGTGGCATATTTTGCCTTCGCATGTCTTCACTGCATATTTCGTCAAAACCTTTTTTAACCGGATGTTTTTTCCCCATCACATGGAATTATTTGGGAAAACTGATCTCCGTGATAATACCACTCTACTAATCTATGTGTAACCTCAACCTTTTATAGTTTTGTCTTGAATACAATCAATGAGAACTAATCATTTAAAAAATGGCTAAAAACGATAATAAAGAACTGAGTGACGTCAATTTTGTTCTATCTCAAATGGGTAATAGCACTGGTGGTAGGGACTCAGTGGCTGGATAGCACTGGTGGTAGGGACTCAGTGGCTGGATAGCACTGGTGGTAGGGGCTCTATGGCTGGATAGCACTGGTGGTAGGGGCTCTATGGCTGGATAGCGCTGGTGGTAGGGGCTCAAAGGCCAATAGCGCTGGTGGTAGGGACTCAATGACAATGGCTAAGAGAAATAATAGTAATAGCGCTGGTGGTAGTGGGAGGGACTCAGTGGCTAATAGCACTGGTGGTAGGGACTCACTGGCTCATAACACTGGTGGTAGGGTCTCTATGGCTGGATAGCACTGGTGGTAGGGACTCAGTGGCTAATAGCACAGGTAGTAGGGTCTCTATGGCTGGATAGCACTAGTGGTAGGGACTCAGTGGCTAATAGCACTGGTGGTAGGGGCTCAATGGCTAATAGCACTGGTGGTAGGGGCTCAGTGGCTAATACTAATAGCGCTGGTTGTAGGGACTCAGTGGCTAATTGCACTGGTGGTAGGGACTCAATGGCAAATAGCACTGGTGGAAGGGACTCAATGACTAATTGCGCTGGTGGTAGGGACTCAATGGCAAATAGCACTGGTGTTAGGGACTCAATGGCTAATTGCGCTGGTGGCGGGGACTCAGTGGCTAATAGCACTGGTGGTAGGGTCTCTATGGCTGGATAGCACTGGTGGTAGGGACTCAGTAACTAATTGTACTGGTGGTAGGGACGCAATGTCTAATATAGCACTGGTCGCAGGCAGGAACTCAATGGCTGATACTGATAGCTCTAGTTAGGGACTCAATGTCTGATAGTTCTAGTGGTAGGGACTCAATGTCTAAAACTAAAAGCACTGGTGATAGGGACTCAATGGCTGATGGTAGGGATCAAAGGCTAATTAACACTGGTGGTAGGGGCTCAGTGACCAATAGTGCTGGTGGTAGGGACTCAATGGCAAATAGCACTGGTGGTATACGTATTGAAATTGATGATGCTCGTAAATCGGGAGAAAACAATCATGGCTTCGCGGTTGGCGCCACGGCCCACCACGGTCGACTTACCGGATGTGACCTTTGACACGACCAGGGGTCAAGGCCCCAGAATAAATACGGCTAGACTCCCCGTACTTAATGACTAAGGGAGGGCATCCGGATCACCAAAAGGTCACCGATGCTTTAGGTTTTGAGAAGTCAGGTCATCGAGTATTGAGAAGGTACCGACCTCCACTTAGTTCTCGATGCTTTTCTCGTCTCGAGAATCTTGGTCATCGATGCTTCTCGTATTGAGTCCCGAGTCCCGAGACTATGCGACGCACGCGTTACTAACAATGTGTACTATCTGCATTGTTCACCCCTCTCTCGTCGGCGATGATTCCAGCGAAGCTCGAAACTTTTTTGCGTCTCGATGCTTTTTTGAGTCTTGAGACTCAAAAAAGTCTCGAGCATCGCTCTAGTCATCGGTACTTTCATTCAATACCTAGTCATTGGTATTGGGTATTGACGTTATTTCATATTTTAAACAGCTAACAAAACACAAACGTCGTAAATAGATCAAAATGGTTATAGGTATCAATGTTTTATTATTATACAAAGTGAATTTATTTAATGTATTTTAAGTTTTAATACAAAAAAAGCCATCCAAAGCTCAGTTGAAGTGCTACTTCTCGGGAATTCCCGACTTTTCCTTGGTCATCGATATCGGGAAGTTTTGAGTGTTGGTGGCCGATGACTTGAGGTATCATCGAGACTTCCGCTCGACACTATTAATGACGTCTAGCCTGCCAGTCTACCCGTCCTTAAGTACGGCTAGCCACTTCGTTTTGAAATATCTAACATCACGGTTGGTCATTTTGTTCAGTTTGACTCATGTGTATGCTTATAACTTTTGTAAACAAAGCCGCGTGTTTACATTTGTTAAGAAACATCCAATTGTTGGATATCAACAAGTCATGTGATTGATGACTTGGTTGGACGAAAACATGAATATAGATCGCTCCCATTGTCATTCCATTTCTGGAATTGAACAAGACCAGAGGCAATAAACTTAACACCAGTGAAAACTCTCTTCATAATTTTGTAAAATATGCCCGAGAAAATCAAATTGAATTATCTCTCTATCGACTCTTGGCAGAGTTCACAACAACGGAGAGTTATCATTATTATATGACTTTTATCAAGACCACCCACATTTACCTCCCTCATATTCTTCCTCATCCTCTGTAAAATACTCAATACGGAAAACTCAAAACACGGAAATCTCGAACAAATAGGTCCAGGACAGACTTGTTAGAGATTTCCGTGCTCGAGTGATAAAAATATTGGTCATAAGAAAACACCAAGCCTTTAACATTATGATTATCAAATCGAAGTGCCTTTCGCAGTACTGCGAATAGTGATTTTCACGGTAAATTCGAGTTTGTCCATTAAGTCATAAACATCGAAATAGGAAGGACTAGAACGTGGACTCCCACAGTAAAGAGCTCCGAAAAAGTGGCTCTCGCATGGTACCTGGCACAGTAGCAATGAAGAGGTTAGAAAGTAGCGGGAGTGCCTAGAAGTAATTACCTGCTCGTGTAGTAGAGCGCAATAAGAATTTAAGTAATTATGTCCGTGTTTGGCTTTATTTATGGGTCATTCTCAGTGTAATTGCCAGAGCAGATGGATTCGCTATATAAAACCCAATGTGGAATATTTACAATTGATAAATTATAATTACTATAATCCTTCATTTATAAGTGTCCGTTTGGAATTACCGAAAACTTTGCACTTTACACACATTACCCAATTCGAATGTTTTTTTTCTTCCTCTGAATTTTCAGAATTTTAATCAACCAAATTCGACTCAGCTGTAATGTGTACTTAGCAAAAAGTAGCGACGAATGATGTGTCACAAAATGTGTTGGGCGAGAAACGTCAATATGTCTATCTGCATATCTGTCTTATCTATTAATCAATGTATCCACCCATCTATCTATCTATCTATCTATCTATCTATCTGTCTGTCTATCTATCTATCTGTCTATCTATCTATCTATCTATCTATCTATCTATCTACCTATCTATTAAAAAAACAACTATCTATCTATCTATCTATCTATCTATCTATCTATATATATATATCTATCTATCTATCTATCTGTCTGTCTATCTATCTATCTATCTATCTAAAAAATCTATATATCCATCCATCCATCTATCTACTTATCTATCTATCTATCTAATATATCTACCTATCAAATTTCTATCTATTTGTGCGCTGCACTGCGGCTGATGCCTGGGATATTCTAGTCTTCCATTGGAATAGACCCTAGAGACTAATTTCCGCTAAGGGATGAATAAAGGGAATTTTATTTTATTTATTTTTTTAAATTTTATTTTCATTTATTTATATATCTATCTATCTAACCTATCTATCTATATATCTAATCTATTTATCTAAACTATCTATTTATCAATCTAATCTATCTATCTATCTAATCTATTTAATCTGTCTAATCTATTCATCTATCCCTCTCTGTCTCTATCTGTCTATCTATCTCATCTATCTTATCTATCTCCCACTCTCTGTATCTATCAATTTATCTACCTATCTTTCTATCTATCTATCTATCTATCTATCTATCTATATATTTATATCTATCAAAAATCTATCAACAAATAAATCAATCAATCCATCCATCCATCCATTTCATATATATATATTTTATATATATATATATATATATATATATATATATATATATATATATATATAAAATATTTATATATAAACATTCATATATAAACATTCATATATAAATATATATGAAATGGATGGATGGATGGATGGATTGATTTATTTGTTGATATATATATATATATATATATATATATATATATATATATATATATATATATATGTGTGTGTGTGTGTGTGTGTGTGTGTGTGTGTATCTGCTCAGATAGGTGGTCCCGATAGCTGGTAGTTGGTAAAGCACTTACTTCACACGCAAAGGGACCGAAATCGATCCAGGGTGCAGTCGAGATTTTTATTTGGCCCCCTGTCCATTCAGCAGTTTGTCGGATCTGGCGGAAGCACTTGTGATAGACTAGCGTCCTATCCAAAGGGTAGCGAGCAATTGCTAGTGTCCGATTCACGCTAAAGAAACCGGGATAAACTCTGGCACCATGGGCTCTTTGGTTCTCAGGCTCTGAAAGACTACAGATCAGATAGTTGACACTAATCCCAGCACTTTGTGTCTGAGGTCATGCTTTTGGGGACATTTTGTACATTTAATCCACTCAGGTGTGAATGAGTACCTAATTGTAGGCCATGAAGAGTACTTGTACAAAACAGGACGCCTGAGAGGCGACTTGTCCAATAGAGAACAGAAATTGATTCCATATGGCCTGCGGAAAAAAACAAAACGATGAAGCATTAATTTAAACTTTGACAGCTATGTACAAAATGTAAATAAGGCCACAATTAGAATTGGATTCATGCTTCGATGTTTGGATGCTAATATTTTGTTTAGCATCCTGTATGAATCAGTGGTTAGACCTATTTTTGAGTACGGAAATGCCATATGGAGTCAAATAGTTAACGTGTAATCGTGTAATAAAAACCCCTGAAACGTCTTCTTTCAGACTTTGTAAAGGACTTATCATTTGATAATAGTGACTTTGAATATTCAGACATTAATAAAGACAACAAATGTAGTGATGCTGTTAGTTGACATTGATTTTACGTGATTTTAATGACACAATAATTGATAGCCCAGTTACTATTCACGATGGTGACAACACACCAGGTCCTCAATAGGAACCTTTTCAAAATTCAGAATGAAAATAACAATACATGTTTATTCTTTCAATACCAAGAATCTAATCATTGCATACACTTTATTTAAATTCATTAGTTTTACATGTGGGTGTGCAATATAGGAGGTTATTGGATGTAGACCTAGGTAGAATTATAAGGGAGCGTTCACATATTACGTCATCAAAAATTTGCCCTTTTTAGACCCCCCCCCCTCCCCCAAGTCATCACTTGTCATCATTGACCTGACCCCCCCCCCCCCCCCCCCCAACAGATGATGACGTCATCTAATTTAATAAAAACTAAAAGATAACTTTAACATTGATTATCAACGTTTGATAAAACACATTCAGACATTTTATTAATTTCAGAAACTGTTGATAATTTATGTTTTACGATACAATGGGGACATAAAATTTAAATTTGCAAAGATAAAATCTAACAAACATTATTTAAATTAGGCTACTTGGTGCAGGTGCTATTTAAAAAATTTCAGAAAGTGTAATTTAAAATAGTATAGGAGGCAAGTTATTTTATAGCATATTAGTCTTTTAGTGGAATGAATTTCTGTTTCAATTTCCAAACATAAAATTAATTGATTCAAAAATGTTTCTGCCTTGGACCTCTGGCAATGTACTATAAATAGTATCATCAATTTCATCTTCATCGTCATCACTTTCTCCCATTTGCTGTTCTTCTTTTTGCTAATTTATTTGGAATGCCATTTTTGAAGCTCTTGCATTTAATAAAATAGGCCTAATTTGCCTATGTTCTTGATGACTCCCCCCCCCCCCCTCCCCCATGTCAACACATGTCAACATTTGGTAGACCCCCCCTCCCCCCCTAGCTGATGACGTAATATGTGAACGCTCCCTAATACTTATTGATTAGTCCGATAATGATAAGCAAGCTGTTTCCTCAAATATTTTTTTCCAAAAAGTGGAAATACAAAATCAGTCATAACACGAAAACCAGTGGTCATTTTGTATCACCTTAAAGTTCATTTTGTTTGTAATGGATTTTAAAATAAATTTCTTGCATTGGATTATCTATTGGTGTTGCCAAAGTGAATAAAATTAGAGGTAAGAGTAAAAGTTTTGATTTAGAAAATACATTAGTTTTAGAAATATTGTGACTTGAATTATTATTGTTTAAAAAACGCAAATACACAATTAGTAATAAGTTCTATATCATTTATTTCCCGTCCATTTCCCTTTAAATCGGTATATGAAATGATACAGGTCCATAGAAAATAATTGTGTAGGAGACTTTTTTAAAGTGGTCTATTGTTCAGGAAATAAGCCACAGTAAAACAGGCTGCCGTTTCCCAGCGAAATCCACCTGCTGTGACAAGCATGTATGTCTGGACCTCCCATTATTAAAATTAGAAGGAAGAGATATGATTTCATTTAGATACCTATGTAAATTACTACACAGTCTTGATTACATAAAATACAATGATTTTAAAAAACAATTCTCTCCAATTACATTCACGTGTGGAGATGAACTCAAAATATTTATTACAAGATACTCGAAGATGTCTGGGACTTCCAACATTAAAAGTAGTGAAGGAAGAGAGATTATTTACTTTAGATATGTATATAAATTAGTTCACGGTCTTGATAACATAAAATACAATGATTAATAAAAAATCTCTCCAATTACATTCACGCGTGGAGATGAACTCAAAATATTTATTTCGACTTCAAATATGAATAATAGATATCTAATTTGTATTCCGTACTACCAAAACATGGAACAGTTTAAAGTTTTAAACTAAAAAAAAGCTAAATTGTATAAGTGCCCTTGATAGGGAACATCTTGGTTTAAAGACCGAGCATTCATAACGTGAATGTCAATGATAAGAAATGAAGTGCTTTTTTTTTTTTAATCTTCTATGTTTTGATCTGGGTCTCTCTTTTTATCATTTTTATCTCAAAGTCAAAGAATATGACATGTGTAATGTACAATACGTATATATTACGTATGTTTAAAGAGCATTAAAATTAAAGGAACGGTTTGACCATTACAGGCCCTATTACTGATATCATATTATTAAAAAGCGTAATATACATTGTGTATTAAGGAAAATTCGCTTTATAGTTATTAATATATAATATATACGTATCTAAATATGCAGCTCTCCCTCCATACCCCCTCCCGCTCTCTCTCACTCTCTCTCTCTCTATATATATATATATATATATATGTATATATATATATATATATATATATATATATATATATATATATATATATATATATATATATATATATATATATATATATATATATATATATATATATGTATGTATATATATATATATATGTCTGTGTCTGTCTTTCTAAATTTCTTTTTCTTCTTCTACTCTCTCTTTCTCTTGTAGTTTACGATTATATATACTTACATATTATATCTATTCTCTTCCTCTCTCTCTCTTCTCTCTCTCTCTTTATATATATATATATATATATATATATATATATATATATATTATATATATATATATATATATATATATATATATATATATATATATATATATATATATATATATATATATATATTTCTCTCTCTCTCTCTTTTTTTTCGCTCTTTACCCATCACTCTCTATTTCCCTTGAGATGTATGTTTTTAATCTTCATTTCTCATTCCAGAAGGATTACCGGCGAGGGCAACCATAACCCCAACGCTCTCCCCATCCTCTCACCACCTAGATCCGCAATAGGCTTCGACAGTCGTGATGTCACTCCCCTCATAATAGTAGTAGTAGCGTATGGCTACACCTCCAAATGTATTTCGTCAACCCAGCTTCTAAAGTCTTCCTCCGCCCAAAGGATGGTTTCGTTGTCACCTTCAAGTTTAGTGACTGGGCAGTGAAGGACGATGTGATCGCTGGTTTCTGGGGCTGCCTGACATTTCTGGCAGGTATCACTGTTTCCAAGATTCCATCTGCACATATTTAATGCAGTTCTGCCATGTCCAGTTAAGAGGCGGTTTGAGGAAATCCAGTATTTCCTGGCGTTATTGATTGCAGGCATTCTTTTGGTTGGATCTTTAATGATGTTTCCTCCTTTTGGTGTTTCCCTGTTCCACATTTCTCTCCAGTTTTCCTGAGAAGGATCATCACGTTGCCGTCGTACAGGAGCTTGCGTGCTGCCATGACCCTGAAGGTGATACCAGCCTAGATCCAATCCTGCTGGAACAGCTGAAGATGAGTAGCCAGACCAAGAATGATCCAAACCGGCGTCCAGACAAGGTTCTTCCTTCTCCTGGACCCACACTTCCAACTCAACTCCCCTCATAATGACGCATAGTAACTTGGTATCTGGTTCTAAACTATCAGAATAATGGCGGACGCCCTTATGAAATACTTCTCCGATGAGCATAAAAGTGTATCCAGACGAGAAAAAGATTATAAATCTGATCATGTTTTGACTTTTATTCATTCTGATCGCATGATATGTGAAATAATTATAGCCAGCATGAAGAATAAAAAGTACCGATTTTCTTGTGGTGGCAATGGTTGTAGTTAGTACTGGTAATGATGATGATGCGGTGGTGGTTGAAATTGTAGTGGTTGCAATGATGATGTGGTGGTGGTTGTAGTAGCAGTAGTCGCGATGATGATGTGGTGGTGGTGGTGGTTGTAGCAGTAGTGGTAGTAGTAGTACTAGTAGTCATAGTAGTAGTAGTAGTAGTAGTAGTAGTAGTAGTAGTAGTAGTAGTAGTAGTAGTAGTAGTAGTAGTCGTAGTAGTGATAGTGATGATAATGTGGCGGTAATGGTTGTCATATAGTGGATATGGTGATGATGTGGTGGTGGTAGTTGTAGTAAAGGTGGGGGGGGGAGTAATGGTGACGTGGTGGTGATGGTGGTTGTAATAGTAGTGATAGTGATGATGATGTGGTGGTGGTTGTTGAAGTAGTGGTGGTAATGATGATGTGGTGGTGGTGATTGTAGTCGTAGTGGTAGTGATGATGATGTGGTTGTGGTTGTTGAAGTACCAATAGTAAGGATGGTGTGGTGGTAGTGATTGTAGTAGTAGTGGTAGTGATGATGATGTGGTGGTGGTTGTTGAAGTAGTAGTGGAATAACGATGTGGTGGTGGTTGTATTAGTAGTGGTAGTGACTGTATTTGTAAAAAGAATCGATTTGTTTCCCAATTACCAAATGATTGTTATTTTAAAAATTAATGACAAAATAAGTTAACAAAAAGAAAAATTAGCAACCCCAAAATTAACAAAAGCCTGGAATAGTGTCCTAATAAGGATATAGTTGATTATGCATAATGTGCTACTATCAGCATCCTTGCTACCGTGACCTGATAAAAAATAAAAACACAAAAAAACACATTTAAACAAATTGGCAGGGAATATTATGGGTAGACCTACTGATTTCAAAAACACAAGGAAACATCCAATACGCTTCAACAGTCGTAACGTCAATTCCCTTGTAATGACGTATGGTAACTTGGTAACTGGCTCTAAACTATCGGAACAATGGCGGACGCCCTTACGAAATCTTTCTCCGACGAGCATAAAAGCGTATCCAGAGGAAAAAATAATTTTAATAACAATAAATCTGATCATGCTTTGACTTTTACACATTCTGATCACAAGACATATGAAAAATTCTAGCCAACATTAAGAATAAAAAGTACCGATTTTCATTGATTAGAACCATGATGGCCGCCGTTGCTGGACGACGTGACATCAGACTATTGAATCCAATTGCCTCAGCACCTTAAAACATATGATGACATTCAAAAGCTGAGAACATAATTTATACTGGACAGTCATTTATAGAAACGTCCCATAACTTATAAAAAAAAGTCTCAAGCCTGATACGAACGTCTGTGTCAGGTTTAAATCCCCACTAATAAAATTAGAGAAACAAACATGTATCTATATCATCATTATTACTATTATTATTATTATCATCATCATCATCATCATCATCATCATCATCATAATCATCAATATTGATATTATTATTATTATTATTATTATTATTATTATTATTATTATTATTATTATTATTATTATTATTATTATTATTATTATTATTATCATTATTAATGTTATTATTATTATTATTATTATTATTATCATTGTGATTATTATTAATGCTTGTTTTGTAAGCTAAAAACGAAAACAAAAATAATGTTATTCCTTTATAATTATAATTGTTAGAATAATTTTTTTCAGAGAGATGTTATGACTATTGGCTGTCACAAAGTGCGCACGTAAACCGTATGCTTATGTAGCGCAGTTTGCAACCTTGTTTATGTGTGCTATATTCAAGCTACGACACCGATCAATAACCAAACGCAATACGTTGATAACGGTTTTGAAGCTAAATGAAGATATATTTTATTAAAATATAACAAAGATATTATGAGATATGAAGATGAAATGATAGATGTAATAAGTATGAAATCAAATAGATGGATGACAATTTGATGGAGGTGATGTGATGATGAATATGATATGAAAGCGATATGAAAATATATAATTAAATCAATTAATTATCAATACTTTACCAAACCGCTACCACATCAGACAATCTCACAGATAGGTTGCAACCATCACAGTCATACAGGCAACTAATAATTAACTAGCTAACTAAACACAATCCAGACGTGTGGAAGAAAGTCAAAAGAGTGTTCTTGATATTCAACAAAAACCGTAAGGTTGTTCTAATATTGTTAATTAGTCTCTTCTTGAAATTGTTCTGGTTTCACAGTATTCATAAACAGATCAATTGTTTCTCAATGTTCTGATATTAAAATAAGCAAATGGTTCTTCACAGGTAACTTATAAAACAGGCAAATGTTCAGTTTCTATTAGGGTCAAGCTATGAGTGTATAGCCTAAAGTTGGCTTGTTAAAGCCCAGCCTCCAACGGCTCATTCACTTTAAAGAAAGAAAATGATTTTGTTATAATATGATAATCATACGAATATAACTCTATCTATATTCGAACTCATTCAATATGTTTACTTTAAATGAGTAAATATTATTTTACTTTAACAAATCAATTTATTAATGTTGATTAATATTGCTTTACTTTGTAGATATGAAATAATATTGCTTTATAGCAAGAAAAGCTTATTTTCTTTACAACAAGAATATATTATACAATTAATTTAATTATCTGATTAATTAATTGAGACTCAAAATTTAAAGTGATATTATGATATTAATATCAAAACACAATCATAATTGTAATCACAACATATTATTCAAAATCTCACCAGAGCCGAACAGATTATAGAAATCACAAATTAAGTCTACACAAGACTTTAATCAAACTCTACACAAGAGTTATAACACAACTTGATTCAGCTCAAACTTTGAGCACCGCAAAGTCTACAAAAGACTTAAATCACACTCTACACAAGAGTTAACACATAACGTGTTTCAGCTCGAACTTTGAGCACTACAAAGTCTACACAAGACTTTAATCCAACTCTACACAAGAGTTAAAACAAATGAGCCTAAAAGACTCCGCTGTGGTTATCGCTTAGAGACTATGAGCCTAAAAGACTCCGCTGTCTGGTCTCTTTTGAGACGATGAGCCTAAAAGACTCCGCTGAGTGGTCTGAAGAAACTGCTCAAAACTCTGGCATTTATAGGCAAAAATCAAGCAAACGAAGCAAAATTCTACCCACACAAACGGATGTTAGTCATATCCGTAAACATCTGAAATTCCTTAAAACTCCCCCAGATTCCATAATCATGGACAACAACAACCCATCCTGATACCGGACATCCTCATATCAAGGATAAATAAATTCGTCAGCCCCATAGTTACGAGATATCAATCAAGCCATACCATAACAAAGTCACTCCCGTAGAATACAGGGATCCTACTTTGCTTATAAGTTTACGGAGAAAACAAGATTGATGCCTTTCTCACAATAACACCCACACTACGTAGTTTAATTCAAACTTCCGGGCCATAGGTGCATGATCTGATACGACCTGTATCAACAAAAGAAGGGTTGTTCCGGAGGGATTACAATAACAACAACAACTAATACTACGACAACGTACATCCTGTCGTAAACTGACGCCTACACGGAAGCATTTCGTTACATTGGCCAATGGCCTAAAATAAACATTCGAATCTATATTTTTAGTTAGGGGTAATCTGAATGGCTATCGCGTCTCTCTAATCCGGAACTCCACAATCCGAATGTCTCCATTATCCGGACAGGTTACCTGGGGACGGATTTATTTTCTTCCTTATTTATACATTTTACGGATTGATTCCATGATTCGGATGTCCCTGTTTTCGGGACAAAATGCTGGAAATGGGGTTGTTCGGATTATAGAGATGACAAAAATGAAGTAAAAGTTTTCTGGCCAAATGAAAAAAAAACCCAAAAAACCCCAAGCTGTCCATTGTCGGTATTCGGCACAGTAACGACAAATGTTTACAAATAAAGTAGATCTTAGGAGCGAACCCAAAACTGGTAATCCGAAATGTCGAATGAAAGACATCTAATCAGTGCCCAGTCTATTCACATAAATATTTGAGGATTTTCCACACATAAATCTTTGAAGCAATGAGGCCTAAGCAGTCTGGAGTGTATTTGCGTCTCTGCACAGATACAAATGCTTCCTACTATATTTCGTTGGTACTTTCTGCCAAATCTTCCAATGAAGCCAACCATTATTGGTTTGAAAGAGGAATTGAGAAAAACCTGTAATAAATCTGGAATCTTTACAAGCCCTCTTGCTTGTGAGTCATGTACTGTATCAGCTTGTATAGAGAATCAATTCGTTTACCAATTGCAAAGTGATACAATTGTCAGTTTATAAACTAATGACAATAAATGGTACTATATTATTACTACGAAATGGAGTCAAGTGAAACACAAACTAGGCTGATGGGTTATCACTGATTTTCAATTTCCTCAATGTCTAGAGTCACATTTTTCATAATATAGCATCTATCGTATCTCTTGTTAAAAACTGGCGATAACTGTTTGTGTAGATTTCCCATAGATATCCAACACAAATTCCCAAGCCGGATTCAAGCTGCTATTTATGTATCTTTCGTTGTTCGGATCCATGTGACACTGTCGATGGCCATAAATGATAATGCTACACAGACGGGCCTTGATAGCGAATACCAAGAATTCCAGGTCTCTCCTACTTAAAGGGATAATGCTTCTATACCCGGCCAACAAATGTCTCATAGCGTCCGATGTAGAGAGGGTTTCTTTGTCAATGAATCGGCGTAGAGAACAAGCAGAGACTGCTAATTCGTAGAGACAGAATGTTTTGTGGGTGTCGTGAAAATCAATCAGACCCCATTGACTAAAGTCGCTGAGGAAATCTCCTGGGTTTTGGAAGATGATGTTGTTGAAGCTGATGTCTCCGTGGATTTGTCCTGCGGAAAATGAATAATTTAGATTTAAATTTTAATGATATCCTCACATTTCCATTGAACTCCTGTGCAAAAATGGGAGATACGAAAGCTCAATTGGTAGAGCACTCGCTGTGATGAGCCGAGATCAATCCTTCGTGAAGCCGATATTTTTTTCCTAACCTCTCTGATCACCAAGCATTGTGTATCTTAGTATGTTAGATCTTACGGAAAGAACTTTGAATAGACTAACATCCTATGAATAGGGTAGTTCGCAATTGTCCGTTTAAACTCCGGGTCCATGAACATTGTGGCCCTCAATGACTACCTTTCTTATACAAAATTTCACCAACATGTTCCAAGCATTTCTTCATTTCATCTTTATTTTTTTTCTCGAAATTTAAGTGAACATAGCAACCTGTTTAATTAATTGCATTGCATAACGCGTATCCATGGGAACACTAAGTACATCAATGAACTTTTCATGTCTTGATAATACAACGTAAATTGAAACACTGTAGTATTATTTTAAAATAAGACAACGTAGTTTTACAACAATAGGAGAACCTTTTGATTTAATTACCATCTCCAAGAGGATGACATTTTATGCAAAACACCCAAGGGCATGCCTAATTCTCAGCTCAAACTCTCAGACTTGAGTTATGGTCGTACCTATACATAACAGCTACACATCGGCTTCTAAAATCTCAAGTTCCACGGGCTGAATGAATTGCAAACGTTCAATAAAAGTCCCACAATATACATCAAATCGGAGCATAATTCCCGGAGATGATAATAACTTCATGCAGATGGCCTGTAAAGTGTAATGAATGGCCTAGATAAAGATCAAATTCACAGTTTTAATCTGATGACAAAGCGCTTTGGAATGTTTCTTGTAAATGCATAATTCATTTTGAATATTGGGGTTTAAAAATATAGCCATACCTGTCTTCAGACTAGAAGTGTCTCTAAACATCTCAATAGGAAGATGATCCAAGATATGTTTTAGCACTTGCCGTCTCTTATTGTCTTTGACAAAATGTAAATTTGCACTGAGACTTTCAATGTTGTCAATACTCCAGCCAAAATTAAATGTGTCGAAAAAAGGATGATGGAAATCCTGAAATAGAAATATACAAATCTGAAAAGGTGTGTATGAAACAGTGTCTGACGAAGCAGAAAGAAAACTGCAGGAAAAACTGTCACCCCAAAGATTAAATCCCGATTATTTTGGTGATACACATTCTTGTATTTTTCTTTCTGTTTGTGTCTGTCGCAGTTTCATAAACACCTTTTCAGATGTTTATCTTACGCCAGTACGTGCTCCCTAATTTGTCACCAAAAAAAGCTTATGGGAATTAATTTATCTTCTCATATTTGAATTCTAATATGTTAGAATGCTATTGTATAAAAGAGTCATGCCACGATCTACATACTGTGTTGCTGTTGGCTTGGGACCCCTTATAAAACGGATATTGCGCTGTATAAAAGTACAGTTTCATATTTTTAAACGAATCGAAGTTTCTGATGTAAAATTATGTTTGGAACAATTTTTATAATAATACACACATAGAGTACAAAAATATTTATAAACCCAAAAATGTAAAAATGTTATATTATGCCCCTCAAACAATGTTAGATAGTTTATATATAGATTGAAATCTACATTGGCTTTTCGATCTTTCTCTTTTTTTTGGTTAGATTTGAGAATGTTTTATAAGAATGACATAATAATTACAAACCATTTTAAACTACAAATAACATTATTCTAAGTTATCGGCAGAAAAATCATTTTAAGAAATCTTGCAAATTTTATCGCATCAGAAGATAAAGGCTAGATAGATCAACATGTCAAGAGATTATTTCACATTTTGAAATTTGTGCGTGAGCATTTTTGATTTGTTAATTCTTAAAACTAAAATTCAAACACCAAAACTGTTTGTTTTTTTCAAAGAGAGAACATAGTTCATTAAAATTACTTACACGAGTTAACTATTGATGCAGATATGATTTTTATAACTTTTTTGAAGCTGTAATAGTCGAATATTAATTTGTAAATTAAATAATCAGCTTTCATGTTTTGTGATATATCACGGTCTATCGCGAGTCGAATTGAGCCATATATCGGGTGCAGGAAAAAAACAAATCGCGTAACACTTTAGAAGTCTGAAGTCGCCAGAATGAGTATGAAATTTTAACACAATCAAAGTCAATTATTTAAATTTGTGTATACAATTTTTAAAAAAACATATTGAAAAATCTTAATTCCGCCATTGATTTAATGACCCCAAATGCAATATCGAAGATTTTGGAAATAAACTAAAAATTTGATGTGATCTTTCGATCTTACATTTTACTTTATGACTGATCCGTAGAAATTATCCCATGATCCAATTTTTGATTTTCTAATGTCTTGAATAGTGAGTCGATCCCATGTATTTTGAATAGACCCTTTTAACTCTGTGTGTAAAAAGTTTCACCACCCTTAAAAAAACCATCAATGACCAAATGATGTAGTCCATGAGATTCAATTCAGGGTACATTGGAGGCAATCTATCTTTGTATATAAATCAAATATGATTTCTGCTCGTACTAAAAATTATGTAGCATTGTTAAATGCAAAACTTATTCCAGAATTTATCTCGATTGAGCATTTATTTTTTAACCAGACGCGACAACTTCTTACACGAGCAAGAAATTGTACTGTTAAAACAAGACGCAAATTTGGAAACATTAGATATCATGATTGGTTTCAAAACCAATAAAGCATTAACAAAATTTAACTTGGCAAAAAATAACGTAAAGATTTGTTCTTTCTGCATGTGAATTTTCGAATATTTTTGGTTTCTACTTCGTACTTAAATAGTGTCATAAATTATTCCGGTTATTTTTTTTTTTCTCGCACCTCTAAAAAGAGATGATTAAGCTTTAAAAAATTATCCGAATTAAAAGGGTTCAGTTTTGTTTTGTTTTTTCCCCGGTCTTTCTCAATTAAAAAAAAAAACAAACCAAAACATTCATCATTTTATTTTCGTAATAATAGCATTGAATTGAAATTCAGTTTTACAATAATTAGTCTTTAAATTAATGTCCCAACGTTAGATTTATTCAAGTAGAATACCGGATTGAAGCGATTGGTCACTTAGTGAACTCATACAATCTACGGCACGTTTAGTGTAGCCATTTACCTCAAGAGCTCTGGTCACATGAGCTACAAAAGCACCAAGCTTGTAACACAAAACACCAGGGGAAGTGACGTTACTCAATGATTCGCCCGGAAGGAAAGTACGAAGACAAACCACTCTTACCTCCTCTTTGTCTGTAAGTCAAAATCAGTGGAAATAATATTCTACAAATTCCATAAGATAGATTCAAGGTATGGATTATTAATTATTATTATTATTATTATTGTTATTATTATTATTATCATCATCATCATCATCATCATCATCATCATTATTATTATTATTATTATCATTATTATTATTGTTACTATATTATATTATTATTATTATTATTATTATTATTATTATTATTATTATTATTATTATTATTATTATTATTATTCGTCTTCTTTTTCTTCTTCATCTTCTTCATTTTCTTCTTCTTCTTCTTCTTCTTCTTCTTCTTCTTCTTATTATTATTATTAGTGTTGTTGTTGTTGTTGTTATTATTGTTATTGTTGTTGTTGTTGTTGTTGTTGTTGTTGTTGTTGTTGTTGTTGTTGTTGTTGTTGTTGTTGTTGTTGTTATTATTATTATTATTATTATTATATTATCATTATTATTATTACGACTACTACTGTTATTACTACTACTACTACTACTACTACTACTACTACTACTACTACTACTACTACTACTACTACTACTACTACTACTACTACGACACCTACTAAGTGTTACTACCCTATAACATCATGATTATGTAGATATGTTTCAAAACATCAGTAATGTGACCTTACTATGTACATTTTGACAGGCAACACCTTTATATATAACTAATTCAATCACACGGAAAATCACTATTACATATTTACCTTGTTTGTTAAACCTCCAAAGAGATACCGTTTGGTTTTCTCTATTTAACACATTCGAATGTGCTTTGACACCCTTACGGATCGCATGATCCAAAATGGCGTTGGTCGCTTCTGGAATGGAAGGAATTGGTATTTGACTAAACATTAATAACATATTGTTAGATCTAATGATATAAAGGCGTATCCTTTAGGGAAACAAAATTTGAATGACAGTGAGGCATTACACAATTAATATTTTTTTATATCATTCCATTGAGATAGAGATGAAATAATTATTACAATTGATGCTAATCTTTATGATCATATTTTATTGCAACATCAGTGATTTAGTTTTCATTCACTTTCAAATGTTTAAATCCAAACCAACCTATCCTGTCATGAGGCTTTTCTTTTTCTTTTTGTTTTAAAGAGTTCACTTGTAGAGAACAGCTTCGATATCAGTTTTTCTTCTTTTCCCTCTTCTTCAAAAGAAGTGTCAAGTTTAAAGCTTTATGACAAGTCAGAGGTCAGAATTTGAATTCTCTTGGCAAGTTAGATGTCAGAGTTCAAGGCCTTTTGACAGTTGGAGCTCAAGTTTGCGGCTTATCAATATGTTGGAGGTTAAGTTTGAAGATTTCTGGCAAATTGGAGGTCAAGCTTGAAGCTTGTTTGACAAGATGGACATCACCAAAAAAATATATATTTATAACTCCATTCACAAAATAAACATTTTATAGAAAAAATTTGCTTTGTACCGAAGTTTAATCTAAGTTTGAAACATCCAAGAAAGTACGATGCAGTCCCTGATGCTGCTGTGCTGGATTATTGCGAATGGGTTTTGATCTATTACTAGGGCTAGATTGACGTCTGGTTAGAAAGGGTAGGAAGAAGATGTCATATTTGTAGGCTTTATTTAAAGCATCAGATAGAGACAAACTTTATAAAGTGGTTGCAGCTCTCTGGGCAATTTCTTTTCAGGGAAAATAACTTTCAAAATATCTTTAAATGAGCAGAATTCCCCCTATTAACATTTTTCATGCATTGTGGGGTACATTTGTATCACACAGTACAGGAATCTGGGTTGTTAAAAACAATGCAGGAATAGGGTATAAAAAAACTCTGCTTATATCTGACCTAGTCAGGGGCGTGGCTCTATTGGTACAAATGATGCCTGGCACCGCATCCATGTTTTAAAAATAGATAACAGCACTATTAAAAATATATAAAATTGAGAAATGGTATATTCCGCCAGGCCTGTAAATGCACAATTTGCGAAAAGGCTGAAAAATGTCAGCCATATGTTCGCATGACCCCTCCCCCCCCCCCCCCAAAAAAAAAAAAAAAAAAAAAAAAAAAACCTAACATAAAATCCTGCTGATTTATATAAAATGGATGTATTGATTAGATAATAATACAGAGTTCATATTCCCTTGCAAATCCTTCTCTTCAAGCCACGACCACTTAAAACGGTTTCGCACAGACGCGTCGATTACTTAATATCGGCATTGCGGTCGACGAAAGTCTCAGGCATTTTAATGAATAAAGATCGTATCAATGTATAAACACTTGAAAATTGTAAGATAATAGAATGATATAGATGTGAGCTTACTCCTTTAGAATGAAATTCTGATCATCAAAGATGGATAAAATCAAAAACTGGGCAGGATTACTTGGAAATGTTTGTAAATTTTTACCGGAACCGCAACTCTCACTTTCACACCGTCCTATGATTCAATGCGCAACCTTGGCCGAGTCGGGTTATGGTGAGGTCACAGTGGCTGAAATCCCAGCGAAATCAGCCACTCTATAACTATAATAAAATATTAGCTGATTTCAGACCAGTAGATCAGCTTCTGTGGTTCAGCACGAGATCACGAACGGTAAAATCCAGGGAACGAAATTAACTTATTTTCGGGTTTTCCCGATATGACGTATGGCAATATATTATAATATAGACAATAGAGAGAAAATAAAACGAAATAAGATGAGAACTAAACGGGGGGATTCGTTTGTTTTGCGTTCAAAATAACAAAAATAGGTATCAAGGCTGAGATTAAAAGTCTGTTTCTGGAAAATCATGCAAAAGTCTGAAATCAGCCAAATGGCTGAGAATTTACAGGCCTGTTCCGCCTATTGTCAACAGTGCGAAACATACTCCCTTTCTGTCACAACGTCTTCTATTCAGGCTTCTATCCCAATTCACATAGTCCGTTGATGTCTGTCAGCGACTGTGTACCCATGGCTGAGCTAGTGACTGGATTTCCCCACTGGAGCGGATTTTGTTTTGGATCCATTTAAGGCCATTACTATCAGTGTTGCCACATTGACTACCTGAGAAAATGGCTCGAATTTTTACCATCTTCAAATATGAGGGAAAAAACCTGCCTCAGTGGAATGTGGCTTTTAACATTCTTACGCTTTGTAAGTTTTGAAATTACCCTTTGTTCGATTGACATTCAATGTCTGCATGTGTCCCTTTAGCCATTCCCTCAGTGTCCAAACTCCAATCAATATATTCGTTCGTGATTTCTATAAACAAACTATTGAAAAAATTTCCAGAGGTCGAAACATCATCATGCAAATTTACTTTACAAATATGTAAGTAAGTATTTTCTTTAATTTTTTCTGTCTTTTATATTTACAAATATAGCGTGTGTAAGTCATTTCCGTCTGGCACCACTTTATACTGTAAGATGCCACGTCGCTGGACCTAGTTGAGATAGTCAAATGCAATATGTTTCGATGAGACATAATATCATGAATGTACTGGGCTAAGGCATTCTATAGCGGCCCCCTGAACGGCTCGCCTTGATATGTGACTAATGGAGATCCAACCCGGTGCGCCTAACAGCCTCGGCCATCCCGGGCTCCACACTACTATGTTCACATAAGGTGGCATCAATATTTTAGAAGCAGGATGTACAGGCAGATTCTTAGGGTTACGGAACGTAAAGGAGAGAGGATGGGTGATCTTTATCGACGACAAGCATTTTATATTTAGACTAGTCTAGAAACAAAGATGCCATCTCTCTGAAACCAGAAGATCAAAGGGGGGGGGGGGGGGGGGGTGCGAATATGCTTTGGGGAGTGCGCAAAAATTCTGAAAAATAGACTGTGAGAGGGGTGTGTGGGGGAGTGGGGGTAGGGTGGGCGCTGAGTCTACTTGATACACTAGATTAGACAACTAATCTAGAATCATGACATGACAGCAAGCAGTCAATAATCCCGCAAAATTAAAATGACTCACCTATTCTTGTGGGGTCTTTGGAGTCATTAGCATTGATTATTCTGACCACATAACTTTTCTCAAGCACTGGTTTTGTGCAGGGCTCATGGGATTTGACCTCTTCTACAGCTGTCACCTGGTAATTGACGTCATCATAGCCTCCAAGAAGTTGAAATGACGTCAGACACAATCCGTAACTAACGGACATTATTTTTTCCAACATTGTCTTCTCATCATGGCAGTCTTCACTCATGACGTCGTGTATGACGTAAGGCGGTGTGGATGACGTCATGAGAACTCTGAACCGTCCAGTCTGCCGTAGAGTGAAATAATATACGTAATAATTTGTTTTGATTTCATCACTTAAACGCATTACATTATGATTAATATTCAATTCTATTTAAAAACACAATGAGAAAATATATTTCACAAGTATCTTTATCAGCTTTTAAAAATATTATGTTTCTTTTTAAACCAGTCAGAGTTCAGATGTGTCCTCACCCGATTCCTTTAACATACTATAAGTGGTAAAATATTCCATTGTGATTGTGTGTCGGTAACAATGGGTTGTGATAATTCTTAGCAGGTACCTGACGAGTTGAATCAACTGAGCCACACTTAATTCATTAAATATGTTTTTCATTCACCTAAAACAGTGTACAGTCTCTGAATAGAGCTACCAAAAAGATTTATGTCATACAGTATTTATCTTATAAGGAAATGTTAGAATTTCTTTACTTACCAAGTTTTAAATATAGAAGAATTCGTGGGGATTTAATTCAAATTTTTAGATTAGTACATGGTATGGATAGGATAGACTTTTCTGATTTTTTTTTCATATTCTAGTATTACTAGAGGGGACCAGATTTTTGTCACTGGATGCAAAACAAGTATAAGACAAAACCGGTTCATTATTCGTATTGTCCAGAAATGGAACAATTTGAAATTTGAAACAAATTTTTTTTTTAATTGAGCTTTATATAGCGCAATATCCACTAAATGTGCTCAAAGCGCTTTACAAGGGGTCCTTGGTCAACAGCAACATTTAACATGTAGGACGGGATATGACGCCTGTTAGGCGATATTACAATTTTTCGGACAAAGACAACGCTGTTAACGGCCAGGTACTCATTCTACACCTGAGTACGGTGAGAGAATGTGAGTAAAGAGCCTTTTCCAAGGACTCAACTATGCGCCGAGCGCGAGGCTCGAACCCTGAACCTTCCGATCCGAAAGCGAGTGTACACCACTAGACCACATAGCCGTACATAGCCAAACAAAGAATGCAAGATCTATGGATTATTTCAAGGTATTAGTGGACAGTAGACAGCGAATTATATGATGAGAGATTTATATATGACGAATGATACTTTTTTGCACTACTGTTTTCAATCTTCTATGTAAATATCATGCATTGTTATCTTATAATGGTTATATTCTATATGTATGGATGTATGAGTGTATGTGTGTGAGGGTGTGTGTGTATGCGCTTTGCATGTCAAGGTTAAAGATATATGTTTGTACATCACACGTACAAGAGTACATTTAATTTGATATGTGCATCATTTTTGTAATCTTTCAATCAATTTAATATAGAGGGCACTCAAGGGATTTTATCTTTTCTCGCCCTATGTTTTGTTTTGTTTTGCTATTTTAAAAGATAATACAGCAAGAAGTATGCAAGGTGCTTCCAACATTTTATATCCACTTCCGCAGGTATCATATTTTTATGACATTCCTCTTCTTATTGTTCCTGTTGTTGTTGTTGTTGTTGTTATTGTTGTTGTTGTTGTTCATCATCATCATCATCATCATCATCATCATCATCATCATCATCATCATCATCATCATCATCATCTTCACTTCTTCTCTCCTTCTTCTTCTTCCTCCTCTTCTTCTTCTTCTTGTAAACTTGTTTGTATTACTGATTATTCAATATTTTGGGCAATCCGTGACTTATGTCCTAAATTAATGTGTATCTTATTATACAAAGGGAGTGCCGATATTTTAGTTGGTAGAATATGCAAATTGAATGGTATAAATTCCGGGTTTAGTCGAGTCTTTATTCTGACCCCCCCCCCCCCCCCCCCCCCCCTCTGTCCTCCCTGCAGTGATTGTGTGTGACGACTCAGACTGCTCCCGGAGGCGAGTTTTTTTTTTTTTTTGCACCAGTTTGGGCCATTTTGTGACGTCATCTGAGAATAACCCTCTTCGCCAACTAGCCTGCACTATTTTTAGCATCGCCACTATGGGAAAACCGTGACAGAGGTCGGACACGGCCATAGGTCAGCGCTCGCGTTGTTCAAGGTTCAAAGGGGTGTGCAGTTGGCGAGCCTACACTACACACTACACAATAAGATATGAAGTGAGTAGAAAAGTGCCAGAAGACAATAGAGAATAAAAAATTTTTTCGCGGCGGTGGTGGGGTTTGAACCTGCGACCTTATTGGTACGACAACTCCGCCTGGCAAGTGAGAGCGTGGCTCTACCGTGTGAGCTATCCACGAACACAAAAATATTTCGTTTTCAAACCAAAGTCATTTCTAGATCCCTCTCTCACCCACTTCTTGAGATCGCCGATTCGTTCGCCACCATCGCGAAGTAATTTTGACCAGCAGTTAAGCTTAATAGCCATATTCTCATCACAAACATATACACATAGAAACGATTGAGACATTGAGTATGCTCCGGTTATGGGGTGAATTTTAATTCAGAAAAGTGAGTGGAGCAGGCACTTATGTTGGTAACAACAAGATATGAAGTGAGTAGAAAAGTGCCAGAAGACAATAGAGAATAAAAAATTTTTTTTTTTCGCGGCGGTGGTGGGGTTTGAACCTGCGACCTTATTGGTACGACAACTCCGCCTGGCAGGTGAGAGCGTGGCTCTACCGTGTGAGCTATCCACGAACACAAAAATATTCGTTTCAAACCCAAAGTCATTTCTAGATCCCTCTCTCACCCACTTCTTGAGATCGCCGATTCGTTCGCCACCATCGCGAAGTAATTTTGACCAGCAGTTAAGCTTAATAGCCAATATTCTCATCACAAACATATAACATAGAAACGATTGAGACATTGAGTATGCTCCGGTGTATGGGGTGAATTTTTAATTCGGAAAAGTGAGTGGAGCAGGCACTAATGTTGGTAACAACAAGATATGAAGTGAGTAGAAAAGTGCCAGAAGACAATAGAGAATAAAAAAATTTTTTTTTTTCGCGGCGGTGGTGGGGTTTGAACCTGCGACCTTATTGGTACGACAACTCCGCCTGGCAGGTGAGAGCGTGGCTCTACCGTGTGAGCTATCCACGAACACAAAAATATTCGTTTCAAACCCAAAGTCATTTCTAGATCCCTCTCTCACCCACTTCTTGAGATCGCCGATTCGTTCGCCACCATCGCGAAGTAATTTTGACCAGCAGTTAAGCTTAATAGCCAATATTCTCATCACAAACATATAACATAGAAACGATTGAGACATTGAGTATGCTCCGGTGTATGGGGTGAATTTTTAATTCAGAAAAGTGAGTGGAGCAGGCACTTATGTTGGTAACAACAAGATATGAAGTGAGTAGAAAAGTGCCAGAAGACAATAGAGAATAAAAAATTTTTTTTTTCTATGTTTCTATGTTATATGTTTGTGATGAGAATATTGGCTATTAAGCTTAACTGCTGGTCAAAATTACTTCGCGATGGTGGCGAACGAATCGGCGATCTCAAGAAGTGGGTGAGAGAGGGATCTAGAAATGACTTTGGGTTTGAAACGAATATTTTTGTGTTCGTGGATAGCTCACACGGTAGAGCCACGCTCTCACCTGCCAGGCGGAGTTGTCGTACCAATAAGGTCGCAGGTTCAAACCCCACCACCGCCGCGAAAAAAAATTTTTTATTCTCTATTGTCTTCTGGCACTTTTCTACTCACTTCATATCTTGTTGTTACCAACATAAGTGCCTGCTCCACTCACTTTTCTGAATTAAAAATTCACCCCATACACCGGAGCATACTCAATGTCTCAATCGTTTCTATGTTATATGTTTGTGATGAGAATATTGGCTATTAAGCTTAACTGCTGGTCAAAATTACTTCGCGATGGTGGCGAACGAATCGGCGATCTCAAGAAGTGGGTGAGAGAGGGATCTAGAAATGACTTTGGGTTTGAAACGAATATTTTTGTGTTCGTGGATAGCTCACACGGTAGAGCCACGCTCTCACCTGCCAGGCGGAGTTGTCGTACCAATAAGGTCGCAGGTTCAAACCCCACCACCGCCGCGAAAAAATTTTTTATTCTCTATTGTCTTCTGGCACTTTTCTACTCACTTCATATCTTGTTGTTACCAACATAAGTGCCTGCTCCACTCACTTTTCTGAATTAAAAATTCACACTACACAATGTACGCCTACCGTATTGTTGTTAAGAAGAAGAAGAATGAGAAGATAACATACTTTTTAAAAATGTTTGATATAATACTATAATACTGTAGTTGAAGTTTGAAATATAAGTTAGCAATAGAAATTAGACCACACTATTGTTGTCTTGAGATGTGTCTACAGTGGTAGCTAGTGTGGATAGGATAGATGCAGAAAAAGTACGTTACACAAATCAAATGCATTGTGCAGGGTCCATCTCTGTAGGTCTATTACTATATTTAGGTGATAAATTATTGCACAACTGTGATTGGTAAATTTATAACTGCTGCAAAAATACAACTACAAAATTTTTTATTTTTTTTAAAACGTAGTGTTTTTATGCACTTCCGTTGACGGTGTATCTTTTATGCACCTCCGTCACGCATGCGCATTCCACTCAATTTCATCAGCGATATTGTTTTTCTGTATTCGGACATGGCAAAAGTTATATTGTGACATCTGTAGGATGTTTTTGTTAATAAATTTATACAAGAATAATAATAAACTAAAAAATCGAAATATAGAACCTGTGGCGGGTTGTGTGTTATTTTTGTGGGATCGAGTCCAACCGATAGCTCAATGGTGTCAAAGTAAATAGTGAATCTCTCTCGGATAGCCTTTTCTTCTTGTGTTGGGTTCTTGCAAGATGTTTCAACAATGTTTATTACATTTGGACCTTGTATTCTGAGACCATCTAGAATATGGCGCTAGAATATTATAGGTGGCGATTTCTTCACGATCTACGTCCTCAATGGGTGTATAATTTTGGAGGTCTTTTTGCGTTTTACCTTAATGTGTGGATGACACTCTTTGTCACGGTATATATGACATTTATACATGACATAAATTTATAAATTAGGACATTTATACCGATACAGGGTGTCCAGGGAAATCCAACCTTAAAATTTCCTACCTAGAAGTGAAATTTCCTACCAGGTATTTTATACACACAGCGTTCTATACGCTTAAAAAAGACAATCCTACTTAAAATAGGTCTTACCGCAACACAATCCATATTTATTTTAAAGTAAGAGCAAAAAAAAAAAATACTCATATGATTTGTTGGTATTAGTGGTAGAGATGATAGTGTTTTGGTAGTTGTAATGGATGTAGCAGTGGTGATTGTGATGGTGGTAGGAATTATGATGTAGCAGTTGTTGCAAAGCTAGTGGTGGTGGTAGGGATGAGATGATGATATGGTTGTTGTAGAAATGGTGTTAGTGTTATGGATAGTGATGTGGTTGTTGTTATAGCAGTGGCGATGGTGGTGGTTGTAGTAGAGTTGACGTTGCTGGTAGGCACGGTGATGTGGTGGTGGTTATAGTAGTGTAGGGGGTAGGGATGATGATGAAGTAGCGGTTGTAGTAGTGGTGCTGGTGGTAAAGATGATGATGTAGTGATAGTTGTAGCAATGGTGGTGTGGTGGTGGTAGAGATAATGATAATGTTGTGGTAGTGGGGATGATGATGTGGTGATGGTTGCAGTAGTGGTGTGGTGTTGGTGATTGGGATGATGATGTGGTAGTGGGTGTAGTAGTAGTGGTGATAAGGATGATGGTGTGGTGGTGGTTGGAGTAGTGGTTATGATGATGTGGTAATTTTGTAGTGATGGTATGGGATGTGGATGTGGTAGAGGCGGTGATGGGGATGATGATGTGGTGGTGGTTGCATTAGTGAGTGGTGTTGGTGATAGGGATGATGATGTGGTAGTGTTTGTAGTAGTGCAGTTGTAGCAGTAAAATAATAATTTTGTGCACAGCAGTAACCATAAATCAAATGGAATTTAACGTATCAAAGTGCAATGTTCTAACCATCACAAATAAGAAAGCACCTATAACATTTGAATACCAACTTCATGGTCAAAACCTGGAACATGTAAAGACAGCAAAATACCTTGGCATTGAGTTTGCTAAAAACCTCAAATGGAATGACCACATATGTCACCTGGCTTCAAAGGCAAATCAAACAAGCGCTTACATCACCCGCAATTTAAAAAGATGCCCAATCACAACTCAAACCCTTGCTTTTAAAACTATTGTTAGACCAATTTTGGAGTATGGCAGCTCAATTTGGGACCCATATACAAAGAAAAACATCGACACCTTAGAAAACATCCAAAGAAAAACAGCAAGACGCATCACAAACACATTCGATCCTTTCTCAAGTGCGTCTGAAATATCACAACGGATTGGCCTTGAACCTCTGGAAAAGAGAAGAAAGATAGATAAACTTAAATTGTTCCACAAGATCTACTACAAAAATTCGTGCCTTAAACTTCCAAACGACATCAAAGATATCGGCACAAGAAATACGAGGGGACACACAGCAAGAGTAACCATCCCAACATCAAAAACAGACGCCCACATGTATTCGTTTTGGCTAGCACTATTCAGTATCTGATACTGAATAGTGGTTTTGCACTATTCAGTATCTGACACTGAATAGTGGTTTTGCACTATAATACGGTGTTTTTTTTCCGAAACCCGACAAAGTTATGGGAAGAGGGCAGCTGTGGGAGTGAATCTCGGACTCAGAGAAGTGTACAACAGTGGGGAGTAAACCTGGGACTGGGTTTCAGCGGGTTTCGTAATAAAAAACCGGACGACACCTGGCAATATCCGACAAAGTTATGGGACGTAGGCAGCAGCGTGTGTGTGTGTGTGTGTGTAGAGGCTGAGGGGGGGGGGGGGGGGGGGGAGGAGGGGGTGAACCTGAGATTCAGGGAAGTGTACACCAGTGGGGAGTGAACCTGGGACTCTGGGTTTTATAAAAAAAGCAATAACAAATTGGGGGGGGGGGGGGGGGGGTATTACTTTTGTACGAAACCCGACAATATGCGGCAAAAAGTGGAAAGTAGGAAACGCGTGGGGAGTGAACCTGGGACTCAGTGAAGTGTACACCAATGGGGAGTGAACCTGAGACTATGGTTTTCGGCGAGCTTCAGCTAGTTTCATATAAAATCAATTACTTTTTTACAAAACCCGACGAAACCTTGCAATATCCAAGAAAGTTATGGGTAGTAGGCAACAGTGGGGAGTGAACCTGAGATTCGGGGAAGTGTACACCAGTGGGGAGTGAACCTGGGACTGGGTTTCGGCGGATTTTGTTATTTTAAAAAAGCAATTACTTTTTGTTTACGAAATGCGCCAAATGCCAACAAATTGGGGCAAAGTTATGGAAAGTAAGCAAATAATGGGGACTGAACCTGAGACTCAGGGAAGTGTACACCAGTAGGGAGTGAACCTGAGATTCTGGGTTTAGGCGAATTTCAGCGAGTTTCATATATAAGCAATTACTTTTTTATGAAACCCGACGAAACCTGGCAATATCCGACAAAGTTATTGAAGTAGGCAATAGTGGGGGGGTGAACCTGAGATTCATGGAAGTATACACATGTGGGGAGTGAACCTGAGACTCTGGTTTTCGGCGGGTTTCAGCGAGTTTCATATAAATGCAATTACTTTTATACGAAACCCAGCAATATCCGACAAAGTTATGGGAGATTCAGGGAAGTGTACGCCAGTGGGGAGTGAACCTGAGACTCTGGTTTTCAGCGTGCTTCAGCGAGTTTCATATAAAAGCAATTACTTTTTTACGAAACCCGACGAAACATGGCAATATCCGACAAAGTTATTGAAGTAGGCAACAGTGGGGGGTGAACCTGAGATTCAGGGAAGTGTACACTTGTGGGGAGTGAACCTGGGACTCTGGATATTGTAAAAAGACAATACCAAGGGGGAGGGGGAATTACTGTTTTACGAAACCCGCCAAAACCCGACAACGTTATGGGAAGCAGGCAGCAGTGGGGAGTGAATCTGGGATTTGGGCACAGATGAGGATTGAACCTGGGACTGCGAGAGGCTGATACCAGTGGACAGTGAGCTCAGAATGTACTTTTATTTCGAAACCTACCGAAATTATCAAAAGTTATGGGAAGGTGGGCACCATTGGGCAATGAACCGGGACTCAGGGAAGTGCACACTGGTTGAGAGTGAACCTGGGACTGTGAGAAGAGGATATCAGTGGAAATGAACCTGGGACTATGGGAGTTGGGTACCAGACGAGAATGAAGCAATTACTTTTTTACGAAACCCGCCAAAACCCACCGAAAAACCATAGACTTAGGTTTATTCCCCAATAGTGTACACTTCCCTGAGTCTCAGGTTCACTCCCCCACTGTTGCCTACTTTCTTTCCATAACTTTGTTGGATATTGTTGGGTTTCGTAAAAAAGTAATTGCTTTTTTGTTACGAAACCCAGTCCCAGGTTCACTCCCCAATGGTGTACACTTCCCTGAGTCCCAGGTTCACTCCCCACTGCTGCCTGCTTCCCCTAACTTTGTCAGGTTTCGGCATGTTTCGGCAGGTTTCAGTGTTTCGTTTCGTAAAAAAAGAAACACCCCTAAAAATACCACGTGTATTCAGTAAATAGATGTCAATTGTAGTCTAATATTCAGTATCTGTTTAAATTATTATTATTATTATTATTATTATTATTATTATTATTATTATTATTATTATTATTATTATTATTAGACGTCTATTATCATTATTATTATTATTATTATTATTATTATTATTATTATTATTATTATTATTATTACTTATTATTATTATTATATTTCGTGTATATTGGAGCAGACCAAACAATTATGCAAAGAGAGCAGGCCAAGGAGTTAAGAGAGGAGCTGAAGAGAAGACGAGAAGCAGGGGAAGATGTAGTCATATATAAGAAAAGGGTCATTTTCAGGGAGAAGTTTAGTGAACAAATAAGAAAGAGAGACAGCGATGTTGGAGGAAATGACTGGGATTGGGATGAGGAATGACTATATTGGAAACGTGTCAGTCCAATTGCCCAAAATGTTTCTGAGCAAGGACTCGAAGACAACAAGAAAATTCAAAAAAGAGAAGTACCAGTAAATGATAAGGAGGGGCAGCACGTGAATATGAAAAATACCCTGAAGTTCATGTACACGAACGCAGACAGTGTGATGAATAAGAGAGAGGAGCTAAAGGCTATGGCAGAAGAAGAAGATCCAGATGTAATAGCAATAACAGAAGCTAAGCCAAAGAATGCAACAACACACCCAACCATAGCAGAGTTAGGTATTGAGGGATACACTATAATAGCTAGCAGAGATTTTGAAACTTCCGGCAGAGGAGTATACTTATTGGTGAGAGAGAACCTCAAGGTTAACCCCATAGAGGAACTCACAGATCACGACTTTAGGGAGAGCGCTTGGTGCTCGATTGGAGTAACTGGACAAAGTCAGATACTAGTAGGAGTGATTTATCGGAGCCCAAATAGCACAGGAGAAAATAATGAGAGAATGTTGGAGATGATAAGGAGAGCATCACAAAAAAAAGCATTCAGAGATAATTATTATGGGAGACTTCAACATGCCGGAACTGGAGTGGAAAGGGATGGACGAACCAAAAGAGGGAAGCCTGGAGGAAAGTTTCATAGAAACCATTGAAGATTGCTACCTACAACAGATAATAAAAGAACCCACGAGACAGAGAAAAAACCAAAAGCCCAACGTATTGGACTTGATATTGATGGAGGAAGAAAATGACATAATCGACTTAAGACTGAGCCACCCACTGGGAAAAAGCGACCATGCGACCATATTCCTAAAACTGAGGGCGACATCAGAGACTGTAGATGAAAAACTGACACTCAGATATAGGAAGGCTGATCTAGAGAGTATGAAAGAGGAACTGGGGCATATAAAATGGGAGGAAATACTAATCGAGGACACCGTAGGAAACAACTGGAGTAGATTTACCAGAGTACTTAACCAATGCTTCGAGAAAAACATCCCGAAAAGCAGAGGGAACCGGGTTGGGAGAAGAAATCAACCTTGGATGACGCAGGAAGTGAGAGGGGCATTACGGAAGAAGAAGGCAGTAAATAGAAGATACTCTAGAAGCAAAAAGGAAGAGGATTGGGACAAATACAAAAGAGTGAGAAACGCAACTACTAAAATAGTCCGACAAGCGCATCAAAAGTATGAGAACAAGATAGCAGAGGAAACGAAAGAAAATCCTAAAGTATTCTGGAGTTATGTAAACAGTAAAATGAAGACAAGACAGGGAACCTGTGACATAAAAAAAGAAGATGGCACTTGGGCATCTGAAGATGAAGACAAGGCAGAGGTGCTAAATCTCTTCTTTGCAAGTGTCTTTACAGTGGAGAACCAGAAAAACTTGCCAGATATTGCTAAAACAAGTAATATAGATACTACACAATGGCCGATTACTGAAGAGAGAGTAATGAAGAGACTACAAAACCTAAAGGAGAGTAAATCACCTGGACCTGACAAACTTCATCCTTACATCCTAAAAAGCTTAGCAGAGCAGCTAGTAGAACTCCTAACCAAGATATTTAACCAGTCGATGAAAGAAGGAAGACTACCAAGGGAATGGAAAGAAGCTAACATCACAGCCATATTCAAGAAGGGAGACAGAAAAAATCCAGAAAACTACAGACCAGTGAGCCTGACATCTGTCGTCTGCAAGCTCATGGAACAGCTGATTAGAGAAGAAATGGTTGATCATATGACCAAGAACAAACTATTCAGCAAAGATCAACATGGTTTCATGGCGGGAAGGTCTACAGTAACAAACCTACTTGAAACAATGGATGACTGGACGAGAGACCTGGAATTAGGCAACAATTTAGATGTCATATACCTCGACTTCAGAAAGGCATTTGACAAAGTTCCACACTGGCGCCTAATCAGGAAATTGGAACAGTATCAAATTAATGATCAGACAGTCAAATGGGTCCGAGATTTCCTCAAAGATAGAAGACAAAAAGTGATAGTGAATGGAACAGCATCAACAGAGAGACTGGTAACAAGTGGAGTTCCACAAGGAAGTGTACTGGGACCAGTTCTCTTCCTGATTTATATCAATGACTTGCCAGACAATCTATCATCTAAATGTAAAATCTTTGCCGATGATACTAAGCTCTATATGGAGTAGCTAATACAGAAGAAGAAAGAAACACCTTACAACAAGATTTGAAAAAGCTTGAAGAATGGTCCGAAATATGGCAGATGGAGTTCAATGTAGATAAATGTGCAGTTCTTCACCTAGGAAAAAACAACAGAGAAGCAAACTATATAATGAAAGAAAAACCCCTGCAGAAATCCAATGGGGAAAAAGACCTAGGAGTATTTATTGATAGGAAGCTAAACTTCAAGAAGCAAATTAAAGATGTTCAATCTAAGGCTAGTAAAACACTCGGAATAGTGAAAAGAAATTTCAAGAATCTGAAAACAAAACACATGACTACCATCTACAAGACTATGGTTAGATCAAAGCTGGAATATGCTAACTGCATATGGTATCCGAAGTTTGAGGGAGACAAAGACTGTTTGGAAAGAGTGCAAAGGAGAGCAACAAAACTTATCACACACCTGAAAGACAAAACATACTGTGAGAGATTGAAAGAATTAAATCTCCCGACCTTAGATTACAGGAGAAGAAGGGGAGATATGATCCAAACATATAAAATAGTAAAGGGAATAGACAGGGTAGAGGCAGGATTCCTTAAACCAAACAAGAACATTCAGACACGAGGAAACAGCAAGAAACTGAAAAAAGAACGTTTTAAAACAAATGAAAGAAGGAACTTTTTTTCATCTAGAATTGTAAATAACTGGAATAAACTACAAGAAACCACAGTATCAGCAAAAAATTTGAATAAATTCAAAGCAGAGTTGGAGATAAGCAACACCCTAGGAAACAAGTTCAATTATAAAAATTGGTCCAATCATTAATAGATGAGGAGGAGCGAAGGAGACTACACCAAGTCTAAAAGCTCTATACAGAGGTATCCAGGTATCCAGGTATTATTATTATTATTATTATTATTATTATTATTATTATTATTATTATTATTATTATCACGTAAATTTTAATATAATACTGCAATTAATTCACGGAAGTACATCATTCAATTAAAAATGGCAGAAAGTCTGGCCACATATTTATAATGAATCGGGATTGTCTTAGATGACAAAACAAACAAACAAACAAAAAACAACAAGAACAACAACAACAACAAATGTGACAAACAGAAAAAAGCAAGATTTTAAAAAGTAATGAACAATAGAAGAGCACATCAATGAAAAACAACAACGAGATTATAACACATAAAAGATATTCGTAATAAATCGATAACTGATTAAATAACTCCTACTACTTGATTTAAAAATCATAATCATAATAATGATGATGATGACGATTACAACAACAATAATAATAATAGTAAGTAGAAATAATAATAATAATAATAATAATAATAATAATAATAATAATAATAATAATAATAATAGTATAATATAAACATTAAAATATATTACAAGCAAATAAAATGATTAAAACAAAAATATTGGGGAAAAATAAAAGTTAACCCGGCCGGGATTTGAACTCTCGAACCTTAAGTTCAGAGTCAAACAGCTTATCCACCAAACCATGGTGTCACTGAACTTTTAATTTTAGTGACATTTAATCATGTCTATTTAGACATTAAAAAATGTATTTGAATGCCACTCTTCTTTTGATATTTTGAACTATGTTAATTGCACAATAGCAGAAATTTAAAAGTAACGATCAAAATATTTCTACAACTTTGAATCGGGCTGTCAGTTACTGCACGAGTTCAATCTGGTAGTAGGTCAGCAGTTTATTTACATTCAACTGAGATTGTCGCACTTTTCACTCTCTCTATAATAAGAGTTCCTTATGGATACTGAATAGAGCAGTAAAGTTAGGTGCCCTAAACGTAAACAAAGATCGAGAAGCACGTGGCAAACCACATGTTCCTGTCTTGACAGCTCACGTTCCAATGTAAATAATAGAAAACAATAACCTTTAAAATTTGGCTGTTAGGTGGCAAAAGAAACACATATTCATAAATACTCGATCATGCATCAAATAATGTCTAGATATGGATATTTTATGGAACAAAAGGTAAAATTTTCTAAAATTTATCAAAAGTTACAGTCTATCTATTTTTAGACCAGAGCAAATTATTGCGCTGGTGTGAACAAAACGAGAATTATTCGGAGCCTGATTTTCATAATAATTTAGCCTTATATTATTATTTCTGCAACTGTTAGATTTTATGTAAACATATTTTCAATACTGAAAGTGTATTGCCTACAACTCAAACTACAAAATTGGGAGACCTATATTGTGCGTAAATTATTCCGGTCCCTAACGGAAATCACTAGCAACTTGTTATTGTTTACGTTTGGGGCACCTAACTTTACTGCTCTATAGTGGCAAAGCACTATTCAGTATCTGATACTGAATAACAGGGATGCCAGTTTGGCATTTTAAATGCCAGATTCCAAAAATCTGGCATTTTTGAAAACCGTTTGGCATTAGAAAAATCATTTGGCATTTGGCATTTTCATTTGGCATTTTCTTTTCTTGTATATTATACTTCAAATGACACCTTTTCTTAATTAAGTTTCATAAGAAACACGAAACAGTAAGTTTTCTTAATTGTCAATAATTATTTAACTGTTTACGTATTTACCTTTCATGTTAATGTATTTCTTTTTCACTCTTAAAATCCAACCGTGGTGTAGTGGTTTAGCACTCCACTTAGTAGTCAGTAGGTAAAAAATTACCCCAACAGGAAATTTAGTATAATTCAAAAAAAAAAAAGAAAAAAAGAAAAAAAAGAAAAGAAAACACGCAAGCCACCAGGATATGATAGTAAATTGTCTATCAAAAGTGAGTAGTTTTCTTAGTGGGGGTGGGAGTCAACAGACTTTGGCATTTTTTTGAGTGTTTTGGCATTTTTTGAGTCTTCCCCTGGCATTTTGTTGAAAAATAATCTGGCAACCCTGCTGAATAACCACTTCCATTCGTTTTTCCCTTCCACTGCCCGACTATGGAATAGCCTCCCAGCTGAAGTGGCTGAAAACGGTTGCCAACATGCCTTCACGCGATTGCTGGAGTTCACAACATGACTTTTTAATCTATGTGGTTTTAGTATTATGTGCAGAGTTTTAGCAAGTTTAAAATGTAAAACACTACAAACTGTGGAGTGATCCTCGACAATATTGGAGGTTTCCACTAGTGTTGGGTTATTTGATCGCTTTTACTCGATCGACGATCGAGCGCCAAGCCACGAGTCAGTGCTCGATCTCAATGCCGGAAGAGCGAGTTAGTAAAACGATTACTCGATCGTAAAACGATCAGGCGGGTTGTGAGCTTGAGACGATCTTGACACGTGAGACGAGCTTGAGACAATCAGGATTCGAGCGAGCGGAGGGGTAACGAGTGTTTCGAATCATTTCAAATTTAAACGATCACAGTTTGCCATCCGATACCAATCGCCAATGTTTGCACACGGTAGTCTGTGGTTCTTCCACAGCCCTCACTCCTTGTCAGATGTTAGTGTGTCTGGGTGGCAGTGGCAGGGAAATTCGTATAGGTGTATCACGCGTGTGTGACAAGACTTCATTAAACCTACTAAAGTTTGACTATCACACACACACACACACATATACACACACACACACACACACTAAGGCTATTTCTATGACACACACGCATCCCTCTATCAATGAGATATGAAGTGAATAGAAAAGTGCCAGAAGACAATAGAGAATAAAATTTTTTTCGCGGCGGTGGTGGGGTTTGAACCTGCGACCTTATTGGTACGACAACTCCGCCTGGCAGGTGAGAGCGTGGCTCTACCGTGTGAGCTATCCACGAACACAAAAATATTCGTTTCAAACTCAAAGTCATTACTAGATCCCTCTCTCACCCACTTCTTGAGACCGCCGATTCGTTCGTACACCACCATCGCGAATAATTTTGACCAGCAGTTAAGCTTAATAGCCAATATTCTCAACACAAACATATAACATAGAAACGATTGAGACATTGAGTATGCTCCGGTGTATGGGGTGAATTTTTAATTCAGAAAAGTGAGTGGAGCAGGCACTTATGTTGGTAACAACAAGATATGAAGTGAATAGAAAAGTGCCAGAAGACAATAGAGAATAAAATTTTTTTCGCGGCGGTGGTGGGGTTTGAACCTGCGACCTTATTGGTACGACAACTCCGCCTGGCAGGTGAGAGCGTGGCTCTACCGTGTGAGCTATCCACGAACACAAAAATATTCGTTTCAAACTCAAAGTCATTACTAGATCCCTCTCTCACCCACTTCTTGAGACCGCCGATTCGTTCGTACACCACCATCGCGAATAATTTTGACCAGCAGTTAAGCTTAATAGCCAATATTCTCAACACAAACATATAACATAGAAACGATTGAGACATTGAGTATGCTCCGGTGTATGGGGTGAATTTTTAATTCAGAAAAGTGAGTGGAGCAGGCACTTATGTTGGTAACAACAAGATATGAAGTGAATAGAAAAGTGCCAGAAGACAATAGAGAATAAAATTTTTTTCGCGGCGGTGGTGGGGTTTGAACCTGCGACCTTATTGGTACGACAACTCCGCCTGGCAGGTGAGAGCGTGGCTCTACCGTGTGAGCTATCCACGAACACAAAAATATTCGTTTCAAACTCAAAGTCATTACTAGATCCCTCTCTCACCCACTTCTTGAGACCGCCGATTCGTTCGTACACCACCATCGCGATCAATGAACACTCTTACAGTAGTGCGGCTATGTGGTCTAGTCATGACGTAACTATAGGTAGTACTCTAGTCGACCATGGGTCTCGTGCATTATAATGGTCTAGTGGTATGACACCCGCTTTGGGATCGGAAAGTCCTGGGTTCGAGCCTCGCGCTCGGTGCATAGTTGAGTCTTTGGACAAGGCTTTTTACTCACATTCTCTCACCGTACTCAGGTGTAAAATGAGTACCTGGCCGTTAACAGCGTTGTCTTTGTCTGAAAATTGTAATATCGCCTAACAGGCGGCATGTCCCGTCCTACATATCAAATGTTGCTGTTGACCGGGGACCCCTTTACAAAGCGCTTTGATCACATTTAGTGGATATTGTAAAGCTCAATTTTTTAAAGTAAAACATTAGCTTTGAATATGGAATGTTTCAATTTTAGATGCCTGTGTATTCTTTGTTAGTTCCCATCATCATCATCATCATCATCAGGGGCAGCGGTACGGTCTTTGGTTGGCACCCGAAAGGTACCGAGTTCGATCACCCGCCGCTGAGTGGTCTTGAGCAAGTCACCTTGCCCTAACTAAATTTGCGGCGCTGCACTGCGGCTATCGCTTGGGTTATTCCAGTCTTCCCTTAGAATAGACCCAAAAGACGAATCTCCCCTATGGGATGAATAAAGGGAATTATGTTTAATTTATTTATCATCACCATCATATCAGCGGGATCATCATCATCACCACCACCACCACCACCACCACCCTAATAATAATGGATAAAATAAATATCAACACATTTCAATGTAATAATCAATCTAAAATCAATCAGTGCTCCTAAAAGACCCTTTGATTTCTTTGTCTAATTCGTTCCATACTTTTGGAGTCCCGACAAAGAAAGATTTTCAGCTAACTATAGTTTATATATGGGAATATTAATCAGTCGTTTATATTGGAATCGGAGTTGTCTAGCAGGTGTATTAGTTCAAAGCGCATTTCCAAGGATTTACCATGCTCAATGAACTTCACAATATTTTATTTAATTTATTCCTCCGGCACGCCATATCGACCATACATCCATTTCGTACAGTAGGTACCGATCGCTGTTTGGAGTCTTTTTCTATTAAAGCTCTTTACAATACCCGTCATTGCTTATAAGATAAGAATACATTCACACCTGAGTCAAGTGCCTGACACACGGACTTAACGTCTGGATCACAATTTTCAACAATCACTGTCACTCATCCGGCCATTGATAAGGCTTGATTTTGTGACAAGAGACACCGTACCACTGAGCGACCGAACAAATAATCACCATCTGCGCCATCGTCATCATCATCATCATCATTATCATCATCCTCATCACAGCCGTAACAGCCAGCAAAACCACAATCATCATCTTCGGGTCCGGTCTATCCGTGTGGGGGGTGGGGGTGGAACCTGCTAAAGTATTTCATTTTTTAAACAGAAACACGATAATCATCATCATCATCATCATCATCATCATCGTCATCCATTGTCGTCGGCATCGTTATCATCGTGTCCGGGCAATCCGTGTGTGTCTGGGTGTGGAACCTGCTAAATATTATTATTATCTACCTACCTAATAAAAACACACCATTCTTGTTCATTTATTTTTCAAATAATGAAATGAAAGGCACGACCTTTCCCGCACACACAAGAGGCGATGACTACCAGTGACAAATTATGGGAGGTGGGGGCGGCCGACAACTTTTGGCGCGACATAAATATGAAATGTTAAGGTGACAGCGGGATGATGGTGGTGGGAGGGGGGGGGGGGGGTCTCAACCCTTCACCATCAACAACTGTTTGATGGCGTGTGTGTGTGTGTGTGTGTGTGTGTGTGTGTGTGTATGTGTGTGTGATGCGACGAACGATCATAATCAAGGCTGCCAGACAGCCAGATTTCTTCTTGCCCAAGTAGTCAAATAGACCCCAAATAGCCAAACACCACAAGCATTCTGACTCCCTTGAAAAACTCATTTGTTTTGATTAACAAAACAATCGACTACAGTTGGATAAACTTATCTTTTCATTTTTTTTAAATAAAATATTTTTTTTTAAATGAATAATAATAGAAAAGCGTTTCTTAGTAACCAATTTTGAACTTGGCCATCTGGCAGCCCCCATCATAACCAGCTGCAGTCAAGCCAGCCACAGACATAAGAGAGGGAGGGGTATGTGAAGTTTCCTGTGGCAAACGAGTTGCTCGTGTTTTTTTTTTCAAACGAATCACTGCTCGATGACGTCACTGACTCGAAACCCGCCCGAAACCGACTCGATTTTAGAGGACTCGATCGAAAACCCGCTCGATTTGATCGTTTCAAACTCGACCCAGCACTAGTTTCCACAAGACGAAGAAGAAGAAGAAGAAGTTGTCCTTCGCACATTTTTGATATCGCATTTTAAGCAAAAAATTTCTAATTTTTCTCATTTTAAAGGAAATTTCACCCTCAATCCCATTATTTCCAACATTTCCGACCAAGTATGTAATTTCCGACCAATTTCCAACTTTCCGACTTCCCTGGACACCCTGCGATATATGTGAAGCGGTACCTAAAACATAAAACTGTCAATACCGGTTTTCGAAAGGATTCGTCGCAGCGTTGAGATCAATATATATAGAGCAGTAAAGTTAGGTGCCCCTAACGTAAACAATAACAAGTTGCTAGTGATTTCCGTTAGGGACCGGAACAATTTACGCACAATATAGGTCTCCCAATTTTGTAGTTTGAGTTGTAGGTAATACACTTTCAGTATTGACAATATGTTTACATAAAATCTAACAGTTGCAGAAATAATAATATAAGGCTAAATTATTATGAAAATCAGGCTCCGAATAATTCTCGTTTTGTTCACACCAGCGCAATAATTTGCTCTGGTCTAAAAATAGATAGACTGTAACTTTTGATAAATTTTAGAAAATTTTACCTTTTGTTCCATAAAATATCCATATCTAGACATTATTTGATGCATGATCGAGTATTTATGAATATGTGTTTCTTTTGCCACCTAACAGCCAAATTTTAAAGGTTATTTGTTTCTATTATTTACATTGGAACGTGAGCTGTCAAGACAGGAACATGTGGTTTGCCACGTGCTTCTCGACCTTTGTTTACGTTTTGGGCACCTAACTGTACTGCTCTATATTCTACACACACGAGTACACATTTTATATTATACTTACTGAATGAGCGTACCCGAAAGTCATTTCTTACTTATACCTACATACCAATTCCGTGAATCGAAAACCTATCAAAGTACTATCCGAGTACAAAAACATACCATTCTCTCCATTGGAACAGCAACGCTAATGCTTAGGGGAGGGCATCCGGATCACCAAAAGGTCACCGATGCTTTAGGTTTTGAGAAGTCAGGTCATCGAGTATTGAGAAGGTACCGACCTCGACTTAGTTCTCGATGCTTTTCTCGTCTCGAGAATCTCGGTCATCGATGCTTCTCGTATTGAGTCCCGAGTCCCGAGTCTCGAGACTATACTGCGCGAGCGACGCACGCGTTACTAACAATGTGTACTATCTGCATTGTTCACCCCTCTCTCGTCGGCGATGATTTCAGCGAAGCTCGAGACTTTTTTGCGTCTCGATGCTTTTTTGAGTCTCGAGACTCAAAAAAGTCTCGAGCATCGCTCTAGTCATCGGTGCTTTCATTCAATACCTAGTCATTGGTATTGGGTATTGACGTTATATCATATTTTAAACAGCTAACAAAACACAAACGTCGTAAATAGATCAAAATGGTTATATGTATCAATGTTTTATTATTATACAAAGTGAATTTATTTAATGTATTTTAAGTTTTAATCAAGGAATTTACCCAATGGAAACCGTACGGTGCTCTTATTGGCTAACCAACCAGCGGCCTCGATGAGAAAAATATCCGCCATTTTGATGTTGGCTGGGAATCGCGTTACTATAGTAAACAAGCGCTGATCGGCCGTTCATGAAAACAAGTTGCTGCTCGCTCGTTTAACTCAAAATTATTCAAAACGATCTCTCTAAAATGATATAAATGTGACTTCTTAAGGTTTTCTTCACGGTCAAAACCACACAACATTCTATTAATGATTACGTCCGAGGCAAAAAGGAATATTGACAGTGGGTCGACCGAGAGTTGAACTCGTGAGACGACAAACATCAATGCGAAGTGTAGCGAGAGTCAAGCTATTGTTTGTCTTGTCCTATTCTATATAGAGAAAAGGATAAATAGTATAGCCTCGTGTGTGAGTGGTTGCGTGTCATAGTCTTGTTTTTAAATTGTTTCTGTTGTTTATGTGTGTAGTGATGACTCTCTCACACTCAAGTTCAATGCCGAAAGAGGAATTCCCGCACACAAGAAAGGGGAATTGGGGTGGTATTTGGCATACATATTGTATAGTATCTAGTTCTAAATAGATAACTGATTAGAATTATATTATGATATATAAACACAATGCCAAATACAATTCCGAAGTTTCCTTATTTCAAATGAAGTAAAGCTCCAAAACCTAATGGTAGTGATTGTAGTACTGAGTGTTAGTGAGGTGATGTGGTGTTGGTGGTGGTTGTAGTTGTAGTAGTAATAGTGATGATGATGTGGTGGTGGTGATGATTGTAATTGTAGTAGTAGTGGTAGTGATGATGATGTGGTGGTGGTTGTAGTAGTAGTGGTAATGGTAATGATATGGTGGTGGTGGTGGTTGTAGTAGTAGTGGTAATGATGCGGCTATGTGGTCTAGTAGTATGACACTCGCTTCCGGATCGGAAGGTCCTGGGTTCGAGCCTCGCACTCGGCGCATAGTTGAGTCCTTGGAAAAGGCTCTTTACTCACATTCTCTCACCGTACTCAGGTGTAAAATGAGTACCTGGCCGTTAACAGAGTTGTCTTTGTCCGAAAAATTGTAATATCGCCTAACAGGCGTCATGTCCCGTCCTACATGTTAAATTTTGACCAGGGACCCCTTGTAAAGCGCTTTGAGCACATTTAGTAGATATTGCACTATATAAAGCTCAATTAAAAAAAAAAATATTTCAATGATGATGATATGGTGGTGGTGGTTGCAATAGTAGTAGTGGTAGTGATGATAATGTGGTGGTGGTTGTAGTTGTAGTAGTAGTGATAGTGATGATGATGTGGTGGTGGTTGTAGTAGTAGTGGTAGTGATGATGATGTGGTTGTAGTGGTTGTAGTAGTAGTTGTAATGGTGATGATATGGTGGTAGTGGTGGTTGCAGTAGTAGTGGTAGTGATGACGATGTGGTTGTGGTGGTTGTAGTAGTAGTGGTAATGGTAATGATATGGTGGTAGTGGTGGTTGTAGTAGTAGTGGTAATGGTAATGATATGGTGGTGGTTGTAGTAGTAGTGGTCGTGATGACGATGTGGTTGTGGTGGTTGTAGTAGTAGTGGTAGTGATGCTATTGTGGTGGTGGTTGTAGTAGTTGAGGTAGTGATGTGGTGGTGGTTGTAGTAGTAGTGGTGGTGGTGGTTGTGGTAGTAGTGGTAATGATGATGATATGGTGGTGTGGTTGCAGTAGTAGTGGTAGTGATGACGATGTGGTTGTGGTGATTGTAGTAGTGGTAATGATGATGATGTGCTGGTGGTGGTGTAGTAGTAGTGGTAGTGATAATGATGTGGGGCTGGTGGTTTTAGTAGTAGTGTTAGTGATGATATTGTGGTGGTGGTTGTAGTAGTAGATGATGTGGTGGTTGGAAAACACATTACAGGTTATTATAATACATGATTACACACATTCTCTAACTTCATTTTTTGACAGCTTCGTTGTGCCATAAATATACGCAACAGTTCTGAAACATTTAATTGTGGATTTTGATATTGTTTGTTGTTTTTCTTGTGTCGTTATGTTGACATAGATACCGAATGAATGGTAATTACTACATTCTCAGCCAACAACAAAATGGCGCTGAATGCTTTCATTGGTGGACACTTTTTAGGCTTCGCACGTATTCTCATTCGTTTAATTCTATGGTGTTAATACAAAAAAGCCATCCAAAGCTCAGTTGAAGTGCTACTTCTCGGGAATTCCCGACTTTTCCTTGGTCATCGAGTTCGGGAAGTTTTGAGTGTTGGTAGCCGATGACTTGAGGTATCATCGAGACTTCCGCTCGACACTAATGCTACACACTGACGCGAGATGTTTGAAAGTCTGATAACCGAACGCTTGAATAATGAATAAACATTGCTGTGTAATGGACAGTATTTTTGTGTTAATTTGAGAGTATTTCCATTACAACCACAACGAATAACGAGCCAATAACAATTTGACTTATCAGACCTGCAAATAAGTACAGGCCAGTATTCACCAGTCGAGAAACATATTTCCAACTTAATGACAGGATTTTACATATATATATTATAAATGATTAATAATGGATTCAGTCCTTTAAGATTACATAGATCTGAACAAGTGTGTATGAAACAGTGCCAGACAAAGCAAGAAAGAAAAATATAAGAAGACAACAACAACAACAAAAAATCCAAAAAATCAGTCTTCCTCAGTCTACATTTTCATGTACTGTTAGCACTTCTGAACGGTAATAGGAAGGTCTGAGGTTGGGATCCCAGTTGAGTAAGACTGATTTTTTGGGATGGTTCTTTTTGTCTTGCATTTTTCTTTCTTGTATTGTCTGGCACTTTTCATACACACTTGTTCAGATATTTATCTTACACCGGTGCCTGCTCCCTAATTTCTCAATTTGACATTTTTAAAATTACAAAATAAGACCTGCAAGAAATCGGCAACGATGAGCTTTACATTATCATAATTCATCAGTGGCGTAGGGCCTTAAAGGCTATTAAGGCTAAGCCACAGGTCGTCATTGTCTTGATAATTTGTAATAATTTAACAATAAAAAGTTACACTTTTAATTTTCTGTTTCACAAACAATGAAATTCATTGTTGACCTGGTGTTGAAAAACCCTTACAGAGCCTCAAAACTTGAACCAATCACACCGCTTAGAATTTACTACAGCTCGAGTCATACTCGTGCCCCTGACTAATCAGTACAGCGTGTGGCTTACTTTAAAGGTTGAAGTGAGTAGAAAAGTGCCAGAAGACAATAGAGAATAAAAAAATTTTTCGCGGCGGTGGCGGGGTTTGAACCTGCGACCTTATTGGTACGACAACTCCGCCTGGCAGGTGAGAGCGTGGCTCTACCGTGTGAGCTATCCACGAACACAAAAATATTCGTTTCAAACCCAAAGTCATTTCTAGATCCCTCTCTCACCCACTTCTTGAGATCGCCGATTCGTTCGCCACCATCGCGAAGTAATTTTGACCAGCAGTTAAGCTCAATAGCCAATATTCTCATCACAAACATATAACATAGAAACGATTGAGACATTGAGTATGCTCCGGTGTATGGGTGAATTTCTAATTCAGAAAAGTGAGTGGAGCAGGCACTTATGTTGGTAACAACAAGATATGAAGTGAGTAGAAAAGTGCCAGAAGACAATAGAGAATAAAAAATTTTTTCGCGGCGGTGGCGGGTTTGAACCTGCGACCTTATTGGTACGACAACTCCGCCTGGCAGGTGAGAGCGTGGCTCTACCGTGTGAGCTATCCACGAACACAAAAATATTCGTTTCAAACCCAAAGTCATTTCTAGATCCCTCTCTCACCCACTTCTTGAGATCGCCGATTCGTTCGCCACCATCGCGAAGTAATTTTGACCAGCAGTTAAGCTCAATAGCCAATATTCTCATCACAAACATATAACATAGAAACGATTGAGACATTGAGTATGCTCCGGTGTATGGGGTGAAAAAATTTTTTTATTCTGCCAGGCGGAGTTGTCGTACCAATAAGGTCGCAGGTTCAAACCCCGCCACCGCCGCGAAAAAATTTTTTATTCTCTATTGTCTTCTGGCACTTTTCTACTCACTTCATATCTTGTTGTTACCAACATAAGTGCCTGCTCCACTCACTTTTCTGAATTAGAAATTCACCCCATACACCGGAGCATACTCAATGTCTCAATCGTTTCTATGTTATATGTTTGTGATGAGAATATTGGCTATTGAGCTTAACTGCTGGTCAAAATTACTTCGCGATGGTGGCGAACGAATCGGCGATCTCAAGAAGTGGGTGAGAGAGGGATCTAGAAATGACTTTGGTTTGAAACGAATATTTTTGTGTTCGTGGATAGCTCACACGGTAGAGCCACGCTCTCACCTGCCAGGCGGAGTTGTCGTACCAATAAGGTCGCAGGTTCAAACCCCGCCACCGCCGCGAAAAAATTTTTTATTCTCTATTGTCTTCTGGCACTTTTCTACTCACTTCATATCTTGTTGTTACCAACATAAGTGCCTGCTCCACTCACTTTTCTGAATTAGAAATTCACCCCATACACCGGAGCATACTCAATGTCTCAATCGTTTCTATGTTATATGTTTGTGATGAGAATATTGGCTATTGAGCTTAACTGCTGGTCAAAAATTACTTCGCGATGGTGGCGAACGAATCGGCGATCTCAAGAAGTGGGTGAGAGAGGGATCTAGAAATGACTTTGGGTTTGAAACGAATATTTTTGTGTTCGTGGATAGCTCACACGGTAGAGCCACGCTCTCACCTGCCAGGCGGAGTTGTCGTACCAATAAGGTCGCAGGTTCAAACCCCGCCACCGCCGCGAAAAATTTTTTTATTCTCTATTGTCTTCTGGCACTTTTCTACTCACTTCATATCTTGTTGTTACCAACATAAGTGCCTGCTCCACTCACTTTTCTGAATTAGAAATTCACCCCATACACCGGAGCATACTCAATGTCTCAATCGTTTCTATGTTATATGTTTGTGATGAGAATATTGGCTATTGAGCTTAACTGCTGGTCAAAATTACTTCGCGATGGTGGCGAACGAATCGGCGATCTCAAGAAGTGGGTGAGAGAGGGATCTAGAAATGACTTTGGGTTTGAAACGAATATTTTTGTGTTCGTGGATAGCTCACACGGTAGAGCCACGCTCTCACCTGCCAGGCGGAGTTGTCGTACCAATAAGGTCGCAGGTTCAAACCCCGCCACCGCCGCGAAAAAATTTTTTATTCTCTATTGTCTTCTGGCACTTTTCTACTCACTTCATATCTTGTTGTTACCAACATAAGTGCCTGCTCCACTCACTTTTCTGAATTAGAAATTCACCCCATACACCGGAGCATACTCAATGTCTCAATCGTTTCTATGTTATATGTTTGTGATGAGAATATTGGCTATTGAGCTTAACTGCTGGTCAAAATTACTTCGCGATGGTGGCGAACGAATCGGCGATCTCAAGAAGTGGGTGAGAGAGGGATCTAGAAATGACTTTGGGTTTGAAACGAATATTTTTGTGTTCGTGGATAGCTCACACGGTAGAGCCACGCTCTCACCTGCCAGGCGGAGTTGTCGTACCAATAAGGTCGCAGGTTCAAACCCCGCCACCGCCGCGAAAAATTTTTTTATTCTCTATTGTCTTCTGGCACTTTTCTACTCACTTCATATCTTGTTGTTACCAACATAAGTGCCTGCTCCACTCACTTTTCTGAATTAGAAATTCACCCCATACACCGGAGCATACTCAATGTCTCAATCGTTTCTATGTTATATGTTTGTGATGAGAATATTGGCTATTGAGCTTAACTGCTGGTCAAAATTACTTCGCGATGGTGGCGAACGAATCGGCGATCTCAAGAAGTGGGTGAGAGAGGGATCTAGAAATGACTTTGGGTTTGAAACGAATATTTTTGTGTTCGTGGATAGCTCACACGGTAGAGCCACGCTCTCACCTGCCAGGCGGAGTTGTCGTACCAATAAGGTCGCAGGTTCAAACCCCGCCACCGCCGCGAAAAATTTTTTTATTCTCTATTGTCTTCTGGCACTTTTCTACTCACTTCATATCTTGTTGTTACCAACATAAGTGCCTGCTCCACTCACTTTTCTGAATTAGAAATTCACCCCATACACCGGAGCATACTCAATGTCTCAATCGTTTCTATGTTATATGTTTGTGATGAGAATATTGGCTATTGAGCTTAACTGCTGGTCAAAATTACTTCGCGATGGTGGCGAACGAATCGGCGATCTCAAGAAGTGGGTGAGAGAGGGATCTAGAAATGACTTTGGGTTTGAAACGAATATTTTTGTGTTCGTGGATAGCTCACACGGTAGAGCCACGCTCTCACCTGCCAGGCGGAGTTGTCGTACCAATAAGGTCGCAGGTTCAAACCCCGCCACCGCCGCGAAAAAATTTTTTATTCTCTATTGTCTTCTGGCACTTTTCTACTCACTTCATATCTTGTTGTTACCAACATAAGTGCCTGCTCCACTCACTTTTCTGATTTAAAGGTTGAGAAGCCTTCCAGCCATATTCCCACGGTACAACCAGGCGATGCATTTCACGTTTGCCGTGTGCTATGACTGTGGGCATGAAGAGGCATCTTGACTTTGAACAGAGTCATTGTGGCTTTCTTACTCGCAGCCACACACAATGACCTAATTATTCCATGGCAATCGTGTTGTGCCTGTTACCCATCCCTCTTCGAGGCGTGTCAGGCATGTGATAGTGAATTCCACTTGTCCCTTTTAACTTGAGTGTGAGACTGTATGTATGTTTACTGATAATTCGAGTGTTAATCTGATGTGTGCAGTGTCTGTTTTTAAAATTTTAATTAATTGCTATAATTAAGTGTGATGAATCACGTCTATTACCTGTTGACTATCAATACCAGTTCTTTGAATAGGGAAAATAAACTTTTGATTAAAAGTCTCGATCCCCATCATAGAGAATACA
>NC_088362.1:65553739-65558739 GCF_034508935.2 Berghia stephanieae
CATTTTCCATGCATCTTGGGCGTTCAAGTCTTTAAAATGCTGGTCCATTTTTTCTTTATAATTTGTTTTTGCTTTGTTGATGGCGGAAAGCAATTTCCTTCTTGCTAGTTGTAGTCCTTGTTTATCTTGTTTTTTATTAGCATTGTTCCTCTCATTAATTATGCACTTTAACTATTTCGTAACCCATGATTTATTGTTCGGGTAGTATTATTATTATTATTATTATTATTATTATTATTATTATTATTATTATTATTATTATTATTATTATTATTATTATTATTATTATTATTATTATTATTATTCATTTATTTTGATTAATGATGTTCGTCCTGTTCCAAAAGTTGTGTAGTTCTTTGAATGCAATTTGAGCTAGCCTTTTTCTCCGTTTGATGTCTTCATTCTCATTAATCAAGTTTCCGAATTTTCTTACACTTCTCCATTCCCCTTGTTTCTTGTTAGCCACTGTAATTTCTGTTTTGGATTCGTTGACCTTTAGATTCCAATGTCACAGAGTAATTGATATTGTTGGTATGTGCTTCATCGCCAGGTCTGCTGTATCAAATATGATATCAACATTGTCTGCGTAAATCAGTTCGCGGGTAAGGATTTGAGGAATTGGGAGTTTTTGTCTTAATTCTTTTTGTACTGCTTCCAAATATACGGTATAAGGGACTGGGCTCAGACTGTCTCATTGGGGAGTTCCCAGCGATGTTAATAGTGAAACTGTTTCAGCACCAGGTGTAAACGTAAGTGTTGCGTTTGCCAGCAGTGATCTTATTAGTCGGATATGATTTTTTTCGAGAAATGAATTTAGTACCTTCAAAAGTTTTGTTCTGCAGATTGTTTCAAAGGCAGAGCTCATGACATGCCCAATATACTGGCTTTCAACCACCTATGAGCCCATACAATGTCACTGGTAGTCCTATCTTTTTGAATCCGCTCTGTGTCGGAGACAGATATTCCTTCACCTTTGATCTTATTCTGTTGAGTGTTAATACGCTGAGCAGTTTTCTAAGTGTTGAAAGAAGAACAATTGGTTTTAGATTTTGTAGTGATCCTTTTTTCTTGTTTGGTTTATTCAACAAAATTAGTTTACCGTAGCCGAGATCAAAATGTGTTTTATGTTCCAACATTCCATTAACTCACTCAATCCTAGAGATTTTTGCTACTTTTCAAAATTGGAAGAAAAATTATTAAAAATGAGTATATACATAGATAGTTTTATTCAACTACCATTAACATGCAAAACTAAAAACATTAGCTTTGATACGACGCCTATAATATGTGTCCCATAAAATTGAAATTAAACATAGTTAAACATATTAGCAATGGCGACTAGGTGTGGTTCAGTTAGACATTTTAGCTACTCTTCTTTAATGGTGTCGATTCCCGGGGCCTTATGATTGTTAAGTTGGTAAATAGCTGCACTAACCTCAAGATCGATTATTGGTTCTTCCAGTCTTGATTCGGGATATTCGAATGGTTCTATCTGTTGGTCCCCTGTGTACTTATTAAAGAAAAGAAAATAATACGCCTTTACGAAGCGCTAGTGCTACCAATCCTTATGTACAACTGTAGTAGTGGAGTCTTACAAAAATAAAAAAAGAATTTGGACACCCTGGACTCCCTTCATCGCAAACAATTGAGACAAGTTATTGGGGTACATTGGCCAGACAAAATCAGTAATGAGGATGTATATGACAGATGCAGAGTACAACCAGTCAGTTCGCGTATAAAGAAACAAAGATGGAAACTGTTCGGACACGTGCTCCGGCGAGATGAAAATATTCCAGCACAAACCTCAATGGATGATTACTTCAAACAAGTAGCCATATACGAGGGCGTACACCAACTTCACTTCCAAAAACATTGAATCAAGATCTCAAAAAATATCAAATACATTTAGAAACACAACCGAAGAACAGATTTAAACAACACAAGAAAACATTCAACTGCCTCAGCACGTTAACACACATGATGACATTCTTAAGCTAAGAACACTTACACTAGACAGAGATTTATGGAGGCAGATTACTAACTGGATAATAGAAACAACTGACAAACTTGAAGTGACGTATACATTCACGGCAAGCGTCCATAGAGACTGCGCAGCCATATTTATTATTATTATTATTATATTATTATTATATATTATTATTATTATTATTATTATTATATTATTATTATTTATTATTATTATTATATTATTATTATTATTATTATTATTATATATTATTATTATTATTATTATTATTATTATATATTATTATTATTATTATTATTATATAATTAATTATATAATAATCATTACTATCATCATCATCATCATCATCATCATCATCATCATCATCATCATCATCATCATCATTTGTTGTAAACCACAGTAAAGCTAAAAAATTTCTATCCGTTGTATCTAAATATGCTAAACTCAATGCCTGTATAAAATTATATCGAAATTTTATGAAGCGAAAAATGTATTGTCGAGAAGACAATAAACATTGAGTTCAAATTATATTCAACACTTGAAACAAAACATGTTGAGTTGATTGTCACGTTTATAGAGCAGTAAAGTTAGGTGCCCCAAACGTAAACAATAACAAGTTGCTTGTGATTTCCGTTAGGGACCGGAATAATTTACGCACAATATAGGTCTCCCAATTTTGTAGTTTGAGTTGTAGGCAATACACTTTCAGTATTGAAAATATGTTTACATAAAATCTAACAGTTGCAGAAATAATAATATAAGGCTAAATTATTATGAAAATCAGGCTCCGAATAATTCTCGTTTTGTTCACACCAGCGCAATAATTTGCTCTGGTCTAAAAATAGATAGACTGTAACTTTTGATAAATTTTAGAAAATTTTACCTTTTGTTCCATAAAATATCCATATCTAGACATTATTTGATGCATGATCGAGTATTTATGAATATGTGTTTCTTTTCCACCTAACAGCCAAATTTTAAAGGTTATTTTTTTCTATTATTCACATTGGAACGTGAGCTGTCAAGACAGGAACATGTGGTTTGCCACGTGCTTCTCGATCTTTGTTTACGTTTGGGGCACCTAACTTTACTGCTCTATTGAATTAGAGACACTTAAATTATAGAAGTTTAATACCAATTTTGATATTCACGATTATAATACTCAAGAATAGGATTCTAAAAAAAGGGTAAGAGTATGATACTTTAACTTTGCTGTCGTTGAATATGTATAGACTTTGAATTTATTACTGTGAATTGCGTGTGAATATAACAATAATATGTTTATCGGGGGAGGGGTAGGAGGTGTGTGTATGTGGAGGGAGATGTTTTGTTTGTGTGGGCATTATGTCATTTCTAAACACTTACAGTTTGTTTTAAAATATTACTCACCAGTACCCAGCAATGGGCATATTATCGCTATTATCGTTCACCTCTTCTTCAATTTGTTCATGTATTACAAAAGTTTCCATTTTCACTCTGTCTCAGTCTCACCGATTCGGTGGTTAGTGCAATCCATAATCCCACACAAAATAGTGAATAAAATTCATTTGAATGGTCATATTATTAGTTGGTAATGAGCGAAAGGGGGGGGGGGGTATATTCAATACATAGTAATGCTTCCAAATATTTTGTTGGTTTTGTACTTTTAAATATTAAAAAAAAACGTTTACAAGGAGAAATGTAAATCTCATTCATAGTGACTGTATTAAATAAAGTTCTGTGATTTATTTTTCTTCATGATATGTATCAAATGTGTTTTGGTTTGATATTATGACGCAAAAGTTGAGTAAAAAGTGTAAGGTTTTCGATACTAAACTATCTTATATTCACTCTTTTTATAATTTATTATGTCTCACCGACTGATCTTCATTAATAAAATTAATAGATAAATTTATCCCAAATTAAGAAGCACGAACGAAGACTTTTGGGATTAAAAAACCAACAAAAAAAAAAAAAAACATTAACCAAACAACAAAACCTAATTGAAACTGGTAATTTCGTCTAACAACAACTCACTTTCTTGCTATTTTTGTCAGCTTTCAGATATATATAATAAGTAACTTAAGCACAATAGCACATCGTGCAATCCGGTGAAATATATAAACTATTAGAACATTGGAATAGCGGAACAAAATTTAAGAATAAAATGCTGATTGTGATTATAAAGGTCAATTTAACTAGTATTCTACCCAGGGACGGCTGGTAATAATGGGCAGGGTGGGCAAATACCAGCCTGTTTTTTCAAGTTATATGCTGTATTACCAGGTCCGAAATAATCTTATTTAAATTATATCATTTCAAAAGTTACTACTTAAACATGATACTTCGTACTGAAATCAATTTGTGTGTATTTTTGATAGATTGCGAATCACCATGCACCCCGTAATGCATAAACCAGGATACGCTCCTGTTCTTTTTTTTTTTATCACCCCCCCCCCACCCCCCAACCACTCCACTCCGCCCAAATCGTCATCTCATCGTCTCGTCGCCTAACGGCGAACTAACTCCGATTTTTGCTGTCTGGCCTCTCTAGTACTAGGTCGGGCTAATTCAAATGAGCCCACCTTATTAACCAATAGAGATTTTGGCAAACGAACTTTTTCTTATTTATTGCCTTACTTGTGCTGGTACCATTGATGTAATGACGTTGGGAAGGTTTCAGTATTGAATTAAATTTATTAATTTACTAATTTTATATCAATTTAGTATTAATTTGTGTTGTTTTTATAGATTGTTTATCCATTTAAACTATTTCTTTGTTCCTCGTTTTCTTTAGTGCTTCTCAAAACTCATTTATTGAAATTGTTTTCTTATTTGTTTTTTGTTGTCGTTGTTGTTTTTTGGGGGTTTTTTTTGTTTTGTTTTTTAACAAATTAATTTGTTAGTTCTTGTTTTTTAATTCTTTAAGTAATTACCGCTGTATTTTTATTGCCAGACAAAATAATTTTGCAAAACAATGTAATTTTCTATTGTATTCCCTCTAATAAAACAAAACACTTTTATTCAAAAGTCA
>NC_088362.1:65566239-65581239 GCF_034508935.2 Berghia stephanieae
TTAGCCAGCCATTTTATGAGCAGTTCTTACTAAATTTGATATTACGCAATTGACGTCACTCACATCTTTGTTATTTTTTTTTTTTTTTTTTTTTTTTTTTTTTTGGGGGGGGGGGGGGGTGCCATCCGTGTTTATGAGTAACTCTCATTTAACTGTATAAACAGACTATATAAACGTTCAAGGTTACACTTAATTTTGTGTGTTGGTCCGTTATATTTCCGGATGGCGATGTTGTGAGTTTCTTCGCCAAGCGCACAGCACCTGTCAATCAGATATATAAACGGTCAAGGTGACTCACAGTACTGTGTGTTGGTAAGTTATATCCGGATGGCGAAATGTTGTGAGTAAATAACCTAAGCATACGCTTCAACAGTCGTAACGTCAGTTCCCTCGTAATGACGAATGGTAACTTAGTAACTGGCTCTAAACTATCGGAACAATGGCGGACGCCCTTATGAAATATTTCTCCGACGAGCATAACAGCGTATCCAGAGGAAAAAAAACCCATTATAAATCTGATCATGTTTTGACTTATATTCTGATCACAAGGCATATGAAGAATACAAAGTTCCGATTTTCTTTGTTCAGAACCACGATGGCCGCCGTTGCTGGGCGACGTGACATCAGACTATTGAAGCCAATTGTGGATCCCGCGTAATATGAAGTTCAAGGGTTTTATGACACATATTATAGATAGTATGCGCTTGGCTAAGAATCATTCCCATCCTGAAGTATAATGGACCAACACACAAAACAATGTGTAACCATAACCGATTATAATCTGGTTAACACGGTTTAGTGAGAATTACTCATGAACGCGGGTGGCAAAAAAAAAAACAAACCCAAAGACCTCAGTGACGTTAACTATCTATCTATCTATAATGTACCTATCTAGATTGCGTTGGTAGACGACCTGTTCACATCTTCTGTCTTTGTCCAACTGTCTCAGCTGATTCTCCAGCAAGTACTGGGCTGTGTTATTACGCCGGCGAGCTCTCTGGTTCGTTTTGTGGCTTTGCCTGGCGTACTTGTCCATCGGCACTGAAAAGAAAAGGGGAACAAAATGTAGATTTAAAGGAAGAGAGTAAACAATTTGTGACCCATGGTGCAAAAATGATATTATATCCCGATGAATTAAACCCCTTAACGTGAATTTAGAAATGGAATGATAAGAACTGCAAACTTTGAATAGCACAAGGTGTTCTGGTGTCTCACTAGGTAGTGCACTAGCTTCACACGCAAAGGGAAACGCAAAGATCGCTCCCGGGGCATAATACTGTTTTGAAACAACGGGCCTTAATAAAAATATATTCAAAAAAAGAAAAGTAGTCCTTCAGAACCATTGGAGCTGGAGTTTAACCCGGTTTCTACAGCGTGAAACAGACAATGGCAATTGTTTGCTATCCTTTGGATAGGACGCTAGTCAATCGCAAAGTATTTTCCGCCAATTCTAACAGACTCAGCTACCCATTCACTGCTGGGTGGGGGGGGGGGGTCAGAAAAAAATTCGACCGCACCAGGGATCGATCTCGGTCCCTTTGCGTGTGAAGCGATTGTTCTACCAACGGAAGCACTTTTAAATGATTTTGGTCAGACATATTTCATTTCAAATATCGATGAAATGAGAAGATTCTATATTTATCACAATTATTACCTGAGACTTCGTTGTAGAAAATAACTTTTCGTCGAAATAAAACGATAACCAACTGTTAATACGCTTCATAATATTATTGATCTCTTCCAAAATGCCGTTATTCTAATTATCTAAACATTAATATTATTTCAATACCCCTGATCGAGTCTTATCAAATGATTTCTATCTAATAAACTCAATAAACTTCATAATAATATCGATTTTAATCAATGATAACAGGGTTATCTAACGCACTTGCTTAACATGAACTGTAGTAGACAGTTATTCCGCTTCATTTCAAGTGACACTTCATTATGTTTATATCAATAGGAGTCCGGAATATCGTATTATCATTGCCCGATGAACCGGTTCCGGTATTGTGGGATTATTGTATGAAGGGCTCCCGCTTCTTGAGTGGCTTTTTTTTCCATACATCGTCAAAACAATTTATTCATTTTGGCCAGAAAAGTTCAAATTTATTTAATATAGCTTAAGATGAACTTCAAGTTGTTAATTTAAATCAATAGACTTTTAAAAAGTGTCTGGTCTAAGAAGTTTTGACAAGTTAAGGGGGGAGGGGGGGGGGGGTGTCACCTTAATCCATTAGTATTCGAGGTGTAAGTTTTTTGGCCAAAATGAAAGTAGTTGTTTTGTTGGTGTACGGCTGTATTAGTCCACAATAAACTGGTGTTCGAATTGAGAGGGGACGCGGACCTATGCATAGCGTTAAATAACAAGTGGATTCAAAGAATAATATGATGAACGTCTCTCGATACTTTGTTGCAATAAGAGCATGATCCATTGAATTTTTGTTGATTCAAAAAGATACAATTATTTTTTTTTAACCGTGGGTTTATGTACACAGAACTAAGAACTACACGGGATAGAGAGAATGTCTAAGATACATTTATATTACATATAATACAATATGTAAACAGGTCTGCGTCTACATTCTATGATGTATAAGTGCAGCTTGTTAAGAAACGATCCTAAAAGTAAAGAGATATTGTTAGTGGTCAATAGGACTTATCTACAGATATACTGAAAAGAATGAAGTTACACCGCAAACACATACACACACACACATACATAAACACACACACACACACACACATATATATATATATATATATATATATATATATATATATATATATATAATTTCAAGTATAATTATGATCAACCCCCTCAATATTGTTTCGAGGATTCGCTCTCATCATAATTAGAATACTAGAAATATTTTATAAATAGCTTCTTTTATCAAAAAGTTGAGCGCTATTATTTCATGGTTTTTGTTTTTATAATTTATATATATATATATATAATATATATATATAATATATATATATATATATATATATACATGTTTGTGTGTGTGTTTATGTGTGTGTGTGTGTGTGTGTTTAGTTGTGTTTATAAACAGCCAATGCTCAGTACTATAAAATGGTTTTGCAAATACAAATTGAGACAAGTAATTGAAAAAAAAAAAAGCGGTCTGGTCTTTTTTAATCTGGAGTCATAGTTCATTATAACAAGGCCCCAGTACACACTTCCAGAATGGTCACTGAACTTTTTGATTATTACGAATTGGAAATATTAATTAGACCATCCACTCTACTCCCTAGATTTCGCACCACGTGACTTTTGAATATCCCAAAAATGAAAGAACACATTTGGAGTCAAAACTTTGAGTTAGAAGAGGACATTAAGTTTGCAACACAGGCAGTAATAAGACAAAGCTGGACATCTAACGTCATCGAATTGTAAGCTGGCTGAGGAGAAGACATAAGTGCATAGCTTGCTAGTGGTACGACACTTGCTTTCGGATCGGAAGGTCCTGGGTTCGAGCGTCGCTCGGAGTATTGTTGAGTCATTGGAAAAGGCCCTTTACTCACATTCTCTCACCGTACTCAGGTGTAAAATGAGTAACTGGCCGCTAACAGCGTTGTCTCTGTCGGAAAAAAATTGTAATATCGCCTAACAGGCGTCATATCTCGTGCTACATGTTACGTATTGCTGTCGGTCAGGGATCCCTTGTAATGCGCTTTGAGCACGTTTAGTGGATATTGCACTATATAAATGCTACATTAAATGAAAAAAAAATGTAAAGCGCGCGCTCTGAGCACTTCCCTGTGAAATGGATGAGCGTTCAACAAATATATTATTTTCTTCTTCTTCTTCTTCTTCTTCTTCTTCTTCTTCTTCTTCTTCTTCTTCTTCTTCTTCTTCTTCTTCTTCTTCTTCTTCTTCTTCTTTTTTATTATTATTATTATTATTATTATTATTATTATATATTATCATCATCATTATTATTATTATTATTATTATTATTATTATTATTATTATTATTATTATTATTTTATTATTATTATTATTATAATGACGTTTTCCCCCCTATTTCCTTCATAATATGACGGTAAGTAATGCCAAGTTCTTTTTATTTGTGAATTGTTGAGGGGGAAAACTTATTTTTGAGATGGACTTTGTATTTCTTGGTGAAAACATAAATGAATGTATACAACGATTGCCTAATATTTTTGTTTATATCATTGGTTTTAAATAGGGTTTAAATAGGCGGTTGACTGGATATCTGAAATAATATTTTGGTTGGCATCAATACAAACCCAAGAACAATAGGGAATTCCAAGTGTTTTGATCATGAAGAAGAAAGTATAATATAAGATATGACCACTATAGATGATTTGAATTCATTGCAAAAAAGTATTTTGCAACTTATTGGTTAAGATATAGAATATCTATGAATAATACTTTAAGTGGAATAAAAGTAGTCTTTGGTGACAATAGATTGATCAAATTCGTTATTTATACAGCGCAAGCTTGTGTTAGATGGTGCGCTAAAAATATATCATTTTCATTTATGATGTGTGTGTTTTTTTTTGTTTTTTTTGGATTAATGTTTTTAAGCGACGTACAGGTTTGATACCCCAATTCATTATGAGTTCATTGTTGTAAAGGAAATCTCAAAATATTACGAAAAATATTTACCATTACAACAATGTTAAACTAGGCCCATAAGTAGTACGGATGTCAGACCTGCATATATGTACACGTCGTCTTAAGGGTTATATGGACTTGCAATACATTCAGGTCATATCAGCGCCAATAAAAGGAGGACAGCATGATCAAAACAATATAGAATTACGATTAAAGCAGCCCAGAACTAGGAAAACAAAGGGGAAATGATTCAAATAGGGAACAGATCAAGATTCCAAGATCCTACCATTAATGTACTTACTGTGACGAACGATTTTCTTTCACTGCGTGATTTCTTTATCATTCGTCAGCGTCTCATTCAAAACCACTTCAAACTTAGTTGACAATATAAATTTGCCAAGGCGAATTAACACCTCGAGTTAAAATACTCAACACATGAACAGTCTTTTCCAATAAAGCTCTAAATTTTGCTAACGGAAAATTTGGTCAATAGGTGGGAAACCTTTCCATTGTATAACGGGGACGCTAAATCCTACTCCTCACTTCCCGCTTAAGGCTTTATTCATCTGTTCAAATTGTCTGCACATTGTATTCATATCTCCTGCTAATTACCCTTTCCAAACAAGACTCCAACGTGCATATGCCCTGAGGTTCTCGTCTTGTTCGAGAGCGGCGAAAATTGCAATCAATATTCTAGTCTCCGTCAATTCTTCCTTACTCAGTATTAATCAAAGCATCTGAATATGCTATATTATCCCCATAATTCCAAAGCGTCCCTTTACTTCATTTAACTTCACAAAATCAAATTCATCTCTGAATTGAATCAGACACACGCTAAGAATCCCAAGAAAGAAGAACTATCCCTCCAATTTCAAACTTGTAAAAGTTTACTTCTCTCGGTTGAAGGTAAATTAATTAATGATTAACATTCAAAGTGGAACGAGATATTACTGTGAATTCAATGCTTAATCTACCATTACTATTATAGTTTGTGTATATATTTTAATTGTGCTATTCCATGGATGTTCGTAAATTGAAATACTTGTACAAACTATATCTATATGTATATTATACTATAGTAAACATTTGTTTATGATCTATGCTATTATTTCATTTATGTTCAAGATGTATAGTGCTTGATGACTGTAACTGTAAGCCAATCCCGGCCACACATCATAATAATCACAATTATAATTGATAAAAATAAATAAATTATAAAATATAAGGGACACATTCCTGTTAAATTCTCATCATGTAAGATAGTTCAAACTGTCAGTTGATGTTTGATATAAATGCAATAACTAACCATTATCATGGAGTTACTGCTTCTTGCCTTTGTCGGCAAATAAAAGCTATTATGATGTGTCGCTCAAGGACGACCCGGTGGCGAAAGACAAACTCGATTGGCCCTAAGACCTTGTTGTTTTAACTCTGAAGGTCTTTGGCTATCACCAATCCGTGGCTAGCACCCAATCCGTGCCCAAACCCCTGATGTCAGTCATCGTCGACACCAGAACCTTCCTGTCAGCCCATAACTACAACACACTGTTGTGAAGTCCAGAAAACCCTGGAAGCAGGAGCCAACCCTGGAACTAGCTGATACCTTCGCCTCAATCAAGCAAGCCGGCTGTTTAAGATAAGCCAAACGGATTATACCATTTTCAAATGTATTTTCCGCAGACACAAATGATTACAAACTAAATAAATCAATCAATCATAAATAAATCAATAAATAAATCAATAGATAAATAAATAATAAATTAGATCCACTCAATTAGAGCTATTCTTCCTGATATTAAATAAATACTTATTGATGTTTGATATAAATGCAATAACTAACCATTATCATGGAGTTACTGCTTCTTGCCTTTGTCGGCAAATAAAAGCTATTATGATGTGTCGCTCAAGGACGACCCGGTGGCGAAAGACAAACTCGATTGGCCCTAAGACCTTGTTGTTTTAACTCTGAAGGTCTTTGGCTATCACCAATCCGTGCCTCGCACCCAATCCGTGCCCAAACCCCTGATGTCAGTCATCGTCGACACCAGAACCTTCCTGTCAGCCCATAACTACAACACACTGTTGTGAAGTCCAGAAAACCCTGGAAGCAGGAGCCAACCCTGGAACTAGCTGATACCTTCGCCTCAATCAAGCAAGCCGGCTGTTTAAGATAAGCCAAACGGGATTATACCATTTTCAAATGTATTTTCCGCAGACACAAATGATTACAAACTAAATAAATCAATCAATCATAAATAAATCAATAAATAAATCAATAGATAAATAAATAATAAATTAGATCCACTCAATTAGAGCTATTCTTCCTGATATTAAATAAATACTTATTCTTTCTATCCTTTCATGTAACCATCTAATTAAACTTTATGTAAAGAATTGTTATTATTGTATTGGGCGTTGCTATTGTCTTGACTCACCTGTTATTAATACGATTAAGTTATAAGGAACCCTAAGGCAATTCTTAATCACCCCTAGATTAAACCTGAGCCGTTTGTGGTAAAGGTTGAGTGGCGCAGCTGGTAACGAGAGCCATATCGCGCATACTAGTTCGAATCCAGACCATTGAGCTATCGGTTGGACTCGATCCCACAACAATAAAAACAAACCCGCCACACTTAGTTTGAGATCACCTTTAAGTCATATTCAGACACCAGCACATGATTATACTAAGAGGATTACACTCAAATGTTAACAAGATATGTTAAACCTAAAAAAAAAACAAAAAAAAAAACAAAAAAAAAAAAAAAAAAAAAAAAAAAAACAACAAAACAATCAGGACATATTATAAGAGAGATGAATTACAATGAAAAAAGATCATACCCCAAAACTAACACTATACATTTGACTGTTTCCCTCTAAGCCGAGGACTCAGGCAAGGGCCAAGTAATCCCATTCCAAGCTAAAGGCACAAAGCAACTTAGAAAACGTATTCTAGGGGGATACAAGACACAGCAAGTGATCACCTGCCAACCAAGGAACATTCATTTTCATTTAATAAATCCAAATCTATGAAAAAATCCTATTTATTTATATTCTTTAGTATGAGACATAAGTAAAGTTTATTTGAAGGGTATGATTATGGGTTCTTAGTACAACAACAACTAAAATCTCACCTTTTTTTAAACATTAAAAGTCCCTTTTATATAGCGCAATATCCACTAAACGTGCTCAAAGCGCTTTACTTGGGTCCCAAACCAACAGTAACACTTAGCATGTAGGTCAGACATGACGTCTATTAGGCGATATTACCGACTTTTCCTGACAGACAACGCTGTTAACGGCCTGGTATTCATTTTAAATCTGAGTGAAGTGAGATAATGTGAGTAAACAGAGCCTTTTCCAAGGACTCAACTATGGCCGCTCATGGACTCGAACCCAGGACCTTCCGATCCGAAGGCGAAGTGTCACACCGCTAGACCACCTGGATACAACACCGTTTTGAGGCGATATGTCACATTTGGAGTGAGTTTTAAACGAAAAAGATGAAGCCGTGCTCGTCCACAGCTATAGAGTAAAAATTCAGTGGTTCAGAAATAAACGTGATTGATTAACATGTGGAAGATAAGTCATGGCGAAACATCCTCAACATCTGCTGAATGGAGGTGTGGCGACGATGAATTGACAGGATGATAACAACAGCTATCTAGTTGAATGAATTAATGAATGAGGCTGTAAATAACTCATTGTGAATTAAATTGTCAGAACAAAAAACCAGAAGGGAATCATAACAACAGAATATTGGATGCGTGGGGATACACCCTTGAAAAAGTGGATATATATAAAGCCTGCTGATATAACATAAAATATTATTACTGTAGGGTTTAAGTATGAAACTGAAGGGATAGCTATTAATGTATATTAGTTTGGTTTACTGTTTTGACTTTTTGATTTGTGGGTGAAGCCTTTGAGAAGGTAAGTTTGATTGATATATTATTTAACTTAGAATAGTACTAGTTATTATTGTAGTAATTGTAGTTAGTAGTAGTAGTAGTAGTAGTAGTAGTAGTAGTAGTAGTAGTAGTAGTAGTAGTAGTAGTAGTCGTAGTAGTAGTAGTGGTCGTAGCATATGTAATAGTAGTAATAGCAGCAGTAGTAGTAGTAGTAGTAGTAGTAGCAGCAGCAGCAGCAGCAGCAGCAGTAGTAGTAGTAGTAGTAGCAGTAGTAGTAGTAGTAGTAGTAGTAGTAGTAGTAGTAGTAGTAGTAGTAGTAGTAGTAGTAGTAGTAGTAGTAGTAGTACTAGTAGTAGTAGCAGTAGTGTTAGCAATTGAAGTAGAAGAAGTGATGATAGTTTTAGTCGTAATGGTTGTAGTTGTTGCCGTAGAAGTGATAATTACATATATATATATATATATATATATATATATATATATATATATATATATATATAGTGTAGTTTTTGCGCTGCTGTTATGAGAGTAGTATATAATGTGGTCCGTTATCCATAAATTAAATTCATTTCATTCAGTTCTATAAAATGCTAAATTATTACTGGCTAACAAAATAAAACAATCAATAGATTGACATTGACTGACATTTTAAACTTCAAGTCCAAATTCCTTCCTATCATGAAACAACCTATTTCTAAGATTTTGTGCAATTTTAAGATGCATGATAGAAAGTACCATAATTTTTCTCTTTTTATATTTGCATCGTCAAACGCAATACTCTATCTGACAGAGTCATTAGATCTAGAACTATTTGCAGAAAAAAGGTTAAAACTTGTGTAAACTTGACCTCTTATAAGATTAGGATTGAATTAAACGAAATGGTTCACATATCGGGCTGAAACAAAAATAAAAAAGGTAAAACAAATAAGTTTTTTTTTAAAACAGCCCAAAAAAGCCCCAAAAATAATTAACGTAAAATTTTAAAAGAGAATAACCCCCCCCCCCAAAAAAAAAGAAAAAGAAAAAAGAAAAAAAAAAAAAGATTGTCACGACAACCGTATTCATAAACCTTAGTCTTTTCCATTTCGATAAAAGTAACGTTTGATAATAATAATAGATATATCTTTATTGTCCCCAAAAAAGTGGCAATTTGTCATTTGGTTACACATTTATAACAATACAATATTGACATAGACACACTCAAACAAGATGCACACTAGTAACATAGTAGTTATCGTTGAAAAAAAACCCAAAATAACCCCCCAAAAAACCGGCATCAACATCATCATCATCATCATCATCATCATCATCATCATCATCATCATCATCATCATCATCATCATCGTCATCGTCATCATCATCATCATCATCATCATCATCATCATCATCATCATCATCATCATCATCATCATCATCATCATCATCATCGTCGTCGTCATCATCATCATCATCATCATCATCACCATCTTCATCATCATCATCATCATCATCATCATCATCATCATCATCATCACAACAACCTTCCTAATAATTTCGTTACAATCCTTCACTTCCACCATTCCCCTATAACACCATTCACCATCTTCATCATACTCCATATTATTATAATAGTATTCCTGTAACAAGCTATGAGAGGGAAAGCCTGTGGTCCTCCTCTCTCTCTCTCTCTCTCTCTCTCTCTCTCTCTCTCTCTTCTCTCTCTCTCTCTCTCTTCTCTCTCTCATTTCTCTTTCTCTCTCTCCTTCCCCTCTCTCTCTATCTATCTATCTATCTATCTATCTATCTATCTATCTATCTATCTATCTATCTATCTTTATCTATCTCTCTCTCTTTCTCTCTCTCTCTCTCTCTCTCTCTCTCTCTCTCTGTTCTTTCACGCCTATGTCAGAAATAGTAATATCTTCATATTATATACATAACATGCAATTTTGTTATAGTAAAGTTACATAAAATAATGAGATTTGCATATCAAATGTCTTCTCTCTTCCTTTCTAAGGGTAAGAATCTTATCCTTTCTCTCTCCCCCCCCCCCACTCTCTCTGTCTCTCTCTCTCTCTTTCTCTCTCTCTCTCTCTCTCTCTCTCTCTCTCCCTATCGCCTTCATTCTTATCTATCTATGATTAACTCACCCAGCTATCCCCATAAATAGTGTGCTGAATGTCGTGAAATTGAGTGAGTCCTTAGTATTTTCTTTTCTTTTAAAACATTTCTGGGTACTTGTAAGTTTTAAATAGCATGAAACATTCCAAAATATGGCAACTAGGTAGAATTGTGTGAAAAAAAAGATAAAGAAGTTTCAACACATCTATCATGGATTCAGCACATCTATCATGGATTCAGCACATCTATCATGGATTCAACACATCTATCATGGATTCAGCACATCTATCATGGATTCAACACATCTATCATGGATTCAGCACATCTATCATGGATTCAACACATCTATCATGGATTCAACACATCTATCATGGATTCAGCACATCTATCATGGATTCAGCACATCTATCATGGATTCAGCACATCTATCATGGATTCAACACATCTATCATGGATTCAGCACATCTATCATGTACACGTCTGGACGTGTTTTACTAGTTAACTGCCGTATTCTGGAAAGACCGACACGTATTTAAAAAATTGGCAAGAAAACTCGTCCTTGTGGACTCAGGCTAGTTTTCTGGTCAAATGTTTAAATACGTGTCTATCCAGAGTGTGGCAGTTAACTGGTAATTAACTAATCAGATCGTCAAAGATATCTATACGTGTCTATCTGTCACAGTATCTCTTTCATTGGTCGTAACACGTCATTTTCATTTCTTTAAGGTCTTTACTTATTGTTTCTTCCCAAAATAGATTGCGAAGTTATTTCCTTCTTTCTCCTACTGATTTATATTCCGTTACAGCTCAAGTATTTTCTCTCTCATCCTATAAAATTGCCCTAACCTAACATTCACTTACATATTAAATCTCTCCTCATCAATCATTTTCAGGATTTGTCCCAAAATGTCATGCCTACCAAACACACAAAAGGGAATTTTTTACACTCAGTCTCACTATGGATAAGAACTTGCTATACATAATTTTATGCAGCAAAACTAACCTCACAAAACACATGGAGTTCTAAGTATAAACAAATAATTTTCTTCAAGTTTTCATCTGTACAAAACAAATGTGAAAATAGAAAATATTCATTGTTTCTTGACAAATGTGACAATTCACCTATTGTTGCTAAGGAGAGAGTTGTTTTTTTTAAAACCGTTGTAACTTTGTTTTTCAGAAAAAAAGTTTTTCCACCTCCTGCGGACAAGGCACAAGGTGGCGTCAGCCATGAAGGCCTCCAAGGTTGTTCTCTGTTTAATTGTGGGACTGTACCTGCCTGCAATACACCATTCCCATCCATTACAAGTACAAGGCAAGTAGTGAAAGTATTAGAACGCCATCAGCGTAGCAGCTAAACAGTCATAAAGCACATAAATTACACAAAATTATTGAAACAAAATAAACATAAAAGCTCCAAAACAGAACAAGCACGTAACAAGGTAGTTTCTACCGTAAACTTTTTTTTCAGTCAACAACAACAACAACAACAACAACAAAACAAAAAAAAAAACGATTAAAAATGGAATACCATATTTAGAACCTGGATAATTAGTATTGGTTTTGATATTGGCCAAAGAAGGATTTTAGTCAGATACGTTCACTGCTATCTACATATTTTTAAAATAATAAACTCAATTTCTTGCATTACTTTGATCCTCTTTGACGCGTAACGGATAATCTTAAGAAATGCAGACGGTCTACGAAAAAGATCTTTTCACTCAGATAATTTACAAATGTTTCAAGGTCCATCGAATGTTTCTTTTTCTGCTGTGGATACGCACTGTTGATATTAACATTGAGCATCTAATAACAATCCCTGTATCATTACAATAATGAGAATACTGTACATTGGATGTTTTGTGTGCTGTCCTGTATGTTTTGTGTCTTAGGTTAATCGTCAGGTAAACATAAGTAAAACATAAAACAAAACAAAAGTTAAGAAACTAAATTGTCATAAAAAGCCGTCATTGCGAGCCACATAGTCCGTGGAGGTATCCACTGTTTCTGGAGTTTGAAATGAACAATAATAACTGTTTGATCCCATTGGAGAGACGTTATTCTATCATAAGTTATAATCAGTTGGAATTTAAATATCTTTCTACCAAACAACTGCTGAATGGGCAGAAGGCTCAGACAAAATCTTGAATTGAATTGAAAATGATACCTTTCTCTTTGATTAAGAAGCAAGTGCTCTACCGACTGAGCTATCGGAATTCCCCCCCCCCCCCCAAATGTGATAGACAAACCCTATATAAATGTTATGATATTAGATCGATAAGAAAAATGATTATCTAATTTTTTTCTTGTCACAGATATTGTTGTCGAACCAGTTCTTACAGAGGAGATTGTTCTAGAGAATACCGACCTCATCGCCTCCTGGAACCCGCAGAAGTCCAACAACAACGACCCACCAACACCAATGATTCCTGGGAATAGCGATCTACAAGGGAATGCCATTCAAAATGCTACGTTGCTTCTAGGAGGTCTGAAAACATCAGCCTTTCCTCGACGGTCTCGCCAAAAACGATGGATTTGCTCACCTATGCCATGCTGTAGACACAAGAACCAGTGTTAGGACAGTCTCCTATTTCATGAAGTCAAGGCCGGTATAATGAGATTTGAATAAACCAACTCTGCTATATTTTAATCTCGAGGCTTTTCCCGTGTTTTTTCATGTTTTGTTTTTAATTAATGTTTTTGATCCTTCACCTTTACAAACACAGATAACTGCAAGTCGACGTATACTTATCTGCAGGTCTGATAACCCAAATTGTTATGGGCTCATTGTTGTAATATGGATACTCTCAAATCAACGCAAAATATTGTCCATCACAACCATGTTAAATCGCGTCTAAATATCAGACCTACTTATACTATGTGCATTAAGCTTTAAGTCTATCTCGAATGGAAACGTAACAGGGAATAGTATAATGACATGGAAGTGGAGGAAGGGATGGATCAGGACATAATTACATGTCACAAGGTCTTACATTTGTGTATCTATGACCACATATGTGATCCGTTGACTCAAAACGGTATTATGTCAGCATGTAACCCCCCCCCCCCCCCCCAAAAAAAAAAAAAAAAAAAATTAAAAAAATAATAATAATTTTTTTAAAAATAGAGCATTTGTATCGCACAATTGTCACTAAACGTACTTAAAGCGTGTTAAAAGTGGGAGAAAACTGAATAGTAAGTCTAAATTACGAACTTTGAGTGAAATCAATTTGCTTATCAAAAACAATGAGTACCGTTTCGTGAACTTTCGTGAACTTTAAAGAGCTTAAATGTTGCGATTTTAGTAATTTTGAATTTTGACTTTAAATTCAATTTTCAGCATAGAACTTTAGCCACGACATAACATCTTCAGGAGACGGTTCATCACATAATATGACTACACTCAACATCTTCTGACTTTATAACATAATGGACATCCTACCACCGGCTTTCTGTCGCGGAAATGTTACTTCAAATATAACAGCTTTATGAAAATTCACAATGGTTAAAACGAAACGTATCGAATTCAAAACCCTTCTTCAACCAAAATCAAAAATGAAAACGGCAATATTGCCGAACTCTGGAAAACTCGTAATTAAAATTCTGGCCAGAAAACGTCCTTAAAATATCGGTCGATTAAAATGACCCTCAACTTGGAAAAAACTATCAAGTCTGGGACTTTGCAAGAGTTTGAGGGTTTTAGCCGAGATAATTGTCATTTTAATGGATTGATATTTGAAGGCGGAATTAACTTGTCAAAGTTTTAAATGCATGTTTTTTTCTATTCCAGAATAAGCCAAAATACTTCATAAAAATTTCAGATAGGCGGGGAAAATTCTTTTCACGAAGGACCATTGTAAACGATGGCGTTTATAATTGTTTATCCATGTTAAGTGTTTTTGTTGTCGGCTGAAGAAGGGGTTGAAACACAAAACTTTCCATGTTATTTCATTTGGTTATTTGTTTAATTTTGAATCTGTTATATTCATTTTTGCACAATACTGCATACAGTCCACATCCTCTAGCAACGTAATATTCACTGTCTAGATTTCTTTCAAGAGAATCGCGCAAATTAAGTGGCAAGTTCATTATGGATCAAAAGAAATAAAATAAAATAAAGTGAGCTTTTATACAGAGCAATATCCACCAAACGTGCTCAAAGCGCTTTACAAGGGGTCCCTGGCCAACAGCAACATTTAACATTTAGGACGGGACATGACGCCTGTTAGGTCAGGTACTCATTTTACACCTGAGTACGGTGAGAGAATGTGAGTAAAGAGCCTTTTCCAAGGACTCAACTATGCACCGAGCGAGTCTCGAACCCAGGAGCTTCCGATCCGAAAGCGAGTGTCATACCACAAGACCACATAGCAGCATCAAACGCTGGGATTTGAACAGTCGACTTTA
>NC_088362.1:65593739-65611239 GCF_034508935.2 Berghia stephanieae
TTACCTCTATCGGTAAGAAAAAAATGTAAACACGCTTAAAAGGCGTCATGTCTCGTTCTATATGTAAGGTGTTGCTGTTGGTCAGGGACCCTTTGTAAAGCGCTTTGAGCACGTTAATGGATTTTGCACGATAATATAAAAGCTCAAGTTTTTTTTAAAAAAGATAATTATCCAGCACGAGGGATCTAACCATTGCAAGTTATCCTCATGATAACGGCGCACCATGAAATTCAGTGATATCATTTTAGTTTATCTTTCACATAACCCTATCAAAAAAAAAGCTTGAAAGTAGATGTTTAAAAAAGGGGACATTAGTGATTCTCTCTCTCTCTCCCTCTCTCTCTCTCTCTCTCTCTCTCTCCCTCTCTCTCTCTTTCTCTCTCTCTCTCTCTCCCTCTCTCTCTCTTTCTCTCTCTCCCCCTCTCTCTCTCTCTCTCTATCTATCTATCTATCTATCTATCTATCTATCCATCTACTATCTATATATCTATCTATATATCTTTATATCTATCTATCAACTATCTATCTATCGTCGCGATCTGTTGTTACAATTAATTATTTCTGTTGTTTTGTCAGTTTCAAGTGGTATAACGAAATCGCGTACTTTATATTATACTATCATACCAGGAATTGCGCTAATCAGATAGAAGATACATTAACATATTATTTTAATATAATACATACATATAATAGTAGCGTGCAATCCATGTGGTTGTGGAAGCTGTCCAAGTACAATAACACCTCAAAGATAAATGTGGGGTAAGAATCAATGAGAGAGAGAGAGAGAGAGAGAGAGAGAGAGGGGGGGGGGAGAGAGAAAAAAAAAAAAGAGAGAGAGAGAGAGAGAGAGAGAGAGAGAGAGAGAGAGAGAATAAATAGATGAACAATTTTTTTTATAAAAAGGAAAGCTGGATCCTTGCACAGCCGTCTATTTAATTAGAAATCTATTTTTTTATTAGACCTAATGGAAATAAATGGATATGATAGTAAGAGATCAATTAGGTAGGTGATAATAGAGGCAGATAACAATAATTAATAATAATAGTTAATCAGGGGGTGGGGCAGGGTCAGAATGTAAGGGTGGAGAAAGGAATTATAAAGTTATGGTCGAAGGTCAACAATCTGAATTGTGTTATTAGGTCAGTATATTTGTTCCCTGTTATTTCTCCTCCTTTATCTAAATCATTTTTGTATTTCTTCTGTATTATGTTAAGAAATATAATGGACATGTCAGTGTCAGTGGTGTTTTCTCCGTGTACTTGACCTGTTCATGCTGTCCATATCGCTAGTCTTGCTGCTGCTACAATGTGTATGTTTATTTCGTGTGTTGTGATGTCAGTTTTAGGGATAATAATATTGTCTAAACGTTATTTCTGCATGTAGATATGGGTTGTCGTATTGTTTAGTGCATTGTGTCGATTGTGGATCTAATCAGCGCTTTTGTTTTATAATGCAGTGTGTGAAAATATAAACATTCTGTGTTGTACAAGGCGCGCGACATAAGGCACATTTGGATTCTGGATGTGTTGTCTGTTGGTAAGGCATACGTTACAGGTTTACTGTATCTGGAGGCTTTATTTGTTTTTTTTTTGGGTTTTTTTTTTTTTGATTTTCAGGGGATACTGGTGCCTTTAATTTTCGAGTTCCTCCTAATTTTTTCTAAACAGTTTCTAGACATGAAATGTATAGTTGGGCCGAGAGAGGGCAACCCTGTCGTACTGACCAACCGATTTGGAAGGAGTCAGATATTACTTGGTTTACGATCACACAACTGGAGGGGTTATTGTAGAGTTTTTTATCCATCTTCTGAAGTAAGGACCTATGTTGTTTTCTAGTGTTTTGTGTAAGAAGCTATGTTCTAACCTATCGAAAGCTTTTCTTGATCGATGGATAAAATGCGTGTGTGTGTGTGTGTGTGTGTGTGTGTGTGTGTGTGTGTGTGTGTCTGCTTTACGTATTTAATTGTATGAGGTCTCTGATGAAGTTTATGCGTTGTTCTATTGTTCTGTTTTTGATGCTACATGTTTGTTCTTGATCTATCATTTGAGGTAAATTTTGATTTAGTTGCTTAACGTTTTGGCAATGATTGTGTAGTCTGTATTTAGATTATGGGATATGGGTCTGTATTGTTTGACGTCTGTTGTGTTCTTTTCTTTGGGTATAAGGGTTATGTACGATGTGTTTTGGCTGATCGTTAATTATCCTTCTTTGTATATTTCTTTGATTAGTTCTAGAAGGGGTTATTTTTTGAGGAGGAGGAAGATTTTTTTTAATAAAATTCGACCGTTAGGCCATCGGGGCCTGGAGACTTGATCGTGTCCGTGTTGTCTAAACTTTTTCGGTGATCTCCATGTCTAGCTATTCTTTCTGTTGTTTGTTGGTTGTTGTTTATTTTTTTGGTGTGAAATCTGTGTGGTGGACAGTGAACAGTGGTTTTCAAAATTTGTAAAACGTAAATAGTGTTAAGTAGAGATGTCTTTCTCGTTTTTGTTATTGACGCGGTAAGTGATTAAATGTGAGAGAACAATTTATTACTGAATATAGGTTAGAATATATATATATATATATATATATATATATATATATATTATATTTGTGTGTGTGTGTGTGTGTGTGTGTATATATATATACCGCAACAACATTGTATGTAGAAGGACAGAATAATTTATCTCAAATATGGAAAGTAAGGAACAAAGATTGCATCCTTCTCTAGGGCATGCCACTCTGATATTTGTAAACATAAATAATAAGAAAAACTTTCCCAGAAGAATTGTCCGTTGTCTCATTTCAGTAGTTCCCTTTTAAAATGATTGGATATTTTAGTTTTCACTACAAAACCATTAGGTTTAGGTTGGCTCGAGAAGCAAGTCTAATCTATTTGGTCTACATCAAACTGCATTCCGTAACCTTTCTTTCCTAAAATACCTCCAACAACCTCATAAACAGCTGAAGGGAGAATTTTGGCTTTTTAATGTTATGTGCGGCTATGTGGTCTAGTGGTATGACACTCGCTTTCGGATCGGAAGGTCCTGAGTTCGAGCCTTGCTCGGCGCATAGTTGAGTACTTGGAAAAGGCTCTTTACTCGCATTCTCTCACCGTACTCAGGAGTAAAATGAGTACCCGGCCGTTAACAGCGTTGTCTCTGTCCGGCAATATTGTTATATATGGCGACATGTCCCGTCCTACATGTTAAATGTTGCTGTTGGCCAGGGACCCCTTGTAAAACGCTTTGAGCACGTTTAGTGTATATTGCGCTATATAAAAGCTTAATCAATTAGATTTTAAACAATGGAATTAATGAAAAATAACTAATTAAGCTGTAACTAAAGTCATTTAGCTAATAAGAAAGGAGAGCAACTCTTTCCTAGCGTAACTCGATGTATAAGTCCATAACATTGAAGACAGAGAGAAAACGACACGGAGAAAAAAAGGTAGGAAGAGAGAAGGGGAGGATGAGAAATTAGTAAAGAAGGATAGACACAGAGAGAAGTGAGAGAGAAACAGTTCAAAACAGATAGAGATGAAGAGTAAGTTTTACACACACAAACACACACGGACACACATACACACATTGTTTGTGTGTGTGTGTGTGAGAGAGAGAGCGCGAGAGCGAGAGAGAGAGAGAGAGAGAGAGAGAGAGAGAGAGAGAGAGAGAGAGAGTGAGAGATCGATAAAAACTACTCGAATAATGCTACTGTGGCACTTACGGTAATGGGGAGGGTGAGAGGTATGCACGTGAAAGGTCTTTATTTCAATGCCCCATCAGGACGCCAACCTAATTTAGATGAAATCAATTTATATCAAAACATAAATCGTTTTGTCTTGACATCACCTACAGAGGTAAATCATTTGTCTTACTAAATATAGATCAAATCTGACGTCACGCTATTGTTCTATTTTTACCAGTTAAGGAAGTGATTGGTCTCTGGATATTCATTTTAGTATAATAAGTTGTAAGCAGAGCTTTCTAGTATATGTAACAATACTGAGCCTCCTTAACCAGTTAACTGCCGTACTCTAGAAAAACACTAATCAAAAATTTTGTCCAGTAAAACTCATCCTTCAAATTATATCGATCGATTTAAATGACCTACACTTTGGCAAAAAGCACTCAAGCCGAGATCTCGCCTCAAAACTGTGTTATGCTGTGGATGCTGAAAGATGCTAAAAATGTAATTAATGATCATAAATATAAGATGTCCACTCGATTTATATTATACTTTATAGTTATTAGGGAGAATTGATTAAGATGTACTATCTTAAAACACAAACAATCCTAAATTTCATAGTTGTTCTTTTAATTTTTTTATTCACTTTTCGACATTTGTTTAAATTCGACGTATCGGAGCTGCGTGTTAAAAATAAATTAAAATCAAAAGTCCACTTCATTCATCTCATAGGGGAAAATGTTCTCCAGGGTCTATTCCAAAGGAAGACTAGAATAGACCAGGCGCCAGCCACGGTGCAGTGATTGAACTCTGTACCTTTGGGGTACGAAGCATACATATATTATGCCTGGAAGAGAAATATACTATAATCAAACACCCTCATGAAGCCACACTCAACACGAAAAATGAGATTTACAATACTTGTCCGCATCGCCGGAAGTACTTATCAATCAACTACAAACCGGAACCACTTCAACAAACAACAACAGACAACAAACCAAACTCATGTAACACACAGTTCTGCCGATGGCTGAAAAGGCCTGAAACATCGATATAGACTGACTCCAACATTATGGTAAATATTGAAATAATAATTCGCTCCATTGCTACATGTCGAGCACTATCCATACCATATTTGTATCAAACACGATTCAATATATATATATATATAAATTCGCCCACATATTTATAGACGAAACAATCGTTTCCATGTCCTCCATTTCATCAGTCGGCATTCGATGAAATGAAGGACATGGAAACGATTGTTTCGGCTAAAACTATGTGAGTGAATTTATTTATTTTTATATGCTCTAACCTAAATTATCTAGCACTCTTGTACCTACAAGTACCCACGAACACTCATATATATATATATATATGTTTGTGTGTGTCTCTGTGTGTGTACATACACATTATACCTTGTTAATCATCATGATAAAGATTTATTAGTTGAAAATCATCAAATAAATCACGAACTTAATGCCTAGTATAAATTATGTCGATATAGTGTCTAAGTAAATTCTCACCTGATTAGATGTCATTAAATCGTGCCAAGAAACAGAATTTTATGAAGAATAACAATTATTAAAATTAAAAGAGCATTCACTGCATCTACACATAGAAAAGTGCTTGAGAAATAAGTCCAGTCTTGTTCTTATAATACAATATCTGCTGTACAATGATGAACATGTTTATATTTTTAGTTTTGCAAAATAACTTTTATTTTCTTTATATTCAGATGGCCCGCCATTCCAACTGGTCGAACATACTTTTAAGACTTTGACCTAACAAATGTGTAAAGATATCTAAAGTGCAAGACTACTTTTTTTTTTTTTTTTTTAGCCAAATTGGAGGTTGGGAGGGACGGGAAAAATCATCTTAAACTATTAATATATTTTACAGTAAAAGTTTGCTTCCAAAATGAGGAAAAGCGATTTATCAGTATAAAGCTTCTTGTCATCCAAAAATAACCGGTAACACGAGTGACATTCTAAAATTGGTACTTTAATATTATTAACATGCTTAATTACTATTGCAATCCTTATCAATCATTCCTATTATACATAGTTATGATCAATTTTGCTATTTCTTTTCTATTTTTTCCCATCGCTATTTAACTATTATTGTTGCTAATAACTCTTCACATATTAATGCCGGTGGAAATTATTGCTTTTTTATACACTTTTGCCAAGAGCACTTTAAATTCACATATTGCTAGAGGCCTCAGCTTGTCAAAAAATATCTTAAACCTACATACAAATTCTAAAATTCTCGAGTTAATTGTATTAAGAAACAACCTGTGGTATAATTAATTTACTAATCAATAATGATATAAAATAAATTAAACAAATTTTAAACCAAAATAAAAAAAGTTATCTGTCTTGGTGGAAGATATCTATTATCTAATGAACATAATCGTTATAATCACTATCATGCCGTTCGCTACACACACCAGATTTGTGTATCATGCCATTGTAATAATGTATTTACCTCTTTCCCTTTATATGCAATTCGAAGCCGAGCTCTTCAGAAAGAAAGGCGATTTAAAACGTGTACGATGCGCTGCTCTTGACCAGTCGGGTGCCATTCAATTCAAGAAGGTTCCAAATTGTGATAGTAGAAATTGTCCTCATTGAAAAGCACTTACAATAAAGCGTATCCCCAATTGGCGATATCATTGTGACGTGTTTCTTTCCAGAGAAAATAGAAACGTCTGGTCATTAGACTGAGATGATCGTATAATCTGGCAACTGAAATTGATTTTTTATCTCTCGTATATAGGATCGAGACAAGATAATATATAAGCGTATTCGTATACAATATTTCCTACTCTGTTAGTCACTCTCTCTCTCTCTCTCTCTCTCTCTCTCTCTCTCTCTCTCTTCTCTCTGTCTCTATCTATCTATCTATCTATCTATCTATCTATTTATCTATCTATCTATCTATCTATCTATCTATCTATCTATCTATTATCTTCTATCTATCTATCTATCTATCTATCTATCTATCTATCTATCATATCTATCTATTATATTATCTATCTATCTATCTACTTCTATCTATCTATTATCCTTCTATCTTTATCCTACTCTTCTTCCCTCTCCCTTATCTTTCCCCTCTCTTTCTATGTTCTCCCTCCTCCCCCATACTGCTTACTCTTTCTATATAAGTACTGTTTCTCCACAATACTGTACACTTATACAAATTAATGGTTGTTGGCTCTCCAATTCTGAACATTTTTACAATTAATATGAAAACCAGCCGGTAAAAGTGATTGGTGCTTAACTAAAGCCACGGTTTTGGTTTTTATCTTTATCCAGCTGTTATTTGTTGAACTCACCACCACCACCCCAACACCCACACATACACACACACCCACACACACATCAAACACAAACACACACACATATACGTACACACATCAAACACAAACAAAAACACACACACAAATACAAAACAACAATCGTCATACACACACACACACACACACACACACATACATGAACAAACAGACACACATTAAACGAAGTTTCAAAGATTCGAAATTTATTTAATCTTAGGTTTTCGCCATTAATTCATACCATATTATGACAACAATACATGAAACGGACACAGTGACGAAGATGTAGTCACAATCATACCAGATCACTTCAATAAGGAAATTGTTTTTATCTCAATCGTGGAATACTCTATTATTCAGAAAATCACAATAAGCGATGACAGTTTACCTTCTTTTGTTTGTCTACGCTTTCTTCCCACCTATTCTTTGGATCCATCAACGAAAACCTTTCTTATGATGGAAAAGAACCCAAGACTCAATATTGATTTTTTGAAGAAAATATTGATCTCTTTCGGTTCGTTTCCTATCGATGTTGGGATATTTAAAAAAAAAAGAAAATAATTGATGTAACCATTTTGAAGAAAACTATTATACAAATTGGTGGAGGAGAAGAAGAAGAAGAGAAAGAAGAAGAAGAAGAAGAAGAAGAAGAAGAAGAAGAAGAAGAAGAAGAAGAAGAAGAAGAAGACGACAACAACAACAATATCAACAACAACAACAACAACAACAACAACAACAATAGCAACAGCAACAACAACAAGAAAAAGAGGAAAAAGAAAGGAGAAAAAGAACGAAGAGGAGGACAAGGACTAGGATGAGGAACAGTGGAAGCGGGTGAGGATTTAGAGGATGTTAAGGAGAAAAAGATCCAGAAGAGGAAATAAAAGATAATTCCGCTGTGTTTGTAAACCGTATAATGAATGGCAAAGCAATAAAAATGTGAGTGTGTGTGTGTGTGTATGTATGTGTGTTTGTGTGTGTCTGTGTGTATGTTTGTGTGTGATTGTGCGTGCGTGTTTGTGTTGTTCGTTGTATGTGTCATTTTAAATTCAAAACACGCAGATATAGACTTAAAATCCCACTATGATATTTTTACTTACCAATCTAAATGTGTTCTCCACCGGTTTATTTTGAATAGAGTATTTCCAGCGCCCGGTCATTAACATGATTCTGCCTCCCTCCCATACTCCAAGTACAATATCTTACATAAAATACTATACTCTCAGATCAGCCCTATTCTAATATACTTTTAATACAGGATCTATAAATTTACCATATTTCGATGAAGTCGGGAATATAATACTAATAGTTCCACTGCCTGGTGTCGGCAAATTCTTACAAAATTCTTGAACTCATGTTTTTGACTGTATTTATTTTAGAAATGTTTTCCTTATCTATAATAAAATGTCCCTAAATCCTGCACAATCATATCTTATTTTCAAATTACAATTGGATAGTTCATTATTTTGTAAGAAAAAAATCTCACACATTTGATTTTTCAAAAACTCAGTTGATCCATTCCAAATTGAAGAAAAGATTTGTGATCCAACCTATACTCAGATTTACGCCATTATTGTCTATCCCTGTCGTATTGTTACCAAGCTCGGAGATTTTTCTTCCCGCCAGATGTGTAATTATGAGCAGCATACTTAAACATCACTGTAACTATGAGCACATAGTGTGAGAGCCACTCACAACGCTACCATGTTACCACATCGTTGTAGCACAATCGACATGCACTCCAACCACCATCCATAAGCCTCTAACATTGAATTCCCGGATATACGTCATCAATCCAGCCATGGCGTCGTGGATGAGATTCGGAACCTATTGATGTCCACTAATGGCGTCCCGTTGCATTTTAATGAAAAGCAAATTAGGGACTGGTATCGATCACTGGGTTATTTGATTTGCTTATCGATCGGTAATCGGATTCTTATTGCTCACCACAGGTATAATATGTACCCGTTTTTACTCTCTACAAACTGAGTTGGACTAAACTCCAACAATAGGGTAATGTTATATTGACGATTTTCACCGTGGAAGCAATAATAACAACGATGCGGTTCTAACTTCACTGTTTCATTGTTGTTACTGCTCTTAACATTACTCAATATGTATTTGATGTGTGATGACAATGGATTCCTCTTCTTCTTCTTCTTCTTTCGTTCTTTCTTTCTTTCTCCCCCTTTTCCTACTTCTCCTCCTCTTCCTCCTGCTCCTTCTTCTTCTTCTTCTTCTTCTTCTTCTTCTTCTTCTTCTTCTTCTTCTTCTTCTTCTTCTTCTTCTTCTTCTTCTTCTTCTTCTTCTTCTTCTTCTTCTTCTTTCTTCTTCTTCTTCTTTCTTCTTCTTCTTCTTCTTCTTCTTCTTCTTCTTTCTTCTTCTTCTTCTTCTCTTCTTCTTCTTCTTCTTTCTTCTTCTCTTCTCTCTCCTTCTCTCCTCCTCCTCCTCTCCTCCTTCCTTCTCTCCTCCTCCCTCCTTCCTTCTTCTTTCTTTCTTCTTCTTCTTCTTCTTCTTCTTCTTCTTCTTCTTCTTCTTCTTCTTCTTCTTCTTCTTCTTTCTTCTTCTTCTTCTTCTTCTTCTTCTTCTTCTTCTTCTTCTTCTTCTTCTTCTTCTTTCTTCTTCTTTCTTTCTTTTTTCTTCTTCTTCTTTTTTTTCTTCTTCTTCTTCTTCTTTTTTTCTTCTTCTTCTTCTTTCTCTTCTTTCTTATTATTTTTATTCTATTTTATCTTTATTATTATTATTATTATTATTATTATATTATATTATTTATTATATTATTATTATTCATTATTATTATTATTATTATTATATCATTATTATTATTATTATTTATTATTATTATTATTATTATTATTATTATTATTATTATTATTATTATTATTATTATTATATTATTATTATTATTATTATTATTATTATTATTATTATTATTATTATTATCATTATTATTATTATTGTCATCATTATTATTTTTATTATCATCATCATCATCATCATCATCATCATCATCATCATCAATCATCATCATCATCATCATCATCAGCATTATTATTATTATTATTATTGTGATTATTATATTTATTATTATTATTATTATTTATTATTATTATTATTATTATTATTATTATTATTATTATTATTATTATTATTATTATTATTATTATTATTATTATTATTATTTATTATATTATTATTATTATTATTATTATTATTATTATTATTATTATTATTATTATTATAGTAGTAGTAGTAGTAGTAGTAGTAGTAGTAGTAGTAGTAGTATGTTATTATTATTATTATTATTATTATTATTATTATTATTATTATTATTATTATTATTATTATTATTATTTTATTATCATTATATTATTATTATTATTATCACCATTACAATTGTTTACTATCTTTTCGACATAAACGAGTATATTTCAGAGTAACAAATGTTTATGACAGGAAAAGAAACGTATAAAAGCACTGAGGTAAACATTCATCTAAATGGCAATCGGGTTATCAAGACTCTGTTGGCCTTATTGGATTCTTATGTACACTATTAGGGCTTTCGGTATATCAAGTCTTTTTTACTGATAATATCACTTTGACATATTATTATCTGAATTGTAAGCATATGCTGGGGATATGAAGAAAAGAAAAAAAAAAACACAGCCAAAGTCTGAGCCCAATGAACAGTTATGTCAAGAAGTAAAGTACTGGTGACAAAGGATAGCATACATATAAAACATTTGAACCGTATACACCTGTATCGGAACTCTATACAAGCCAATTTCATAACTTTCTATAGATCAGTTTTGTATTTAACTGTTTTAATAATAATGAATAATGAATGAATTTATATAGCGCCTAGATCCACAATGTGCTCAGAGGCGCTTTACAATGCAAATAAAACAGAACAATAAATCGATAATTTAAGCATAAAATCTATCATATTGGAATAGCATTAATTCATTTAAAATGTTCATTTAAAAAGAGAATGAAAGAAATTTAAAAAAACACTGGATCCAGGAACGTATTTTAAAAAATAAGTTAAATTTCAATGCGATGTTTTTTTCTGCAATATTTTGGTTTATTTTTAGACATCTCAATTTGTTGACGGAGTCGGGACGAAGCCAGGAATGAGCTGGACTATGGGATGCACCGTGGCAGTGACAGGGGTTGTCTATGCTTTTTTTTGGTTTGTTTTTATGGGTTTTACGGCGCTCAAGACACATTTAAGTCATTTCATCACCAGTAAAAAGGAAGAATATTGGATAGTCAAAACATTCTAGATTTACAATTAAAAGGTCATGAGAAAAAGGGAATTGGTTCAAAATAGGGAACCCACAACAATAGATTCCAAGAGCACGATGTACAATCAGTGTATTTTGTATGAGATCACCTAATAGTCTCATCCAGACATAAACACAAGAGCCCACTCAGATAAATACACTCAAATGTTTACTTAGCATGTTTAATATAAAATACAGTGCATAACAGAGGGATGATTTACAAGGTAAGAATATCATCTCCCAACTACACATTTGGCTGTTTTTCTCCAGCCAAAAACTACGACCTGGCCCAGGACAAAACCAAGACATAGACAGGAAGCAAGTTGGAAAACATAAAGGCGGGTATAGAAGATACATCAAGTGATTTTCCTGCTCACTATTAGAGGACCAAATAAATGAATAAATAAATAAATAAATAAATAAATAAATATAAAATAACACCCATCGTGAGACTATAGATTCAAATTAATATTTAAAGCGTTGCTATTGGTTCTTGGCTGTATATTTTCACATTTTTGTGCATTTGCATATATATATATATATATATATATTATTATTATTATTTAGAATATTTACCACAATGTTTGAGAGGTCTCAAACATTGTGGTAAATATTTTAAATAATAATAATTCGCTCCATTACTGCATGTCGAGCACTTTTCGTACCATATTTGTATCAAACACGATTCAATATATATATATATATATATATATATATATATATATATATATATATATACATTGTCGCCATAGATTCTCAACTTTGTGTTTATACATTTTCATGCATGCCACGTCTGCAAACGAATTTTCATTTTTTTGGATGAATAAAGTATATCTTATCTTAATATTATCTTAACAGCGTTTATTGCTAAATTATGTACCGTTGTAAAATTGTTTTTAGGTTATTATTAAGATTTAATTTTTAGTATTTTCATATGAATTATCAAAGACTGGATTAATCCAGTATAGCAACATCAACATAAATAAATGATTTTTCCAAAACCGAGTTATTTTGCTCTTATACAGCATTGAAGGTTTGTAACTGAGAAAGATTATAACAAAAATATCTAATAGAGTTCCCGGCTGCTTGTTTGCCATGTAGCTCCATCTTGTCACATTAAATAGATTGTCTTTTCGGTTAGATAAATAAAATCTAGATTGAACTATTGCCCCTTGTATAATATATTTACGCGTTCCGACACGTTTTATGACTTTATTATTATTAAATTGGGCAGACTGTCAAAGATTTGTTTAATTATGAATGCGTTTTTCAAAACTTATATAGAAGAAAAAGTTTATTTACAGTTTCCAAAAGTTATCTCCATTGGGGGATATTTTTGAGTTAAACAATACATTTTTTCCAAAAGCAAAGTAATTTGACTTGAAAAGAAAAACATAAACAAACAAACAAAAAAAAAACGAACAAAAAAAAAACAAACAAAAAAAAAAACAACCCCAAAAAACAAACTATAAGTTGTTGAAGACATAGGGGGTAAGAAGACGTAGGAAGCTTTCTTACGTGCTTTTACTTGTAGTTCTAGAAAAAACAATTTAAATCTCATTTTTTTACATTTTTTACCGGCGCTGATATGACCTAAATGTGAAACTAGTATTGATGCACCACTCATAAAACAGACATATGACAAGTCACATAATATATAGGTCTGATCCGCCCGAAATTAAATAGAACATGGTGCGTAAAGTTCGCATAATATTAACTTCACAGTTTGGATCCGGTGATCGTGAAAATCGGGACTTCAGAGGTTTGATCCGCTGATCATCGATGTGTAAATGCTGGTTTAATTTACAGATTGATAGTATATAAAAACATAAAAAAGTAAAACAATATACCAACAACAACAACAAAAAAGCGAAACTTCCAAAATAAATCTTATAATGATAATAAAATGAAGCTGCTTTTTCTTAATCTGAGCAAAGGTGGATAAGGATTTAGCTTAGCTGCTCGATTCGACTGACTTGTTTTGACGATAAAAGAAATTACACGAAAAAAAAAAGATTAATGAACAAGAAAATAATGCTCACATTTTCTGATAGGAATACTTTCTTCTTATAAGAAAGTTACCGGATCAGCACGTTGCCGTCGTGTAGGAGCTTGCGTGCCCCAATGACCCTGAATGTAATACCAATTTGGATGTAATCGTGCTGGAACAGCAACAGGATAGTGACCAGACGAAGGATGATCCAACCCGGCGTTAAGACAAGGCTTACGTTTTCCTGACCCACACTTCTCATCATGGAATCACCAACATGCCCAAAGTGAAACCAAGCACCACAAGATGCAAACCACCTCGTACTAGATTGCCCAGAGACAAAACTGGAAGGCGAATTTGAAACCATCAACAAATGTGATGATGACTTCCGAACCTGGATTGTTACCTTGAACATAGAAGTGTAGCCGAACGATACTACTACATAAGAAAGTGTCTGATTTAAGGCGCTTTAAGATAAGGGGAGACTTCACCATAGATATTATGCTTAACCACAGATAAAGTTGTGTACTCAAGGGGAAAAAAAGGACGAAGTAGATGAACTACGTATGAGACCCATTGTCTCAAAACGGTATTATGTTGACGGTTTGGATGATGCACATTGAACAAAAAGCCAGAAATATGAGCAACACTTTTGTGTTTCGAAGTATAACTTTGTGAGGAACACTTCGCGAGGAACTACGAATTAAAATGTCCCTTCTGATGATTTTGACTTTAACCGCCGTACTCTGGTATGACACTATGTATAAATTTGGCCAGAAAACTCGTCCTTCAAAATTTAGATCAATTGAAATGACCCTCATCTTGACAAAAACTATCAAACCCGGGACTGCAAATTATAGATAGTTCGAAGATGACGTCACTCAGGTCTTTGTTATTGTTTTTTTGCCATCCGCGATTATGAGTAATGCTCACTGAACTGTATTAACCTGACCGTAAACGTTCATGGATACACACACTTTTGTGTGTTGGTCCATTATACTTCCGGATGGCCAAGTGCATACTATCTATAATACCATTTTGAGATGGTGAGCTATATAATAGTTTAACTACATACGCCCTTGCAAAACAATGTGTGTTGCTGTTCCCCCTAGTATATTGTTTGCTTGATTTGATTCGATACACATCTTAATCGACCATAATGGGCATGATCTACATTAACTTTCCATGTGCTCGGGTCATTAGTCACATTGCAAAATGTGCTCAAAGTGACCTACACAGTGAAAAGTGTTCACAGATTTTGAACTATCTAACATTACGATTGGTCATTGTGTTCAGCTTGACACATGGGTATGTTTATAACTTTCATAAACAAAGCAGCGTGTTTACATTTGTTCAGAAATGCCCAATCGTTGGACAGCAACAAATCACGTGATTGATGACTAGTTGGACGAAAACATGAATATAGATCGCTCCCATTGATGCATAAAACTGAAGTGTGTTAATATCAATAAAACGCCATGTGCGCAAATATAGATAGTATGCGCTTGGCTAAGAAGCTCATAACATTGCCATCCGGAAGTATAACGGTCCAACACACAAAACTATGTGTAACCTCGAACGTTTATAGTCTGGTTAATATAGTTTAGTGAGAATTACTCAAAAACGCGAATGACAAAAAGCAACAACAAAGACCTGAGTGATGTCAACTTCATTCTATCTATAGCTGTGTTGGTACAAAATATTATAGATAGTTCGAAGATGACGTCACTCAGGCCTTTGTTATTGTTTTTGCCATCCGCGTTTGTGAGTTGTTCTAACTAAACTGTATAAACCAGACTATAAAAGTTCATGGTTACACACAGTTTGTGTGTTGGTCCGTTATACTTCCGGATGGCAATGTTGTGAACTCCTTGGCCAATCGCATTCTATCTATAATAACTCCCTTGGTAAAAGGAAACAACAGTTCTGTCACAAAGAGATATCGTTGAATAGAAAAATCAACACAAATAGGAATTTTTCTGTCTAATAGAACGATTACTTAACAGCATTCCCCATCACACCAGTTTTTATCTTCGGCCGCTTTGTGGCCGATAGATTTGTTGAATATTGTATCCAAAGGAATAGGATTCAATAGTCGTAACGTCACTTCCTTCCTAGTGACGCATGGTAACTTAGCAACACTGGCTCTAAACTATCGGAACAATGGCGGACGCCTGTATGAAATATTTCCCCGGCGAGCATAAAAGCGTATCCAGAGGATAAAAAAACACATAAATTTGATCATGTTTTGACTTTTAAACATTCTGATCACAAGGCATATGAAAAGTTCTAGCCAGCATGAAGAATAAAAAGTAATGATTTTCTTTGTTTAGAACCAAGATGGCCGCCGTTGCCGGGCGGCGTGACATCAGACTACTGAATCCAATTGGTTATTTTAAATCATATCTCAGAATGTGTGCGTGTTTTGGTGTTTACTTAACATTCTATTCACGTCATAACTGAGTTCATTGTTCAGACTATCTATATTATTACATATTCTAAACCTTCACTATTGAAATAGTGGTTATGACGTCAATAACACAATACAAATACTAGATGAGTGCATTGTTCCAAGTGGGTCATCGGACTAACACACCGAACGATGTGTAACCTTAAACGTTTATAGTCTGGTAAAGACAGTTTAGTGAGAATGAATCACAAACATGGATGGCATAAAACAATAACAAAGACCCGAGTGACGCCAACTTCATTCTATCTATAGATATTGTGCTCCTCTGCTAAGAAACTCACAACATTGCTATCCAGAAGTATAACGGACCAACACATAAAACTAGGTGTAACCTTGAACTTTTATAGTCTTGTTAATACAGTTTTTTGAGAATTACTCATATGGCAAAATATTCTAGAGGAAACCTTCATAACCCTTTGATAACGTCCGCCAAAAATGTTTTAACGGAATTGGAATGCGATATCTGTGCGGAGTGTTATCATCATGATTAGTGTCGGCCTGTAGCCATTGAGCATTTTAAACAAAAATTGATTTTGCATTCGGTAATCTAGGATCCATCATTGGTTACATGGGTTTTCCATAATACGCTTCAACAGTAATAACGTCACTTCCCTCGTAATGACGCATGGTAACTTAGTGACTGGCTCTAAACTATCGGAACAATGGCGGACACCCTTATGAAATATTTCTTCAACGAGCATAAAAGCGTATCCAGAGGAAAAAAAAAAAACCCATTATAAATCTGATCATGTTTTGACTTTTACACATTCTGATCACAAGACATGAAAAGTTCTAGCCAGCATGAAGAATAAAAAGTACAGATTTTCTTTGTTTAGAACCACGATGGTGACGTGACATCAGACTATTTAATAATTAAAAAGACTCGCGGTTCGGCCTTGACACAGTACACAGAATGTGTCAATTCACGTGAGCAAACGTACACGTCGACTGCTCCGTCTGTTTGTTTTATCATAACATTGATCTCTAAAAACCATTATGTGACCTTTTATGTCCCTGTTTCAGTTATAAAAGATAAATGCCGTTTTAAAAATATGATTGAAGTTATAGTGACCAACTTTCATTCTTTCATTCATTCATTCATTCATGTTTTATTTCTTTCCTCTATCTCTTTTCTTTCCGGTAGGTAGTAAAAGTATGGTGCTCTGTTTGAGCACTAACTGGGTACATGTATTTGTGTAGGGCATTGCCCACTCAAGCGCTTTACAAGGGGGGCCTCCCTGGCCAACAGAAACACTTAACAATTTGAACTGATGTAATATATATATATATATATATATATAATATATATATAATATATATATATATATATATATATATAATATATATATATATATATATATATATATATATATATTTTTTTTTTTTTTAAATTAAAAAAAAATTATTATTATTATTTTTTATTTTATTGTATATTTTTTAAATTATGCCTTTTGCGCCAGGATATCATATGATATCGTCGCCTAGGCATTCCACGAAGGAATATAGATAACTCATCAAACAAGATGTCTGATGTCAACAGGAATCGCCCATGTTGTCCAAGTGAGCAAATTGGGGGTTAATAATCTTGCTCGGAGAAAAAAAACGAAAGTGCCTGAAGCGGGGCTCGAACCCTGGTCATCCGGACCACAGTGCAATGCCTTAACCACACGGCCACTTCGCCCCCATATATATATATATATATATATATATATATATATATATATATAATATATATATATATATAT
>NC_088362.1:65616239-65623739 GCF_034508935.2 Berghia stephanieae
CGTTTACTGTTTGTATTACTGACCTCCTCCTTTGACTTCCTAAGGTGGGCAGGAGGTTTCTTTCATCCCTCTATATCTGATTTTCAACTTGCTTTCCGTCTTTGTATTGGAATGAGATTATTTAGTTTTGTCCTGACTAATGCAGAGTCCCTGGCTCTGGGAAACAGTCGAATTTATTATTATGGTTTTGGGAGATGATGTATATATTTCTGTATGTTATGTTATCTTATATTTTTGTTCTGTATTATGATCTGTACGTGTACGCATTTGAGTGTGTTCCTATATATATATATATATATATTATTATATATATATATATATATATATATATATATATATATCAATCACATAATATGGTGGCCAATGCGTACTAGAGTGTCCCTTTGAGTAAAATGGTTTCATTTTCTGTGAAATATGTTACAAATGCTAAGATTATAGATTCATGTGCAGTTTTGGGGCGCATATTCCCACTTGAACCAGGCATTTTATTTTTAAAATAGATCGTTTCAAGTAAACAGTAAATGCATGAATCGGATAAATGTTGATCTGACAATATATTTTGGATTACCTTACCTACTTACTTATCCGAACCAGCGACCACCTGAACTGGGCTCTAGCCCTTCGGTCTTGTGCCATGACGTAGAAGTTAGACGTCTTTTGTAGTTGTTCCAGGTGACCATAAAGTGTGTTACCGATGCTTGGATTTGGTGGGAGGTCGTCAAGAGGTTGACATTCAAGCAAGTGGTCTGTTACTGTTTCATTGGGGTGTTGACATAGGGGGCAGGTAGGGGATGTGTCTTTTGTAATTTTGCTAAAATGGTTGTTGAGCGGTATGTCTTGTGTTCTCAGTTGAAAGATGATGCTTTGCTGGTGTCTTCTGAGCTTATTTAGGCAATCAGCCTTTACAGGAGTGGTCATATGGGAAAACATACATCTACCCGTGGTGCTCATTGCCCAACTGTTCATCCATTCTTCTCTCTTATTTGTTTTGATTATTTGTTTCGCTGTGTCTAAGGATACTGGAATTAATGGTTGTAAAAGTGTTGATCCGAGTCTGGCTAGTCTGTCTGCATTGTCATTTCCTGGTATATTTGAATGTCCCGGTATCCACTGGAGAGATAAGTCTACTCTGTGTATTGCAAGGAATTCATCTAGTTGAGATCTTAAACTATTTAAGGTTGAGGAGAGTTTATCTAAATCTAGAGCTTGGAGAACCGATTTGGAGTCTGTGAAGATGACAGTGTTTTGAAGTTTTGAAGGGTCTAGCTTGAAAACAGAAGAGAGGTGTCGCAGTGAGGCTTCCATTGCAACTGCCTCTGCCTCGTAGTTTGAGCAGGAGCTTCCGCAAGAATTGTGGATTTTATCACAGGTTTTGTCTGGGTATTCTACTACAAACCCATACCCTAGAAAGAGGAGCTACGACTAGAAGGGACAACTCGCCGTTCGCGTGGCACAAACCACACTTGCCTAGTGATTTGTTAGCGCGTGTTAGCAACTCGCTCGTTGGCTGGCCGCCGGTTTCGCCTGGTTAGACTAGAGGGGGAGGGAGGGGAGGGGAGGCCTAATTAAACTGGGCACTTGTGTGTGTGCCCTTTGTTTTGTTTTTATTTTTATTGGGCCATGTGTTGTAGACACCCATCAGTGACTCTTTGTTGAAATTTAGTCTTTTTCATTTTAGTATTGAGTGGAGATCTGTTCCCACATGTTATAGACAACCATCAGTGACACTTGAGATTTATAGATATATAGTAGGCTAGTACTAATAAGGTCTGAGATATTTTATAGATTGAGTTGAACATGGAAGACGATAGGTTGTCAAGTCTTTTGCCAAGTGACACTAGAATTACTGTTTTAGATCATGTGCATGTGGATCTAGATGTGGACTTAGATGAACGAGTAGTGGGAGCAAATGAGACAGTAGTGGAAACAAAAAAGAAACAAACTGGAGGTCAGTGGTGCTCTGCAATAAACTGCTCTAATAACAGAATAGCCAGGCCTGATCTCTCATTTTTTAGATTCCCAAAGGATGAGCAAAGATGTCAAAAGTGGATTGTCAAATGTCGCCGTAAAGATCTCTTAAATAAATCTGTGCAGGCTTTATATAATGGAAATGTTTTGTGTGCCAACCATTTCGAAGATTCGCAGTTTACGAGTTCAAAGAGGAATCAACTAAAACGGTTAAAGGCGGTACCAACCAAATTTGATGTCCCCAACCCTCCACCATCAGTAATGTCGAAGAGACCACCACCTAAAAAGAGAATGCTTCCAGAAATCCCTGACAAAATCAAACAAGTTCAACAAACGCCAGAACTGGATCTTGCACCTCAGGTAAGCAATTAATAATAATTATATTATTATTTGTGTGTAGCTATGTGATATGACACTCGCTTTCGGATCGGAAGGTCCTGGGTTCGAGCCTCGCTCGGCGCATAGGTGAGTCCTTGGATAAAGCACTTTACTCACATTTTCTCGCCGTACTCAGGTTTAAAATGAGTACCTGGCCATTAACAGCGTTGTTTCTGTCCGGAAAAAAATATGATATCGCCTTACGGATGTCATGTCTTGTCCTAATGTTCAATGTTGCTGTTGGACAGGGACCCCTTGTAAAGCGCTTTGAGCACGTCTTGTGGATATTGCGCTATATAAAAGCTCATTTTCTATATTGGAAAGAGGACATAAAAATATCAAAACAACGTTATCACCGGCAATTTCAGAGACTAATTCCGGGTGCTTGTTTTGAATAAACTATAACGAGTCAAACTATAAAGAGTTTCTTCTTAAATTTAAATCCTATGCAGTTCTGTTTGACATGAAATCCTCTACCTCTGCTGTTAAAATGTTTGTTTAAAGAAAGGGCTACCAGTTTATAGCCTGCATGATGCTCTTCTTCCTTAAAAAAATATCGATCATAGACTTTAATAATATTTTATAGGCCTTAACATTAATTCTTTTTAAAAAATATATTTCTTCAGCAACATGTAACGATTTGCAAAGAAATGTGAGATGATAGAGACAATTGCAAAGTGATACTTTTTAAATTCAAGTGATTGTGATGGAAGTGGCAATCTCAGTAGGATAAACAATTTTAACATCTCTTATCAACCATATTTAGAATAATTATTTCATTCGTATTATTATTATTTGTATCTTTCCTCAGCCATCCACATCTGCAGAGCATGTACACAAGGAGCTGTCACCAAGTTAAAACACAAAATGCGCAATCAGGCGAGAACAATCAAACGTCTCCGATCAAAACCAGCTACCAATGTAACCCAAGGGAAGAGATTAGCATGATAAAGTCCATGTCTGCATAGTACCTTTCCTCAGAGACTCATGATTTCTTTTGTAGGCAACTCGATATTTCACAAATGAAAGGAAAGCGATAGAGAAGCCAAGACAAAAGTAGAGCCCTAACGTTATATCACGCATCGCCAAAATGCTATCGCATGCTCCAGAAACACTTTATGTTGCCATCTGTGAAAACGCTAAGGCGGGTAATGCAGCAGTTGAATATTTATCCAGGATTTCCAGAGGCTGTTGTGAATTCATTTCAACTTAAAACGTCTAGCATGTCAGATAGACACAGACAGTGCATCCTTATTTTTGATGAAATAGCATTAAAACGACATCTACGGTACAACGCTGAGCTGGATTGTGTCGAAGGATTTGAGGATTTCGGTGCATATGGTGGACGCAAGGAAAAAGAAGCAGACCATGCTACGTTTTTTGTTGCAAGAGGACTATTTGCAAAATGGAAGCAACCCTTCGGATATTTCCTGAGCCAGTCTACAATGCGGGCAACTATGCTTAAGACCTTGATTCTTGAAGCCATTACAAATTTAAAATCTATCGGCTTACAAGTTCGGGCAGTGATATGTGATCAAGGGTCTAACAACTGTTCAGTTTTCCGCACTCTGTCTGTGACCCCTGAAAAACCTTACTTCCAACATGACGGTGGGAAGATTCTAGTCTTTTTCGACCCACCTCATCTAGTCAAGAACATCAGAAATAACCTTGCAAAACAAGACGTTTATACAGCTGACGGTGTGGCTTCATGGAAAGCTGTACGTGCCTTTTATGATCAGTACATGCATACGGGGATGGCTCCAGTCTATACAGGCACTGCTCATCCTCATCGAATCAACTGTGTCGGGTGACATAAAATTCCTGCTGACCAACAGGTTGAATCAGGATTGTATTGAGAATCTCTTCTCAACCGTCCGCAGCAAAGGGGGCAACAGAGACAATCCTGATCCTCAAGAATTCCGCATCGCCCTGCGACAAATCATGGTAGATAGACTCCTTATGGTCAGCAGTGGATCCAATTGCCACGAGGATATGGACAGCTTTTTGCTGAATTTTGCGTCGGGAGACAAACTCCATCTACAATTACCCACCGTACAACGGCAGGAGCAGCCACAGATCTCCGGCATCACCAGAACTCTGGACATCCAACGTGTAGTCCAACTGGAAAATGTGGTGGCTTACATCAATGGATATATATTAAAGAAGGTCTCAACTCTAGTGTGTTCCGACTGCCGACAGGTTTTGGAGCATACTGACAGCACTTCTGTTCGACACCTGATATACCTGAACCAAAAAGACTATGGTGACTGCAAGCATGAGGCCTCTCCGTGCCCAGCTTTTCACTCGTTGAAGCCATTGGCCTCTTTGAAGCATCTGTGCAAAGGTATCTCAGAAACTAACTGAGGAAGGAAAAACTGCATCACTTCCTTGGGTCTATTCTGATGGAGCTGCAATGCTGCAAAAATCTGAGAAGTCCCTTATGTGACTGCAACACAGTGGAATATATCACCAGCCTCTTCGTGACAGTGAGGATCCACCATGAACTGAAGTTGCGGAACGAGCAACAAACCAAGAGGCCACAGCGGAAGAACAGGAAGCTGGAAAAGCTTCAACACAATTGAGGAATGTGAGCACATTTTGTTAATTTTGTGTACCCCCCCCCCCCTTGTTTCTCTCTTTTCTCTCTCTCTCTCTCTCTCTCTATCTATCTATCTATCTGCCTCTATCCCTCTCTCCCCCCTATCCCTATCCCCTCTCTCCCTCTCTCTCTCTCTCTCTCTGTCTCTCTCTCTCTATCTATCTGCCTCTATCCCTCTCTCCCCCCCTATCCCTATCCCCTCTCTCTCTCTCTGTCTCTCTCTCTCTCTCTCTCTCTCTCTCTCTCCCTCTCTCGCTATATTATACCTACCTAACTATACCTACCTACCAATATATCTATCTATCTATCCCCAACCCACCCAACCCCAAAATAAATTTTAAAACCACAGATTATATTATTATTATTATTATTATAATAATAATATAATAATAATAATAATATAATAATAATAATAATAAATAATAATAATAATAATAATAATAATAATAATAATAATAATAATAATAATAATAATAATAATAATATATAATAATAATAATAATAATAATGATAATAATAAATAATATAATAATAATAATAATATATAATAATATAATAATAATAATAATAATAATAATAATAATAATAATAATAATATAATATATAATAATAATATAATATGATCTTTAATTGTCCATAATATGGCAATTTGTCATTAGTTACACTTGTTATAACTATATACTTATTTATGATAACGATAACATTGAACAGATATTTCACTCCTACTTATTCTCTCTCTCTCTCTCTCTCACACACACACACACACACACACACAAACATTCTCTCTCTCTCTCTCTCTCTCTCTCTCTCTCTCTCTCTCTCTCTTAAAAGATATATCTAGATCTACCACTAAATGTAAACATAGAAACATACACATAAACATACACATCCATAAACAGAAAGGCAGGCGACAAGCCGTATCTAGGGTAAACACTTAGCGAGGCACACGCGCTTCGCGGTCAGCGTACGCGGGCTGTGACCATTGGCTCAAAGAAGGAATGTCCCTTCTAGTAGCGTTAGCTCTCCTCTTTCTAGGCCCATACCCAGCATTTTTAGTTCCTTTGTGGGCAGACCCATCTGTGTAAACATGTATCCAGTTGTCTGGGTATTCTTGTATTGTCTTCATTGCTAATGTTTGTATATCTGATTTGTTTTTATTTCTTGTTGTGTCTTCTATGAGGTTAGTCTTTATTTTTGGAAGTTTTAGTTCGGCGTATAGAGGTTTTTGACTGATTAAAATAGATTTTTCTGTTTTCTGGGAGTCTGTGTCTTTCATTCAAGTTGTTCGCAATGTGTAGCAAGGATTTTTTTAAAAATCTTGTTCTTGGTTTCCATTTCTCTGCCTAAATTCTGTTTGCATGGTTTTCCTCTTTTCGTTTGTATCTTTCAACCATTTCAAGCACTGCTAATTCTCTGCGAAGTCCAAGTGGTTCCACATTAGTATGTATTTCACATGCTGCTGTGGGTGTCGATCTCAGGGCACCGGAGATGAAGCGAAGGGCTTGGTTTTGTACTCTGTCCAGGGTTTTATGTGTGTTTTTACTACCTACATTTTGGAGGGCTAAATTGTAGTCCATGACGGAACGCACATAGCCTAAATAGAGTTGTCGAAGCTAGTTTTTGTCTGCTTCCCAATTAGTACTGGCTAGTCGTTTTAGTAACTGGAGTCTCTTTGTGGCTTTGATTTTTACATTCTGAGTATGTTTGTTCAGAGACAGTTGTCTGTTTAGCTGTATGCCTAAATATGTGGGGTTTTCTTATTTCGCGAGTCGATGGCCTTGGATGGAGAGTGTTATTTCTTTCTTGGAAACAGGATGGCTCTTAGTAAATATAGAGTAGACTGTTTTATTGCAATTTACTTTTAACTTCCATTTATCACAGAAGGTGTTTAAGCTTTCTAAATCTTCATTTATTCTATTGGAGGCTATTGGTATGTGTTTCGTAGTATACAACATAACTAAATCATCAGCATATATGGCCTTCTCTGTCTGTAATACTTCTGGTAGATCATTTTTAAAAATAAGAAAGAGAGTACAGCAGAGGCAGGATCCTTGTGGGAGGCCTTCCTCTAATACTTCTCTGTTTGACAGTCCGTTAATAATTTTTGTTTGGATTGTTTAATCCAGAAGTAGAGATTTCCAACAATTCCGTAGTCCATCATTTTTGATAACAACCCTTTCCTCCATACTTTGTCATAGGCTTGTTGGAGTTCATTAAAAACCGCAATTGTATGTTTTCCATCCTGAAAGCCATCAATTATTTTTTGACTTAATCTAAACAATTGATCTTCTGTTCTTTGCCCTATCCTAAAGCCTGCCTGTCACAAGATTTCTTCATTTTGTCGGGAGACGTAAGTAAGTTTTAAAGGAGTTCAATTTTGAAGATGACCAAAGTGAGTGAATTCGTTTAGATAAAATGGGTCATCCGGTTAAATTTCTATGTCTTTCATAAATTGAACGATTTGTAAATGACTCCTGATGGTTAATAAATGTCATTGTTGCTTGCTCAGGAAAGCTTTATTTCTTCAACTAACAGTCACAGATGAGATATACTAC
>NC_088362.1:65626239-65646239 GCF_034508935.2 Berghia stephanieae
AATAATAATAATAATAATAATAATAATAATAATGATGATGATGATGATGATATAATAATAATAATAATAATAATAATAATAATAGTAATAATAATAATGATAATAATAATAATAATAATAATAATAATAATAATAATAATAATAATAATAATAATAATAATAATAATAATAATAATAATAATAATAATAATAATCCTTTCTTTAAAAAATATAGCTTTGTGGAGAACATTGTGCTTATTTGAGTCAATAAAAAATTTTTACGGCTCACAACTCTACGGAAAATTAGAAATTTATTTTTTACAGATAGATAAACAGATAACTTGATTTCATTTTATAATTTAAAGTCAGTTTGAAAGTTCGTTGAGTCAAACAGATATCATAAAATACGTACCGACGACACTAACACTCTCAAAATCCACCAATTTCGTCACTGTAAAAAGTTGTCAGTTTTGCGTTTTTACGCAAATCGTTGCATTCGAAATAATGTATTCACTGTAAATGTTGCTGCTCAAAGCTCGAAGAAATAAATAATAATGTGAAATTGAATGTAAGCTTCAATTTAATTACAAAAACAGATCAAATGAACGTTTCGGGTTTCCCCTTTAGCAACAAAACAGGATGAATGAAACACCACAGATGAATGAGATAATGTGGTAGTGGCGTAGTAAAGATGAATAAACAAAACATTGGTTGGCAGGAAATAGTATGCTCCTTTGTAAGGAAGCACGAATTAAAATAGAATACTAGATATTTCTAAAAGGTGCGCAATTAATTAAGTGAAAAGAGGGGAGGTGGGGAGGAACTGTGTTATGCAGTTTAGAAAGTGAAATATAAAAACGTGTAGACTGTTGTTGGAAAATAAATACAATGGGATTGAAAATAAATACAAAAAATAATAAATAAGGGATGTCGGTATAAGTATAAATCATTTGTAACAGCAGCAAGAAGTCATCTGTGATTTCCTTTTATAATTTAAAGTCAGGTTGAAAGTTCGTTGAGTCAAACAGATATAAAATATGTACCGACGACACTAACACTCTCAAAAACAATCAATTTCGACACTGTAAAAAGTTGTCTGTTTGGCGTTTTTACGCAAATCGTTGCATTCTAAATAATGTATTCACTTAATTACTTTATGGATATCAGATCTACACTAAGTTTTCAACAGTTTTCATCTATTTATGACATCAATATTATTATTACCCATTTGATGCTTTCACTGTGATGATTTCGGGCGGATAATACTCAGGTTTAACTTCTTTGTTAATAAATTAATAAATAATAATAATAATCTAAAAAATCGAAATTTAAAACCAGAAAATAGAAATTACATGGAAGGTAAAATAAGGTTTTAGAAAGACCTTATTAAAAGTTAGGAGCAGTAAGCTGGCTACGTAGCGCAGTGGATAAGCTGTCAGACTCTAACCTTGAAAGTGCTGGGTTTCATCCCATTGTTAAACTTATTTAAAAAGTTTTCTTTATCGAGAAAGACATCATTTTTGTTGTTGTAGTTACTGGACATATATTTAAAACCTTGAATTAATCTATTATTATCATTATTATTATTATTGTTATTATTATTATTATTATTATTATTTTTATTATTATTATCATTATTATTATTATTATTATTTTTATTGTCAATATTACTAATATCGTCATCATCATCACCATCATAATCATCATTGTAATCATCAGCATTTTCATCTTCATCATCATCATAATCATCATCAACATCATCACCACCACCATCATTGTCATCATCATATATATCATCATCATCATCATCATCATCATCATCATCATCATCATCATCATCATCATCATCATCATCATCAACAACATCATCACCATTACCATCATCATCATCATCATCATCATCATCATCATCATCATCATCATCATCATCATCATCATCACCACCACCATCATCATCATCATCATCATCATCATCATCATCATCATCATCATCATCATCATCATCATCATCTGCACCATCATCATCATAATCATCGCCATCGACATTGTTATTATCATAGTCGCCATCATAATTATCATGTTGTTATTATTGGTGTGTTATCATTATCATATCCATTCAGTTCATGGTAAGACCACACCCGATCTGTGATGGGTTAAGCTTGCCAATTTTTTTGTGCTGCAACATCGTCACGTGAATGTCAACTCTTCATCTATAATTCGATCCCATTTGCTGTGCCATACTCATTCAATCTGTGTTTGCCTTACAAAGAACAGGTGGTGTGGGAGTTACGAGTTATCGGATTAGAATATTTTCAACACTGTGTTAAATTTCATTATCAGTGAGTGAATTTTAATAATCATTGTTATTTTTGGGGTCGATTAAAATAATAATAATAATAATAATAATAATAATAATAACATAACATAACATAACATTGTGGTATAGGGCAAAATAGGATAAGATCCTTTGAATGCCCTTAATATTAATTAGTAATGCCATAAATCTATTGATTAAATATTACAATAACGATACACGTGGTAAAGATAGTATTTCAACTTAAATGTACTCATGTGGTGTACAAACATATATCTTTAACCTTGACATGCAAAGCGCACACACAACCACACACACACACACACACACACACACACACACATACACACGCGTATAGAAGATAACCATAATAATATAATAATGCATAATATATACATACAAGATTGAAAGCCATGTCAACAGCAGAGCAAACAAGTATTATTCGTCATATATAAATCTCCCATCATATAATTCCCTGTCTACTAACACCTTGAAATAATCCATAGATTTTGCATTCTTTGTTTCAAATTTCAAACTGTTCCATTTCTGAACAATACGAATACCGAACCAGTTTTGTCTTATGTTCGTTTTGCATCTAGAGACAAAAATCTTATACTTGTCCCCTCTAGTAAAAGTAATATTAGAATATGAAAAAAAATCAGAAAAGTCTATCCTATCCAGACCATGTACCAATCTATAAACCTGAATTAAATCCCCACGAATTCTTCTATATTTCAAACTGGGTAAGTCAAGAAATTCTAACCTTTCCTTATAAGATAAATACTGTATTGTATAAATTTTTTTGGTAGCTCTCCTCTGTACACTTTCAATACTAATAGATTGTCTTTTATATAATGGGCTCCAGATGCAATTTCCGTATTCTAGAATTGGTCGAACGAGCGATTTATACAAATATAAAAATGTGGTTTTATCCAGACTTATAAAGGTTCTATATATTATTCCCATCATTTTGTTTGCACGGCTTACACAATTATCAATATGTAAATCAAAATTCAAATGTGAATCAAAAGTAACTCCCACATCCTTTTCATAAGGCACAACGGAAAGTAGATTTGACATAGAAGTATCGGTAAAATAATTATGACATGGATTATTTTTTCCTATATGTAATACTTTACATTTCGAAACATTAAAATCCAAATGCCATGTTGTAGACCATTTGAAAAGTGAAAATATATCATTTTGTAGAATGTTATGATGTTCAGTTGTACTATAGATCTTTGTATCGTCTGCAAACAGTTTGCAGGCTGAATTTATGCCACATGGTAAATCATTTATATATAAAAGAAATAAAAGTGGTCCCAATACGCTTCCTTGGGGTACACCGCTAATTACATTCTTAAAATCCGACCCCACACCATTGACAATGACCCTTTGTATTCGATTATTAAGAAAGTCTTTAATCCAGTTAAAGATATTCCCTTTAAATCCATATGTTTTTAGTTTAATGAATAATCTCTCATGAGGTACAGAATCAAAAGCCTTGCGGAAATCAAGATAAACAACATCAATGCATTGATCACGATCAATTAACTTGGTAAAATCCTCCATCACCTGTAAAAGTTGAGTAATGCATGATCTCTTTGATCTAAAACCATGCTGGTTATCGTTTAGCATCGTATGACTTTCAAGAAAGTCCATTATTCGGTCTTTCAAGATAGACTCCATAACCCTACAGAGTATGCATGTTAAGCTGATGGGCCTATAGTTTGCAGCATCTAGTTTGCTTCCCTTTTTATGAATGGCAGTAACATTGGCTTGTTTCCATTCAATGGGTAAGGTACCAGATTCAAGAGACTTATTATATTGTTGATAGCGGCTGTGATATTTCAAAGGCCACTTCTTTCAGTAAACGGGGATTAAGGGAATCGGGTCCCATGCTTTTAGTCACGTCTAAATTCAACAATTTTGCAAGTATGTCTTCTTGTGTAATATAAAAATCGGGGACGTTTAATTGATTTGTAACATTGAACGTTGGTATATTTGTAGTGTCTTCTTGAACAAACACAGATGAAAAATAATTATTTAAAACATTAGCTATATCTATATCCGAAGTAACCTTGGTACCATCATCTTTCAGTAAAACACTAACACCTGGTTTTCTTTTCAACTTTCTGTTTACGTATCTCCAAAAGCCTTTCGGACTAGTCTTACATTCGTGTGCCAATGTACATTCATACGTTTTCACAGCATTTTGAATCGTGTGTTTGGTATTATTTCTAACCTTGACATAATTATGAAAATTATCTGTTGTAGGATACTTTTTGAATTTCTTATACAATTTATGTTTCTTATTAATTGTACGTTTAACGTTTTTTGTCAACCACAATGGTTTATTAGAACTAAATATTTTGTTACATCTTAATGGAATGTGTTTAGATTCTATACATTTTAGTTTGTTTTTTAAAAAACAACCACGCTTCATTCACACCGTAGCCTTCAAGAGTATCCCAATTCACGGCATTTAAGTCTTCTCTACAAGAGTTGTAATTACCTTTGAAATAATCAAAATAAACATGTGAAGGATGTTTGGCGGATGAAAGATTTAACGATATAAGAAGTGAGTCATGATCACTTTTACCCACCGAAGGCAAATGGTCAATGTTATTAATCCAATAATCATCGTTACATATTACCAAGTCGAGTATATTACTAGTTTGGTTCAGTCGGTGTCTCGTAGCCTGTGTCACCAGCTGAATAAAGAAAGCATCCCTAATTGCCTCGACAAATAGATAGTCGGGAAAAGTTAGACATGGTTCTGTCCATTTAATGTTAGGAAAATTATAATCTCCGACAATGATCACGCAATCAAATTTCATTCTACCTACTGACTGTAAGGTTTCTTTTATATCCCTAATGAAAGTTAATTTGTCTGAATTATGAGACCTATATATATTTCCTACAAGTATGTGTAAATTATTATATTCAAAATCACACCATACACTTTCACTAATTATAGGATGATCAAAAGAGAATATATTGGCATTAACACAATCCAAAACATAGATAGCAACACCCCGACTTGGGTAATCATTCAAAAATAAGTTATACCCATCGATAAAAAATTCAATTTCTAAATCAATCTCAAGTTTAATTTTTGGCATAATTTCAGTAAGACATATTATTATGGGATTATGTTTCTGTATCATACATGTTAATTTTGATCGTTTGTTAAGCAAGCTATCGACATTAGAATATAATACAACAAAATCATAATTTGACAAAGGAAGATGAAAAGGCACATTTGTTGAGGTGTCACTATCAGGTAATAATAATAATAATAATAATAATAATAATAATAATAATAATAATAATAATAATAATAATAATAATACTAATAATACTAATAATACTAATAATAATAATAATAATAATAATAATAATAATAATAATAATAATAATAATAATAATAATAATAATAATAATAATAATAATGATGATGATGATGATGATGATGATAATAATAATAATAATAATAATAATAATAATAATAATAATAATAATAATAATAATAATAATAATAATAATAATAATAATAATAATAATAATAATAATAATAATAATAATAATAATAATAATAATCCTTTCTTTTAAAAATATAGCTTTGTGGAGAACATTGTGCTTATTTGAGTCAATAAAAAAATTTTACGGCTCACAACTCTACGGAAAATTAGAAATTTATTTTTTACAAATAGATAAACAGATAACTTGATTTCATTTTATAATTTAAAGTCAGTTTGAAAGTTCGTTGAGTCAAACAGATATCATAAAATACGTACCGACGACACTAACACTCTCAAAATCCACCAATTTCGTCACTGTAAAAAGTTGTCAGTTTTGCGTTTTTACGCAAATCGTTGCATTCGAAATAATGTATTCACTGTAAATGTTGCTGCTCAAAGCTCGAAGAAATAAATAATAATGTGAAATTGAATGTAAGCTTCAATTTAATTACAAAAACAGATCAAATGAACGTTTCGGGTTTCCCCTTTAGCAACAAAACAGGATGAATGAAACACCACAGATGAATGAGATAATGTGGTAGTGGCGTAGTAAAGATGAATAAACAAAACATTGGTTGGCAGGAAATAGTATGCTCCATTGTAAGGAAGCACGAATTAAAATAGAATACTAGATATTTCTAAAAGGTGCGCAATTAATTAAGTGAAAAGAGGGGAGGTGGGGAGGAACTGTGTTATGCAGTTTAGAAAGTGAAATATAAAAACGTGTAGACTGTTGTTGGAAAATAAATACAATGGGATTGAAAATAAATACAAAAAATAATAAATAAGGGATGTCGGTATAAGTATAAATCATTTGTGACAGCAGCAAGAAGTCATCTGTGATTTCCTTTTATAATTTAAAGTCAGGTTGAAAGTTCGTTGAGTCAAACAGATATAAAATATGTACCGACGACACTAACACTCTCAAAAACAATCAATTTCGACACTGTAAAAAGTTGTCTGTTTGGCGTTTTTACGCAAATCGTTGCATTCTAAATAATGTATTCACTTAATTACTTTATGGATATCAGATCTACACTAAGTTTTCAACAGTTTTCATCTATTTATGACATCAATATTATTATTACCCATTGATGCTTTCACTGTGATGATTTCGGGCGGATAATACTCAGGTTTAACTTCTTTGTTAATAAATTAATAAATAATAATAATAATCTAAAAAATCGAAATTTAAAACCAGAAAATAGAAATTGCATGGAAGGTAAAATAAGGTTTTAGAAAGACCTTATTAAAAGTTAGGAGCAGTAAGCTGGCTACGTAGCGCAGTGGATAAGCTGTCAGACTCTAACCTTGAAAGTGCTGGGTTTCATCCCATTGTTAAACTTATTTAAAAAGTTTTCTTTATTGAGAAAGACATCATTTTTGTTGTTGTAGTTACTGGACATATATTTAAAACCTTGAATTAATCTATTATTATCATTATTATTATTATTATTATTATTATTATTATTATTATTATTATTTTTATTGTCAATATTACTAATATCGTCATCATCATCACCATCATAATCATCATTGTAATCATCAGCATTTTCATCTTCATCATCATCATAATCATCATCAACATCATCACCACCACCATCATCGTCATCATCATATATATCATCATCATCATCATCATCATCATCATCATCATCATCATCATCATCATCATCATCATCATCATCATCATCATCAACAACATCATCACCATTACCATCATCATCATCATCATCATCATCATCATCATCATCATCACCATCATCATCACCACCACCATCATCATCATCATCATCATCATCATCATCATCATCATCATCATCATCATCATCATCATCATCATCATCTGCACCATCATCATCATAATCATCGCCATCGACATTGTTATTATCATAGTCGCCATCATAATTATCATGTTGTTATTATTGGTGTGTTATCATTATCATATCCATTCAGTTCATGGTAAGACCACACCCGATCTGTGATGGGTTAAGCTTGCCAATTTTTTTGTGCTGCAACATCGTCACGTGAATGTCAAACTCTTCATCTATAATTCGATCCCATTTGCTGTGCCATACTCATTCAATCTGTGTTTGCCTTACAAAGAACAGGTGGTGTGGGAGTTACGAGTTATCGGATTAGAATATTTTCAACACTGTGTTAAATTTCATTATCAGTGAGTGAATTTTAATAATCATTGTTATTTTTGGGGTCGATTAAAATAATAATAATAATAATAATAATAATAATAATAATAATAATAATAATAATAATAATAATAATAATAATAATAATACTAATAATACTAATAATAATAATAATAATAATAATAATAATAATAATAATAATAATAATAATAATAATATAATAATAATAATGATGATGATGATGATAATAATATAATAATAATAATAATAATAATAATAATAATGATAATAATAATAATAATAATAATAATAATAATAATAATAATAATAATAATAATAATAATAATAATAATAATAATAATAATAATAATAATAATAATAATAATAATAATCCTTTCTTTAAAAAATATAGCTTTGTGGAGAACATTGTGCTTATTTGAGTCAATAAAAAAATTTTTACGGCTCACAACTCTACGGAAAATTAGAAATTTATTTTTTACAGATAGATAAACAGATAACTTGATTTCATTTTATAATTTAAAGTCAGTTTGAAAGTTCGTTGAGTCAAACAGATATCATAAAATACGTACCGACGACACTAACACTCTCAAAATCCACCAATTTCGTCACTGTAAAAAGTTGTCAGTTTTGCGTTTTTACGCAAATCGTTGCATTCGAAATAATGTATTCACTGTAAATGTTGCTGCTCAAAGCTCGAAGAAATAAATAATAATGTGAAATTGAATGTAAGCTTCAATTTAATTACAAAAACAGATCAAATGAACGTTTCGGGTTTCCCCTTTAGCAACAAAACAGGATGAATGAAACACCACAGATGAATGAGATAATGTGGTAGTGGCGTAGTAAAGATGAATAAACAAAACATTGGTTGGCAGGAAATAGTATGCTCCATTGTAAGGAAGCACGAATTAAATAGAATACTAGATATTTCTAAAAGGTGCGCAATTAATTAAGTGAAAAGAGGGGAGGTGGGGAGGAACTGTGTTATGCAGTTTAGAAAGTGAAATATAAAAACGCGTAGACTGTTGTTGGAAAATAAATACAATGGGATTGAAAATAAATACAAAAAATAATAAATAAGGGATGTCGGTATAAGTATAAATCATTTGTGACAGCAGCAAGAAGTCATCTGTGATTTCCTTTTATAATTTAAAGTCAGGTTGAAAGTTCGTTGAGTCAAACAGATATAAAATATGTACCGACGACACTAACACTCTCAAAAACAATAAATTTCGACACTGTAAAAAGTTGTCTGTTTGGCGTTTTTACGCAAATCGTTGCATTCGAAATAATGTATTCACTTAATTACTTTATGGATATCAGATCTACACTAAGTTTTCAACAGTTTTCATCTATTTATGACATCAATATTATTATTACCCATTTGATGCTTTCACTGTGATGATTTCGGGCGGATAATACTCAGGTTTAACTTCTTTGTTAATAAATTAATAAATAATAATAATAATCTAAAAAATCGAAATTTAAAACCAGAAAATAGAAATTACATGGAAGGTAAAATAAGGTTTTAGAAAGACCTTATTAAAAGTTAGGAGCAGTAAGCTGGCTACGTAGCGCAGTGGATAAGCTGTCAGACTCTAACCTTGAAAGTGCTGGGTTTCATCCCATTGTTAAACTTATTTAAAAAGTTTTCTTTATCGAGAAAGACATCATTTTTGTTGTTGTAGTTACTGGACATATATTTAAAACCTTGAATTAATCTATTATTATTATTATTATTATTATTATTATTATTATTATTCTATTATTATAATATTATTATCATTATTATTATTATTTATTATTATTATATATTTAAAAAAACAACATCGGTACCATTCAATGTTATCGACGTGCATTTATATGTAAACGTCGATTGTTATCATTTTATATTTTATCATTATCATCAGTGTATTCGTTTACCGCGTCTTTACATTTTATTGGGTTTTTTTCTTCTTCTTCTTCTTCTTTGTTGTTGTTATTTTTCAAAAACTTCTTGTACCATCATTGTTGATGTCTATTTACCTTATCTACGCAATTCAGACTACACATCTCTCATTCGTCCTTAGTGTCTTATTCGTCGTGTTTTGTTGATAAAGGGGAAATCAGAAACGTCCACAGTATGTCTTCGTCTATTAAATTGAGGCTTACAATTCAACACTTATCGTTATTTTTTCCTTCGAGCTTCAAGCAGCAACATTTTCATAACTCTCTCAAGTTCACCCTCATTGAAAATCGAACAAATTCGTTCGATTTTCCATGCATATGAACTCGAGAGAGTTTTAATCAACCAGCACCGCCAACGGGGGTGCATAAAAACGGTGCATTTTTGTACACCTCCAGTGGATGTGCATAAAAACGCCACCAAACATGATCACCAGAGTACTGTAATACTGTAAGGTAAGTTCTCGATCCCAGGATCGTCTTTCAGCTCTGCTCACGTCTGCTACTTCAGGTTTATTTTCCCAGTTGATTTTCTTACCACAAACTGTTTTCACACACGGACAACTGTATGTTGCTGTGTCACGGGTCAGAGGCTATAGTGGCTTACACTTCATGTTGGACCACACAGAAAAATCAACAGAGGATGTATCAAGTTACACAGACAACGTTGTTTACCAATCTGCCCTCATTAAATGTTGGTGCTTACAATATCGAATGAAAATAGTTCTTTCCCCGCGAAATTGCGGACTTTTTACTAGAAATATTTTTTAAAATTATGATAATACTAATAACAAATAATAATAATGATGATGATGATGATGATGATGATGATGATGATGATGATGATGATGATGATGATGACGATGATATATAATAATAATAATAATAATAATAATAAATAATAATAATAATAATAATAATAATAATAATAATAATAATAATAATAATAATAATAATAATAATAATAATAATAATAATAATAATAATAATAATAGTGTACTTATTTCTTGCATAAACCCTATCCTTAGCTTTTTTTGGTATTAATTTGTGAACTTTTTCAAGTGAATATGTTTGCGGTATGCATGAACCTGTTCCTGATGACAAAGCTGAAAAAATATGGAAGAAAATGATCACCACCGACCGCTCCGCAAAAATAAATAATAAATAAATAAATTGAATCATCTGCCTGCCACCAGCCGAGGCGCGCTTATTTTTTGGGAATGTCTTGGGTTTTTATTATCCCTTTTCATTCTGCTTTGTATGGCACTGATTCACTACCAGCTTTTGCCCACCTCCAATTGTTCCAGGTTGACTCTCCATAATGTCCACCTGGCTTGGTCCCATATTTTCTCTTCAGTGGTGTCCACCTCTCACATCCCCGGGTTCGCTCCCCATCGGTGTCCGCCTCCAATAATTAGTGCCGCGTTCACTAGCCACTGGTGTACACTTCCCATAGTCCCAGGTTCACTCCCCACTTGATTTCACATCCTGTGGTTCCACATTTTCTCTCCAGTGGTGTCCGCCTCTAATAACTCGCACTGTATTACACATCCCATTGTCCCGGGTTCACTTTCTAGTGATTTCCATATCCCTTCCAGTGTTTAGTCATCAATGTTGTGCACCTCTTATAACCCTAGGTTCATTCATTACTGGTGCCCATATCCTGAGATTACATGCTCATACCTCTCTGGTGTCCAACTTCCAGACCAGGGTTCAATTTCCACAAGTGCCCACCTTCATAGTCCTAGGTTCACTCCCCACTGGAGTTCACCTCCCATAGACTGAGATTCATTCCCCACTGTTGTCTATCTCTCATAGTCCCATGTTCACTGTCCACTGGAGTCCATATCCTGTAGTTCCACATTCACTCCCCAGTGGTGTCCACCTCCAATTGTCCTGGGTTTACATCCCAATGGTGTCCACCTTCAATAGTCCCAGGTTCACTCCCCGCGTGTTTACCTTCCATAGACCTGGGTTCCCTCCCCACTTGTGTCCATATCCATTGGTCAATTTTTCACTCCCCAGTGGTGTCCACCTCCAATAATCTCAATTTTACTCCCCACTGGTGTCCACCTCCCATAGTCCCGGGTTCACTCTCCATTGGTTTGTCAAAACTCCCATAGCCCGGGATTCACGCCCCTATGGTGTCATATCCAGTGGTCACGTGTCCACCTCCCATACTCTCAAATTCACTCACTACTGGTGTCCACCTCCCAAGTCCCAGGTTCAATCCTTACTGGCGTCTACATCCCATAATCCCATGTTCACTCCTCATTGGTTTCTATCTCTCATATCCTCGGATTCACTCCCTTCTGGTGTCCACCTCCCATAGACCCGGGCTAACCCCACTGGTGTCGACCTCCCACAGTCACGGATTCATTCCTCAATGATTCACACCTCCCAAAGTCCCGGGTCTACTCCCCACTGATGTGCTTATTTCATGGTCCCATATTCATCCCCCCCCCCCACTAGTGTCCACCTCCAATAGTTTCATGTTCACTCTCCACTGGAGTCCAAATCCACTGCTTTAATGTTTACTCACTGGTGGTATCCACATCTAATATTCCCGAATTCACTACCCACTGCTGTCAACCTTGCGTGCTCCTTAATACATTTCCCACTGGTGTCCACCACCAACAGTCCCATAGCTCCGTGTTTACTCCCTAGTGCTGTTCATATCTCAGATCCCCGGGTTCACTCCCCACAGCGTTCAATTCCTAGATGTGTCTAACTTCCATAGTCTTCGGTTTACTGGTGTCCACCTCCCATAATCCTGGACGTCTGTTCAGAGATGTTTTTGGAAGGCCATACAGCAGAGAGTTGCAATCATCCAAGCGGCTGGTAACAAGGGCATGAATAAATGTTTGACAAGTTTCGTCATCAATAAGATTTAGTATTTTTATCATCATCATCATCATCATCATCATCATCATCATCATCATCATCATCATCATCATCATCATTTATTATTATTTTATTATTATTATTATTATTATTATTATTATTATTATTATTATTATTATTATTATTATTATTATTATTATTATTATTATTATTATCATTGTTGGATATATCAATAATTTAGGGACCTAACTGTGTAGATACCTTTGTTTTATTTTATTACTTGAATTACGTCCCATTAGCTTCCCAATTCGTCATTATTAGAACTCTTTTGTTTGTAATGTTGAGTTACGTTAGATGTTTTTTTTTTTTTTTACACAGTAAGTTTTTCGTTTTGTTTTTATGTGAAGCACGAGACACACCTTGAGTTTGAGAGAGACTGAATAAAATTTGTATTTGTAAAGAAAGACTGAAATTGTTTGATGATTACATTTTGCTACAATCATCATGATAATCATTATTATCATTATTATTATTATTATTATTATTATTATTATTATTATTATTATTATTATTATTATTATTATTATTATTATTATTATTATTATTATTATTATTATTATTATTATTATTATGTATTATTATTATATTATTATTATTATTATTATTATTATTATTATTATTACTATTGTTATTACTATTATTATTATTATTATTATTATTATTATTATTATTATTATTATTATTATTATTATTATTATTATTATTATTTATTATTATTATTATTATTATTATTATTATTATTATCATCATCATCATCATCATTATTGTAATTATTGCATTTAGTATATTTAATTCTTTTCTCCAATGCCTTTGCAATGAATAGAACGTGAAAGATGCTTTCCAGTGGGGTTTTCGGATGTGCCGCTGTCTGCTTTTGCCTAATGGTGTTGCTGACGAATGAAGCTTGTGCGACTTTTGAACTGAAAATCCTTCACACCAACGACATCCACGCAAGAGTGCAGGAGATTAATAAGTATGTTTGTTTTGTCGACATTTTCTCTATCGTATGTGTGAGAAATAGCAAAGAAACGCGGATTATTTGACTATTATAACACGTTTGAGGCTCCGTCGCGATGAGTGCGAGATAAGATAAGATAAAAGGAGATTGATCCTGAATAGAAATTATCATAGTAGGATACACATCAGCCGTCGTTATAATAACAAATATCATTCAAACATTATCATAAACTTATTGATAAAAAACACGAGGCTTATTTAAAATATACAGCAGGTACAAGCAAAACTATTAAGATCGAACATGTAGATGTTATAAAATTCCCTAATAGAATGTGTAAAAATGGATTTATAATATGAAAGGATTGCAAATAGCCAACACAGGGTGATAAAAAGTAAAACATGGTATGTGAATGTATAAGATTAAATAATATATAATGTAAATGTAGCACTGTGCAAACATGAATATTATATAGATATATTTTAGTGTGAATATAATATCTTTCAAATTTCATGCAATTAAAAACCATCCTGAAGTTTCGTATTTTCTGATTGTAATAATAAACAAAAACATTCTTGTCATTTGTTCTTCATTTGTATTAGAGTCTTGCTCCTCTAGCTTATTGTAATTTCATTGTACAGAAGCTGGAACTCGCCTCATTGAATTTTGTTAATTGGGACACCACAGTACTGTCCCCGTGGAAATTTGCAAATGACGACTCTAAATTTTTTCAAAATACCCCCCCCCCCTCTCTCTCTCTCCGTACAAAAGAATAAAATATCGAAAAGTAATTGTCAAATTTTCTACAACGTGCCAAGAAATTTTTATCCAGGAGCCATACAGACAATTGCTACATGCATGCATAAAGGTTAGTTTAAAAACAGACTGGTATTTGGAAGAGGGGAGAGAGGGTATTTTTAAAATTCATAAATTCTTTCAGTAAAAGAATATTAAAATAATAAAAGCCCTACATATGCCTACATTATGTAACCTGAGCCAGCAGAATTATGCCATTTCAAACTCAAAATTATGCCAAATTAAGCCACAAAAAAATGGCAAATTGTGCTGTCCTACTGTTTTCATCTTCAAAACTCGATGAATGTGGAGCACATGTGGCAGACATTAAAGTAAGTGAATTTTTATTGATTTTGTTTTTTATTGCTGTGTAATTTAGATTAATAATAATAATAATGCTGAAAACTTATATAGCGCAATAACTCCGAGACACCAGACTCTAAGCGCTTAAATTACAAATTACTTTGGCTGAAACATAATCATTTACACACACAAGCACACACACACAGACACACACACACAGACACACACACACACAACACAACACACAACACAACACACAACACAAACCAAACCTATCCTGCTTCTCATACCATCTACTAAAATCGAAACAGATATGATACTTCTTGTAAATTTCTCGTATTGGAAACGCAGTACAATTGCGTATCATCAGCGTATTGATGGTAAGACAGACCGAAACTTCTGATGATTTTAGACAGAGGGCCAATGTACAGAACAAAAAGAACGGGTCCAAGTACTGAACCCTGGGAAACCCCACAATCAAGAAAGATTTCCTCAGATCTATATTCATCCACCGTAATAATCTGTTTACGATTAAACAAATATGACATAAACCAATCAAGCGCTGCACCAGACACGCCATAAGTAATTTCAAGACGTTTGAGAAGAAGATTGTGATCAATAGTATCAAAAGCAGACGATAGGTCAAGCAATTTCAACAATTAATTTTTCATTAATTTAATTAATGATGATACCTGTATAATTTGTTACGTAATTGGTTTGGTGACAGCTTTACCAAAGATCGAGATGACATTTTATTAAGATCCTGGTTTAGCAGTCTTGACACCTTACCTTGGATATGAATGCCACGTCAGTAACAAAAAAAGTACATGATTTTTTTTCTCCATAATGATGCAATGGTTTTATTGATTTATCTTTTTGTGTACCTTAAGTATCGATCTTACTATTTGATTACCAGTAAATGGTAAGAAGAAAGTGATCGGAAAAATAAATGTGCCCGTCACTTACGTAGCACATTTTTGTCACTGACGTGGTACTGTATAACGAAACATTGGTTTGTTAACAAGTAGTTGTCCCATGCATAAGATATTAACAATAATGCATGGGAGTCATTGAAATGTTTTGAAGTATTGATAATTGCTGGGTTTCTGTTGGTTATTAAAGTATAAAATGTGTTTCTGTCCCTCTTTCCCAGATTGCAACCGAACTATAACTCCAACTACCTCAACACAAAGAGACAAAATAGAATGAGCATGATGGAGGAAGAGAAACTCAGGATGAGGGAAATAAATAAACAGCAGCTGAGAAACTTCAGATTAAATCATACTGATTAAAAAAGGGAAAGAATTAAGCATGGAAAGTAGTGAAAAGAAAAGGAAATGGCACACAGAGCAACATGAGAAGAAAAAAAAAAAAGAAAAAAGGCAGCCGCTCTCCAAAAAAAAAATGCTTTCAACTCTGTACAAGCATTTGAACGTGCTTTGTCAAAAGCTAAATCCAGTTTACCAGGCAATTCATGTAGAAAGTCTGTATTATTTTTTATCTTGCTGATAAATTTCCAAAAGCAGACAGTTCAGCCACTAAGACTAAGACAAGTGGATAGGCTCTAGACATTGAAGTTTGGAAGTTTTGTAAATCAGATATGATCTCCTGGCGACTGGTGAAAAATTTCATAATAGACAGAACTAAAGATGGTAAATATTGGAAGAAAAAGAAGCTGTCACTTTCAACTGTGAAAGAAGTCCATGCTCAGTGCAAATCCTAAAACCTGATTTCAAGATAGGCAAATCAAAATTTGCTGCCCCGTGCCTAGCACATATTTAGCTCATATCGGAGAGGGATCAAAATGTTTGCTGCTGTGTGTATCATGAAAACGTCAAACATTTCAGTGTAATCAAGAAAAATCTTTCAAGGAACATCGACAGCAAACAATTGTTGTGTGACTCTATCTGCAAACCAAATTAATCTTCCTGTTCTTTAGGCAGTTGTCTGGTGCTTGCTCAGAAAAACCATCGTCTCTGATTGTTGATGCACTGGTTCCTGATTATAATGTTTCTGTCAATTTCTTTTAATGGGGAAATAAAGCCAAGAAGGAAGAAAGAGCGGATGGTGCTTAAACAAAATTTGCAACGCAAAACTCAACTTAAGCACCTAAGAAAACAAGAATCCATTTCAATCACACAGCATTCATAAAAGAATTAAACTTCAGGCAAATTTGAGCTCTGGATAAATTATTCTTCATGAAGGTTTTTCAGAGAATTATGCAATGAAATACCAAAATGAAATTATGATGACCCATAAAGAGCAGGCAGGATAACAGTCTTAAAAGTGTTGATAACAAGAGCAAAAGTCAACTTTCTATGTCAGAAGATGAATTACAAACGACAATGGAGCTGTAGTTTGAGACAACCTAATTAATAGGTATATATTATAGCTTTATTAAGCAGAACATGATAACATTTTGGGTTAAAATTGTTAAAATAATGAATTTTTTTCTCAACATTATTGAGCCAATGTGGAAAATTCATTTTGACCTCTATGTCCGCAGATACAAAGGGATCTGCAAAGAGAAAACATCACAGAAGGACGAATGTTTTGGCGGTTTCGCTAGAATCAAAACAAAGGTAGGGTCTAAGATTTTCATTAGACAATGTTTATGGCGTTTGTAATACAAAGGCACTGATTCTCATATTGTTTCAATTTTCGAGAGATGTTGAGATTGATCAGTTCCAGGATGAATAATGACAATGATTGCAAAACTCAGACCTTGGGTTATGCACTTTACGGTCATTACTTCATCCGACTCATGTGAGTATTTGTTTCTGGCTGTAGGCAATATCAGACTCTCTTACAAGAAGGAAAGCTAATAAGCGACTTGTAGCGTTTGAATTGAAATGTAATTCCCTTTGGTCTGCTTTTGGAATAAATGAAGCATTATAAGACGCTTTAGGCTTTGTGAATGGATACGAGGACATGTGTCGAATAAATCCCCACAGATTTTATTTTACATTACATGTCTTCTGGTCACGAGTCTTACATTAATAATACCAGTTAAAATACTTTCTGCGATCTAAAATCACACTGTTTCTTTCAGCTTTTTACCAATGACAAAGACAAAAGAATAGGTATTTAAGAAACCATCGCGTTTTCCAAATAAGATATGGAGATTTCGCTCAATTATCCAATTAAAAAACATATCGCAGCATAAATGTATTTGTTTTAAGTCAGAAGAAAGAAATTGGTTTAAAATCTGAAACGGTCTTCACTTACAATTCTATGATAATATATTTAATTTACTGCTTTAAATCGATATTATGTCGTGATGTCGAAAAGTGAATCTAATTTTAAATAATCCAAAATATCATAATTTTGAGTTATCACTTTTAGGAGTAGAACTTATCCTCCTCAAGAAAAAAAAGCCAAGGATCGTACGATGTTTTATAAATTCAATCTTCAGCATTTAAATCATGCAGACATAACACCATTTTTTGGCGAGGACCCATATATTCGCTTTTGAGCTGTTGTTCTTTCTCTATTTTTTTCCGTTACGGATGTTTGAGAGTTAACGCAACACAGTTTCCAGTAAATAAAAAGTTAGATAGATTTTTATTAAGGTACTGAACATTCCTGGTTTGGTTTGCGGTATCACGGATTTTACTTTTTTAAAGTTCTTTTTAAAAAAAACTGCAATGGCGTTTGAAAAAAAAATGAATCATCAAAATTTGGAATGTTAAATCTGAAAAGAATATGATTTGCTTTTTTAAATGGTGCGTGTTCCCGGATCCCCAGCATTCAACACTGTTGAAGCTTCATAAAATGTACACCTTTTTTAGGATTTACTGAAAAGAAAAGCTTTCGATGCAGAAACTTTCGTATGCTTTTTCATTTGTGACCAATCGCCTAAAAACGATAATATGACGGGATAGGTAGGACTAAATGCAACATTTACTTATTTGTAGGTCTGAAATCCGAGTTGTTATTGATTGGATCATTGTTGTAGTGTAAATATTGCCCATTACAACAATATTAAAGCTAGCCCATAATTGCGTTCGGATATCAGATCTGTCAATATGTGCACATAGACTTGATGCCAAAAGAGATTTTAAGTTGAAAATATGACCATAACTGTGACATTTTATTTTTTCCATTAAGGCAATATTCGTATTCCTCAAAAAAAACATAAAAACTTAACTCAAGTCTCATAATTTTTAAACTAAAAACTCAATTTTCATGATATCCGATATAATACCGTCTTGAGGCGTTAAGTTACATTTTATATCTCAATGATTGATACGCTTTGTGGCGGTAATGACTTATCGGTCCGGTGTCTTTATATGTAAGTTCCTAAAAAGTCATCCCAGATGGTGACTTTGTGATCGTGTAGCATGGCACTTGAATCGATGGTTCCTTTGTTACCTTTTCGTATTAAGCCAGGCAACTTATTAACATGGATGCATCTTTGCTATTATCTTATTGGATGAGTCATGGATATTCAATTAACATACATTGCTTACAATTCAGATTATTGCTCCTGTTATAGTATATTTTATTAAAACTGGTCAAATGAACATTTCAATGGTTCTATTTTTACTCAAAAATTAAAAAAAAACAGTTGGGTTTTCTTTTGCCCTTGTCATTGACAGATATAACCACGAACCGACGACCCATAGCTAACTAAAGTATTTTCCAATTATCGGAAGCAATCAACCCCCCATACCCTGAGCATCACCAACAATTTTAACATGGGCGATTGAAAAAAATACATATTGTCGGCAGGTCTTGCGATGCAATTCCTTCATTCGTTTGTCAAAATATTGTGTTGAATACTCAGTCACTTTGGAACTCACCTTCTTGTCTGTTTTACGTGTACTAAAGGGAGCGATAGTATTAAGAAATGTAAGACAGGCATTTTTGTTCATTGTAAATCAATAATCAAGGGGTGGAATGACCAGAATGAAATAGCATGAAATATTCGGATGGGTTAGTGCTTAGTAACGTTTGATTCATCAGTTATGACATGTATATTATCCCATGGTTTGAGTTCTAATGTAGGTTGTCCAATGTTAAGACATTGGAAATAGCTCTTTACTTAACTTCCTCCATTGAGAATAAAAATATTTTTTTTATACTACATGGTTGGCTTGGAGCCACATGTT
>NC_088362.1:65651239-65666239 GCF_034508935.2 Berghia stephanieae
TGAAATTGAATGTAAGCTTCAATTTTATTACAAGAACAGATCAAATGGACGTTTTGGTTTTCCCCTTTATCAACAAAACAGGATGAATGTAACTACAAATAGATGAGATAATGTGGTTGTGGCGTTGTTACGATGAATAAACATTGATTGGCATGAAATAGTATGCTCCTTTGTAAGGAAGCACAAATTAAGATAGCATACTAGATATTTCTAAACCTTTTAGCAGCAACATTCACATTACTCAAAATATTACAACTTTAAAAACTCACCAACCATGGATTGTTACACAAAAGAAGTTACTTGTTAAAAAGAAAAACGAACCGTATCTAAATGCAAAAAAGCAACAACTCTGAAGCGTCAAAAGACGACTTCAGAACGATCAAATCGGAAACTCAAAGAGAATGCCGTGGAGCCCACAGAAAGTATGTGAATGAAATAATAAACGATGAGAGCAACAGCAATAAACAGAATTCTGGTTGTATATCAATAGTAAAAATAGAGACAAAAATGTAATTGATACGCTCAAAGACAATAACGGAACATTCCAATCAGACCCAAAAATTAAGGCCAATATATTGAATGACCAGTTTTCTTCAGTTTTCTCCGATCCAACAATCGCAAAAAAATATACTTCACATGACCAAGACAATTTGGACATACGGTACCTATAACGGAGTACATCGAAATATCAGGGAGAGGTGTCGCAACGCTTCTAAATGCAATTCAGGAACACAAAGCAACTGGTTCTGATGATATACCAGGAAAATTAATGAAAAACTCCTCAGACGAATTACCACCTACATTGACAGACATTTCCCAGAGTTCACTAAGCCAAGGGAAATAACCTAAAGATGGAGGTAAAATAACACCGATTTTTAAAATAGAAGAAAAATCTCACGAAGAGAATTATAGACCAGTATCTATTACATTAATAACCAGTAAAATACAGGAACATGTCATATCTTTTAACATAATGAATCATAAAGAGACCAATAAAGTTTTAACAGAACCACGACCTGTTTTAGGACAAATAGATCTTGTGTTGTTTTGAAACACAACTGATCACAACAAAATTACAAACTGATGCCATTTTGTTAGACTTCAGAAAATAATTTGACAAGGTCCAACATCATATATTGGCACTGAAATTATGGAGATGTGGAATACAAAACAAATCATTCCAATAGATCATGTCCTTCTCGACCAATCGAAGACATGTAGTTGTCGTTGATGGTGCTCATTCAGAGTCAGCCCAAATGACATGGTGTCTGATGTTCTTCAGGGTACAGTTCTCGGCTTCCTCCGATTCTTAACCTACATTAATGATAAGGCAGAAAGACTAACACCAGGAGCCCAACTAAGATTGTTTGCAGATGAAATCGTTCTCTATAGGACAGTAAGCACTAAAGTGTCACATACATTCTTCAAGCCGATCGATATAGCTTACAATGCTGGGAATTAGAAAATAGTATGGAATTCCATCCTCAGAAGTGTCAGATTCTAAATTCACAACAACAGGAAAATCATACATTCAATGTTCACAATACATAACACTGCACTTGAAGAAGTGAGCAAGGTGAAATATCCAGGAGTAACAATGACTAAGAGAGTATATTAAATTGGAAAGAACATATGCAGAAAAGCAAACTCTACTTTAGGCTTCCTCGGAAGAAGCTTAAACAACAGCAGGAGGGAAATAAACTTAAAGTGTTGCAAATGCTTTAGAATATAGTAGCTCTGTCTGGGACCCTCACGTCAAATCAGAAATCTGAATACAAACGAATACAAAACAGAGCAGTGAAATTTATATATCAAAACAACAAAGATTTTTTAAAATGAAACTGATTTAGATCTTGAACTGATACAACATAGAAGAAAGCGTGATAAAGCGACAATATTTTGGAAATGCTAAACGATCGAGTGAAATTACCCCTTGGTGATATTCAACAAAATGAGAGGAAGTCATCCAAGTTTATTGTTTCCCACTCAAGAGTGGATCCCCCTTGCACTCGTTCACAATATCTACAGTAAGACAGTGGAATAGTCTCGCATCTTCAATGAAAGAAAAATACTGTGGTCTGTGGAATCTTCAAAGTTGAAGTTAGAAACTAAAACGGAAGAAGAAGAAGAAGAAGAAGAAGAAGAAGAAGAAGGAGAAGAAGGCATGTTGGCGAATTAACTTTGATCCTAATATAAGATTTTCGAAATGCTGGATATATTAATATCTATTTTTTTTCAATTGTTATCCAATAAAGAGAACATTGCATTCGAAGATGAGATAACGTCCATTCAAAAGCAGGTCAATGAACTGAAGAAAAGGGGTGTCAACAAGATTATTGCCATTGGTCACGCGGGATACAAGAAAGATAAAGAAATTGCAACTAAGGTTACAGGACTTGACGTCATTGTGGGAGGCCACTCCAACACATTTTTGTATAAAGGTAAGAATTTCATTACTTTCCTCTCTTGTTACTGATATGAGTCCCACCGCACCATTACAGTGTTATTTCCGGTTGATCTTAGACCTTAGACCTTAGTTCCTCCAAAGTTTTTGACACATCTGGCCGTCCAGATTCGCCACCCCTCCCTGTCTTGTGCTGGCATGTTCCATGTTAGTAACCAGGTTTAAAAGTCTCTGTCGACAATTACTTTCCGTGTGTCTTTTGTCGTCCTCGTCTTAGTCTGTTGTTATCCTTCATGCTATTTTTTTTAGGGAGGGAAGCGGTCTTCTTCCATGTGAAGGACGGTGCCTAGCCAGCTGAGACTGCGTTAATGGATGGTGATCGTAACGTCCAATTCTTTTTAGATTGAGCTAGATCAGAAGATCAGAACGACTTTTATGTTTTTAAAAATGTTTTTTTTTGGATTGTGTGGTTTATTAAAGTATATCAATATTCACTCTTCATGATCAAGTACATTCAAAGTGTAAGTGAATGCATTATCTACTATAGTCCGTTCCAAGTCCCATGCGAACGTAATATTGCAAATTTCTCCACAGTTACGAAATATGTTGCCGTGATTCTTTGCATGAGGGCATATATTTTAAGTGACATTACGAATTTTGAATACCGATAGTGATTGACCAAACAGTTTTCTCACAAGGCCGAATTCCTTTGATCATTTCATCAAATCGTTTGCAATGAAATTTAACTGAAAATCTAAAATGTTTACAGTAATGGTGTGTTGATTCTCTTTCCCGAGAGGAAAATAATCATTCAAAAGTTGCATTCAGTGGCATAGCTTAGCAAATTATTTAAGGTTGTTTAAAATAGTATAATAACAGATAGCACTTATTTAGTATTTCACAACGTTAAAAATAGGCTCACGACGTTTATACTTTGTCTCTTCCCTGGTGGGCAACGGCCATTTTATACATTGGACGACACAAGCAGCACGTTAAGTGCTCATACATTCTTCGGACAAAGAAATTGATTTAAAAAAGACAGGATGATCCTCGAATTTTTACGCCTGTCTCCGATAGGACGAGAAGAAATGCCTTTCACAAAGATATAACACCCGATCAACTGTTGAGCAAGACAACTCATATAAAGGTCTGCCAAGACATGTCACAAAATCCCACTGGTCACCTATCGAGTACGCTACGTATTTGCCATTCTTGAATTATGTTCGCTGGAAAGAGGGGGGCGGGGGCGCTTTGAATGTATTAAAGTGAAATATTACTGAAAGTAAACTTCTATCAAACCAAATTCCATGCAGTTTTGTACTGTATAACCTTTCAAAGGTATGGCAGTTTTCAAATATAAAAGATGCATAAATTAGATGACATATATTATTATTTTAACATCTCGCCTCTGAGTTCCTGGTTGTGACCCATACTGCTATTTATTTGCCGCATGCCATGAACAAGAATTCCGCGCTTCGCCTCTCTGGAGAAATACTTGTAAATTTTCCCCTTTGTGACAAATGTGCATGCTTAATCCATATTTTTATCAGTTTTTATGATTGTAGAAATCACAAAAGGAAGCCTCTGGCTTTCAAATATTGTAACAATGTTTTATGTCAAGTGGGTACAGGTTGTTGTGTCATTTTGAACTCAAAATGGCAATGTTACTGAGTAGTGCACATTAATCTCGTGAAATGTAAACCTCTGGTCAAGCCTTTGGGTCAGATCAGTGATCGTAATTTTAACAGTATACACTGTGTCTAAAATTGTGTATTGCAAAACATCAAAATGTTCACTCATCCAGACCCTTCGTTTTTTATATACCGTAAAGAAGAAAAATCCTAAAGTATGGTACTGTAACCGATGCAAAAAATCGGTTTAAAGTTTAATGTCACTAACAATTCTAGTGTTCGAGCCAATTATCATTAAGAACCACCAGAAGGTTGTGAAGATATCCACGTCAACGCATGCCCCCAGGGTTGTGGAATGGACTACAGTTACAGTCCCTTGATTGGTGGACAAAGAAGAAATACAAAGACCTTTCAACACGGAACTGACATCTCGGTGCTGTGGCTTGCTTTAGAAAAAAAATGAATTGTGTGATTTTTGTGAGTTTTGTTCGCTCAAAACAAACCCAACAACTATCAATATTTTCAGCAAAAGGTTTCTGTCCGAAATGAAAAAAGTTCATGTCCATTTCAGGCAAACAGCCAAGCAGCGAAAAGCCAGTGGCAGACTATCCAACTGTCGTTACTAACAATATCGGTAAGAAGGTGTTGGTTGTCCAAGACTTTGCTTTTGGGAAATATCTCGGGGAACTTAATGTGAAGTTTAGCAATTGCGGATCCATCTTGAGTTGGAATGGAAACCCCATTCTTTTGGACCATACAGTAAAGAGAGGTGAGTAAAAAAAAAAAAAATAAACAACAAACAATCAAACAAAACAAAAAAGACAATTAAAAGAATTCAAATAAAAACTTTGGCTTTCATTTATCGCAATATCCATTAACTGAGTTCAAAGCGCTTTACAAGGATTCTCTAGCCAGCCGCAACTCTTATCATATAGGACAAGATATGACGCCTGTTGGGCGATTTTACACATTTTCGGACAGATATAATGCTGTTAACTGGCATGTTATCATTTTTCACCTGAGTGCGGTAAGAGAATGAGAATGTGACAACATAACATAACATAACATATGACAACATAACATGTGGTATAGGGCAAAATAGGATAAGATCCCTTGAATGCCCTTAATATTATTTAGTAATGCCATAAATCTATTGATTAAATATTACAATAATGATACACGTGGTAAAGATAGTATTTCAACTTAAATGTACTCATGTGGTGTACAAACATATAGCTTTAACCGTGACATGCAAAGCACACACACACACACACACACACACACAAACACACACACACACATACACTCGTATAGATAACCATAATAATATAATAATGCAAAATATCTACATACAAGATTGAAAGCGATGTCAACAGCAGAGCAAACACGTATTATTCGTCATATATAAATCTCCCATCATATAATTCCCTGTCTACTAACACCTTGAAATAATCCATAGATTTTGCATTCTTTGTTTCAAATTTCAAACTGTTCCATTTCTGAACAATACGAATACCGAACCAGTTTTGTCTTATGTTTGTTTTGCATCTAGAGACAAAAATCTTAAACTTGTCCCCTCTAGTAAAAGTAATATTAGAATATGAAAAAAAAATCAGAAAAGTCTATCCTATCCATACCATGTACCAATCTATAAACCTGAATTAAATCCCCATGAATTCTTCTATATTTCAAACTGGGTAAGTCAAGAAATTCTAACCTTTCCTTATAAGATAAATACTGTATTGTATAACTTTTTTGGTAGCTCTGCTCTGTACACTTTCAATACTAATAGATTGTCTTTTATATAATGGGCTCCAGATGCAATTTCCGTATTCTAGAATTGGTCGAACGAGCGATTTATACAAATATAAAAATGTGGTTTTATCAAGACTTATAAAGGTTCTTATATTTATTCCCATCATTCTGTTTGCACGGCTTACACAATTATCAATATGTAAATCAAAATTCAAATGTGAATCAAAAGTAACTCCCACATCCTTTTCATAAGGCACAACGGAAAGTAGATTTGACATAGAAGTATCGGTAAAATAATTATGACATGGATTATTTTTTCCTATATGTAATACTTTACATTTCGAAACATTAAAATCCAAATGCCATGTTGTAGACCATTTGAAAAGTGAAAATATATCATTTTGTAGAATGTTATGATGTTCAGTTGTACTATAGATCTTTGTATCGTCTGCAAACAGTTTGCAGGCTGAATTTATGCCACATGGTAAATCATTTATATATAAAAGAAATAAAAGTGGTCCCAATACGCTTCCTTGGGGTACACCGCTAATTACATTCTTAAAATCCGACCCCACACCATTGACAATGACCCTTTGTATTCGATTATTAACAAAGTCTTTAATCCAATTAAGGATATTCCATTTAACTCCATATTCTTTTAGTTTAATGAATAATCTCTCATGAGGTCCAGAATCAAAAGCCTTGCGGAAATCAAATGTGAGTAAGAGCCTTTTTCAAAGATTCAACTATGCGCTGCTCAGAGTGCGACTCGAATCAGGACCTTATTATTGTTGCTATCATTGTTGTAATTATTAAATTTATTGTTCCAGATCCGGCTATCTTGAATACGGTGAAAGCTTATCTACCGGGTATTACTCTGCGACAGAAAGAAACAATTGGTACCACTTTATTTGATATAATTGGAGACAGGTCAATTTGCAGGAGATACGAATGCAATATGGGTAATAATAATAATAGTTAAATAATAACTCGTAGTAATATATATATATATATATATATATATAATATATATATTTATATATATATATATCTATATATATATATGGCCATCTACAGAAGAAACTAGTATTTGCTATTATCTGACTCTCATAGTCGAAATCATATTAGTACGTGGTATACATCTTCAAAAAGCAGCAAATTTTTCTTTCTGTTGATGTTGCTGACACCAGTCAGGAGCATATCGGACCGCCAAACAGGTCGGTACAAAAAACATGTAAATGCGCACCAAAATTATCATTTGCTCTCACCTCGTTTATATATATTTATAAAACATATTAAATGAGTTCCTTTGCTTACAATATTTTGTTTCAAAGGTTATATTAAAACCTGTATTAAGACACGATGTTTTTATCTGCTTTGCTCCATATCACAGCCTTTTAAAAGTAAAAATGGTACGTAAAAAATGAAGGCAGACATTTAACGTTGTCACCATCGTAGACAAATTATCCTCCCTTAACGTAATTTAATCCAATCTTCATCACAAATAACAAATAAGATCATTCTAAAAATGAAATGTTAACAATTAAACTACCTTTTTTAAAGAAAAAAACATCTCATAGTAACAAAAGGAAAAACAAAGATTGTAATTTAAAAAAAAAAATGCCGTGACAGTGATTGAACCAATGATTCTCAATTTATGACGATAAGAAAATTGTCACATTCGTTAAGATACAACCAACATTTGTGTTAGTGCATGACAAAATCAGTCGGAAGATGAGAATTTTGGACTGATTATGTCATTCACCGTAACATTTTTCTCATTCAAATTTCTTTTGAACATCATAACATTTAAAGAAAATGAACAGTGTGTTGTTGAGCATATCTTGCTAAAGAAATTATTTATCGCACGGACTTACTGATATTATATCAGAGTGATAAAAATTCTATTTTTGTGTTAGTTAGGTATGAAGTTTGGGGAGTATCCTGAAAATGGCTGGTAAGGAGAGATTGAAGTAATGGTCAAGGGTGGGGCAGGGAGATGAGAGTTTTTGTGTCAGAGTTTCGGGGAAAAGCATTTGAAGGATGAGTTACGGGTGCAAAGAGTTGTATCGTTCTTATCTTTAATTCGACCTTGTTTTGTTGTCTGATAGTACACTTAATAAATATATAGGTAGTTATTGTGAGACGTGATTAATCGTTTATTTCCGTTTAGATATTTCCATTCTTCCTCTTGTTAATACGCTTCAACAGTCGTAACGTCACTTCACTCGAAATGGCGCATGGTAACTTAGTAACTGGCTCTAAACTATCGGAACAATGGCGGACGCCCTTATGAAATATTTCCCCGACGAGCATAAAAGCGTATCCAGAGGGAAAATAAACATTATAAATCTGATCATGTTTTGACTTTTACACATTCTGATCACAAGACATATGAAAAGTTCTAGTCAGCATGAAGAATAAAAAGTACCGATTTTCTTTGTTTAGAACCACGAAGGCCACCGTTGCTGGGCGACGTGACATCAGGCTATTGAATCCAATTCCTTACCACCTTGAAGGCTCGTCCGGAGCGTGAGCTGAGCCGTAGCCTACGCAAACTCATAGCCTGATGCTAACTTTTTAAAATGTCATAATAAAAGGCGAAGATCACGGGGGAAAGTTAATTGTGAGTTGTAATCAATCGCTTAGCCAATGAAATCATTTGTTATCTAGAACACTTTCAACAACTCATTTTTTACTTTCGTTTTGAGATCGTCGTCTTCTTTTGTGACGTCATGTTTTGTCAGTATTTTTTTTTTTTTTGTCTTAAGTTTACAGAGGTCACGGTTGAGCACAGTCGGTTATTTTTTATCCTCTTTTTGTTAGTAATGTCTTGACATACGGTAAGAGAGGCAAACCTAAGACGGATTCTATCTAAATTCTTCTCTATCGTGAGGGCTGAGATACCACAACTCTATCTCTCTCTCTCTCTCTCTCTCTCTCTCTCTCTCTCTCTCTCTCTCCTCTCTCTCTCCCCCCTCTCTCTCTCTCTCTCTCCCCTCTCTCTCTCCTCTCTCTCTCTCCTCTCTCTCTCTCCCCTCTCTCTCTCTCTCTCTCTCTCTCTCTCTCTCTCTCTCTCTCTCTCTCTCTCTTTGTTGATGGTCTCGGAAAAATCTAGTTCTACCTTAGCCCAGTTAACTACCATGATCTGGAAAACTGTGTATTTAAAAATTTGGGCCAGAAAACTCGTCCTTCATTTATTGATCAATAAAAAGGACCATCATCTTGGCAAATAATATCAAACCTGAGACTTCGCGAAGATGATGAGAGTCATATAAATCGGTCGAAATTTGAAGGACGAGTTTTCAGGCCAAATCTTTAAATATATGGATTTCCAGGGCATGACGGTCAACTGGTTGATACTGAAACATCACAGGATTAATCATACTTTTTATATGTGAAATTATTTCATTGATTCACCCCATTCCATTTGATGTCTATGTTAAACATTTAACTTTTTCCGTGTATCCCAGGTAATTTGATAACGGACGCTATGGTGAGAGAAAATATGCGACATGCCGACGGGATGCGACTGAGTCGAGTAACTATTGCCGTGGTCAATAGTGGAGGCATTAGGTCGGACCTGATGACGGGTAGGTGTGCAGTATAACAAATATTAGGGGTAGTGATGAAAATGAAGGGGATGATAAAATTAAGTTTTAAAAAGACTGAAAATTAGATGTCAAGCAATTGAATAAACAGACAAATATATGAGTTCTTGTAAAACTTGAGCTCTTGTATATAGCGATATCCACTAAACGTGATCAAAGCGCTTTACAAAGCGTCCTTAGCCAACAGCAACACTAAACATGCATGACGGGTTATGACGCCTGCTAGGCGATAATACACCACCCGGATGTCTGCTCTAAGAAACAAACTGCATGAGTGAAATGGGTTTTTTAAATCATCCCAGTTAACGTCAACAATGTTCATGAAGTCAGTTCATAATCTAAAGAAATTATTGTACTTGGTATCGTTTGGGATACTTTGAGATAGACACTGTAGTTGTGGAAAAATAAAGAAAAAAATTAGAATTTAATAGAGGATTAGTGTATTTCCCAGAAACCACTGTGATACTAAGCTGCTAGAAGCTGTGGACTGTAAAAAGTAATAAACAAATTGAATATAACAGCTTTTAAAAAAATCACAACATACCAACACAGAACGTTTCGGGCTCAAATATCCTTCTCCAGCCAAGAACAAGAACGACGAATTCATAAATATATTACTTAAAAACCAGATCGACCGCAGAGAGATCAATAAGAACATCATCGACTAGATGACACGCATATCGAATAACGATCACCCCATCAAGATCAAACACCCACCTCAATTCATTTTATCCAGCTTCTATTAGAGAGTGGAATCGTCTACCATCTGGTGCAGCGGAATCTGACAACCCCGATCTTTTTAAATGTTTGTATCACTGTGTATCTAATAACTTCCGCCTGGGTGGGGTCCTTGCTTACCTCCCATAGTGGCAGGGAGGTACTTACTGTGTCTTCTATCCCCCTATATCTGTTTTTCCAACATGCTTTCTGTCTTTGTCTTGGAATGAGATTACTTGGTTTTGTCCAGGCCCTGGCCGGATACCCTGGCTGGGAGGGAAACAGTCAAATGTATAGTTAGTTTTGGGAGAGGATATTTTTTGTCGTGTAAATCATCTCTCTGGTATGCATTGTATTGTTTTGTTTACATATATTTATGATTTGTAAATATTTGAGTGTATCCCTCTTTGTTGGGACCTGTGCTTGTGTCTGGATGAGATTATTTCAAACTAAGTATATTGATAATGTGGTCTTGGAATCTACATCTGTTTAATATTTGAACAAGTCCCCTTTGGCTTACCTTTTCGTGGGTGCTACAATTGTAATTCTAGAAATGTTTACTATAACATTTTCTTTCTTTTTACTGGCGCTGATATGACCTTAATGTGTTGCAAGCGCCGTAAAACCCTTAAAAACAAACACAAAACAATAACATCCTCAAACACCAAGGTCACCATATGACGAGTCGAACAACAATTCATCAATTCCACTCCTTTATTTTTTGTCCAATTTAGACATTTAAAATCAATCTAGTTTGAACGTGAGATGTGTCTATAACAAAGAGGAAGAAGAAGAAGAAGAAGAAGAAGAAGAAGAAGAAGAAGAAGAAGAAGAAGAAGAAGAAGAGGAAGAAGACACGTCTTTAAAAATGTGGCCAGAAAAGTCGTCCTTCAAATATCGATCGATTTAGATGAGGTCACGGGTTTGAGAGTTTTGCCAAGATGAAGGTCATTTAAATCGATCGATATTTTAAGGACTAGTTTTCTGGCCAAATCTTTTCATACGTTTCTTTCTAGAGTACGGCCATTAGCTGGTTAAAAGCCGTTTGTTAGCCTCAAACCACAACCTTTTGGCCACATAATATACTTTATTATCTTTTGTTTAAACATCTTTATCACGACTTCAAGACTTTGTTCCTGAAAAATTCTTTTTTTGCCGTTTCTTCTTTTTCTTCGCTATTAGATTGATATTTATTCAACTGATTATCGAATTTCAAGACAGTTCACCTAATTCCTGTTTTATTTGGTGCATCGCTCTTACCTCTTTTTTTTTGTCCACTCGAGATATTGATGATGATTCTGTTGATGATGATGATGATGATGATGATGATGATGATGATGATGATGTTGATGATGATGATGATGAAGATAATGATGATGATAATGATGATGGTGATGATGATGATAATGATGATGATGATGATGATGATGATGATGATGATGATGATGATGATGATAGAATAGGTTAGCTCATTGTTATTCTAAATTTGTCCAAAGGGGAGATCACTATTGCTGATGTACTTCATGTGCAACCATTTCGAAACACTGTAGATATTATAGTGATCACTGGGAAAACCATCAAGGGTATGCTAGAACATTCTGTCGCTAACAGAGACGAGGCTGAGGGCTGGGGTGGATTCTTACAGGTTTCTGGTAAGTCATCTTTAACGTGATGTAGGTTCCGACACCAAGTGTCATTGTGGGTCATCAAATTGTGTAGATATCTCCAGGTATTTCATCTGATTAATGTTATTTATTCCTACGGTGTCCGTTAGGTTGTCGGATAACTGGTGAAAATGCCTTCATATCTAATAGTGCAAATTCCCCCAGGTGTGAGGGTGGTCATTTGATAGTGTAGATTCCTCCAGGTGTGAGGGTGGTCATTTGATAGTGTAGATTCCTCCAGGTGTGAGGTTGGTCATTTGATAGTGTAGATTCCTCCAGGTGTGAGGGTGGTCATTTGATAGTGTAGATTCCTCCAGGTGTGAGGTTGGTCATTTGATAGTGTAGATTCCTCCAAGTGTGAAGTTGGTCATTTGATAGTGTAGATTCCTCCAGGTGTGAGGTTGGTCATTTGATAGTGTAGATTCCTCCAGGTGTGAGGTTGGTCATTTGATAGTGTAGATTCCTCCAGGTGTGAGGGTGGTCACCTGATAGTGTAGATTCCTCCAGGTGTGAGATTGCTCATCTGATAGTGATAGTCTTCCCAAACTCCTGATGGATTTTAATGAGAATTGGCTTGAACAATAGCATTGTTAGCGATTTTTCATCGGTTACGGTACCGTTCTTTTGGGATTTTTCTTCTTTACGGTATATAAAAAACGAAGGATCTGGGATGAGTGAATATTTGGATGGTCTACATTAAAAATATTATACACAGTGAAATCTGTTGTGATTACGATCTCTGAACTCCCCACAGGTTTGACCAGGGGTTTATTTTTCACGAGATTGATGTGTACTATACTACTCACTAACCTTGACATCCTGGGTTCAAAATAGCATAGTAAACTGTACAGTTTGTACACACTTGGCATAAATAATTGTAATAAAAACTAGTTGAACTCCAGAGACGTAGCTTTCTAATATGATTCCTTCATTCATAAAAACTGAAAATAATATGGATTAAATATGCAAATTTGTCACAATGAGGAAAAGTTACAAGTATTTATCCAGAAAGGAAGCGCGGAATTCTTTTTCATGAAATACTATCAAAAGATGGCAGGAACCCAAAGTGGACAGAACAAATTAATAGTTATGTAATTTTGAGTATGCATCTCTTGTATTTAAAAACTGTGGTTCCCTTGAATGCTCATATTCTACACAACTCACATGGAATTTATTTGGTGTTTTAAAAGTTTAGATTCAGCGATATTTCACATTATTACCTTCAAATCCCCCCTCCCTCCAGTAAACATAATTCAAGAATGGCAAACATGTACTGTACGCGATGGGTGGTGACCAATTGGTTTACATGACTTGTCTTGTGAGAACTCTATGAGTTGCCTTGCTGAACAGTTGTTCGGGGTATTATGTCTTTGTGAAAGATATTTCTCCTCATCCTATCGAAAACGGCGTAAAAATGTGGAGGATCACTATGGTTTTGACACCAATGTCTTTGTCCGAAATAAATGTATAAGCACCAAACAGTCTTCTTGTGTCGTCCAATATATTACATATCCGTTGCCCACCAGGTAAGAGATGAATTATAAACGTTGTGAGTCTGTTTTCAACGGTGTTAAGTACAATTTAAATGTATCTATTATTCCACCATTTGAAACAACCCAATATTATTTATTGCTAAGCTTCACCACTGAATGCAACTTTATTATGATTATTTTCTCTAGGAAAGAGAATCAACACACCGTTACTGTAAACATTTTAAAGTTTGCGTCATATTTTATTGCAAGCCATGAAAAGATCAAAGGAACTCGGCATTGTGAGAAAGTTGTTTGGTCTATCACTATCAGTATTCAAAATTCGCAAGGTCACTTAAGATGTAGCTAATCTCGCGTTCAAAACATCACGGCACCACATTTCGTAACTTTGGAGGAATTTGGGATATTCTGTGCGCACGGGACTTGGAACGGACTATAAATGTAGCTGAATCACCTCAGAGGAAAATATGATAGTGTTCGGAGAAAGGCGTTGGGAGTCTGTTATAATAATATCAAAGTCTATTATGCCGAAATCTGAAAGAAAAAAATCTCAATTTGTTAAAATGACCCTGATCCTGTCAAAACCTCTTCAAGGAAACCTAGAATAAAACTAACCTACCACCACCTCTATCACTGTATCTATCTATAACTCAATATGATGGTGAACTCTTGACAGCTTCAAAAAGTGGAGGGAAAGAAACAACGTTAAATGGTAATTTATCTCAGCTGGTAAAGGGGAAAACCGAAACGTCAATTTGTCTCTGGAATAAATTTGCCCACAATCATCTCCATTACTATATACGGTGGAGAAACGAATTACTTAGAAACTTGCCTGTTACTGTTATAAGTGCATCTATGGCACTGCTCCCAACTACTTGTCATCTCTTCTTTCTATCTACAATCCGAATCACTCTCTCCTCTCATCTACTTCCCTGTACTTGAACTGTTTGATTCCCAAGTCAAATTGTTTACGACGTGCTTTCGCACATTCTGCTCCCTCTCTGTGAAATGCCCCTTCAGCAGAAACCAAACACCGTAATTCCCTGTCCTCCTTCAAAGGGTCTTTGAGACAGAGTACTTTCTTTGTCTTTGGAGACAGAGTACTTTCTTTCAGTTTTCTGTGAGTGATTTTATTAATTTTATTGAATGAAAGAATATATGATCGTATATGCATATATATATATATATATATATTTATATATATATATATATATATATATATATATATATATGTGTGTGTGTGTGTGTGTGTGTGTGTGTCTTTGTATAAACGCATCCGAGCACATTTTGTGGAAAGAGGCGCTTTATTTGGAAAAAAACGATAATTATTATTATTATTATTATTATTATTATTATTATTATTATTATTATTATTATTATTATTATTATTATTATTATTATTATTATTATTATTATTATATTATTATTATTATTATTATTATTATTTATTATTATTATTATTATTATTATAATTATTATTATTATTATTATTATTATTATTATATTATTATTATTATTATTATTATTATTATTATTATATTATTATTATTATTATTTATTATTATATTATTATATATTATTATTATTATTATTATTATTATATTATTACTCAATTTTAAGTATGGGGACTTCACAATTTGGAAGGTATAAATCCAACCCCCCTCCCCCCCCCCCCCTTTTTTTTTTTTTCTTTAGAAAAACAAAAAACAAATACAAATTCATACAAAT